>NW_021963914.1:60620-360620 GCF_901765095.1 Microcaecilia unicolor
TTGACTTTGTCTCATAAGCACATAAGCAGCGCCACGCTGGGAAAAGACCAAAGGTCCATCAAGCCCAGCACTCTGTCTCCGATAGCGGACAATCCAGGGCCCAAGATCAATGGACTTTTCCTTCATTAATCCATGCTTTTGAATATGTTCTGTAATTTTGTTCTTAATAATAGTCTCTACCATTTTGCCTGGCAACGACATCAGACTCACAGGTCTATAATTTCCTGGATCCCTTCTGGAACCTTTTTAAAAAATCGGCGTTACATTGACCACCCTCCAATCTTCCGTTACCACGCTCAATTTTAAGGATAAATTACATATTACTAACAATAGCTCCGTAAGCTCATTTTTCAGTTCTATCAGTACTCTGGGATGAATACCATCCGGTCCAGGAAATTTGCTACTCTTCAGTTTGTAGAAATGCCCCGTTACATCCTCCAGGTTTACAGAGAATTCATTAAGTTTCTCCAACTCGTCAGCTTCGAACACCATCTCTGGCACCGGTATCCCACCCAAATCTTCCTCGGTGAAGACCGAAGCAAAGAATTCATTTAATTTCTCCGCTACGGCTTTGTCTTATCTGATCGCCCCTTTTACTCCTTGCTCATCTAGCGGTCAATTTTGTTACATTTCATTCAGGTTTCTGGAGTCAAATTACATGATTTTCCAATGCAAGTTTTCTCTCACTAAACCACATCTTTTAATCCCTTGATCAGAGTAATTAGGCAATTCTGCACACAGTTTGAAATGTCATCACATGTAAATTAGTAGATGACGGCAGAAAAAGACCTGCACGGTCCATCCAGTCTGCCCAACAAGATAAACTCATATGTGTATACCTTACCTTGATTTGTACCTGTCTTTTTCAGGGCACAGATCCTAAAAGTCTGCCCAGCACTATCCCCGCCTCCCAATCACCAGCCCCGCCTCCCACCACCTACTCTGGCACAGACCCTATAAGTCTGCCCAGCACTATTCCCCGCCTCCCAACCACCAGTCCCGCCTCCCACCACTGGCTCTGGCACAGACGTCTGCCCACCACTATCCTCGCCTCCCAACCACCAACCCCTCCTCTTCCCACCGGCTCCGCCACCCAATTTCGGCTAAGCTTCTGAGGATCCATTTCTTCTGCACAGGATTCCTTTATGTATATCCCACGCATGTTTGAATTCCGTTACCGTTTTCATCTCCACCACCTCCCGTGGGAAGGCATTCCAAGCATCCACCACTCTCTCTGTGAAAAAAATACTTCCTGACATCTTTTTTTGAGTCTGCCCCCCTTCAATCTCATTTCATGTCCTCTCGTTCTACCGCCTTCCCATCTCTGGAAAAGATTTGTTTGTGGATTAACACCTTTCAAATATTTAAAGGTCAGCAAGTCTCTCCTCATACGTCTTGGAAAGCAAATCTCATACCAATCTCGTAGCTTTTCTTTGCACCGCTTCAATTTTTTTTTACATCCTTAGCAACCGTCTCCAGAACTGAACACGATACTCCAGATGAGGCCTCACCAATTACTTGTACAGGGGCATCAACACTTCCTTTCTTCTGCTGGTCACACCTCGCAGCCTAGCAACCTTCTAGCTACATCCAGTACATTCATTCGTTCTCTGGATTCTCACTCACACGCAGATATGTTAAGTATCGTTCAAGCTGGCAACACTCTCGAATAGCTGCTGTGCTGTTTCATATATGCTGAGCGAAAAAGTGGCAACGTTTGAAAAGGCCGCCCTGTTCAGGGATTGGTCAGAAAAGTTTCCCGGTCGAGACCTTAAAACTGCTGCCGGGAGTTAGGAGAGAAGGGACCTGTCCAAAAGCTGCTGCTCTGTATTAGGAGCTTTTATTTCAATTTTTCTGTCTTCACTGGTCGTCTCAGAACTCCCGGCATACCTTCTTTTTTTTTTTTTTAAACTCCATGTGTTCTCAAATCATTGATTTCTTTTGCCGCCTATTTTATTAGCTGTCTTTGTCGCGCCAAGGAATTATCTCATTAAAACGAAAAGCTCACTAGTCAGGTACTCAGGGCTATTATCACCAGCCTCTAAGGGACACAAATTCCTCAACAGAGGTACACTTGGTTGCTATTGAGAAAAGTGACTGTCCTTGATGCGACCAGACTGAAAAGCGTTTATCTGCTGGTCCTCCATAATCTTTTAAGGAAAGGACTATCCTCGGTGAGTCCAGTAAACCCTGCATATCCCGTGACCTGCCTTTCTGTGCGACGAGGAGAGGATTTGCAAATTATCTATGAGTCCTAGGTGTGATTTTAAAGTGCTACAAATCTACCCCCTCATCTCCTCACCACCCACGGTCATAGAACATGGTGCTAAAGCCGTACAGTTTAGCCCAAGTATTTTCGCTCTTCAAAATTTGGTACGTGGTTAGCTGCCTATATTTGAATTCAGGTCTGAGGACTCCACCCTTTGCTGCTAGAATGTGAGACACTCATTTGTGGTTTTTCACATTTAAGGCTCTATTTTCAATTTCTTTCCTTTTTTTCTTTTGTGTTTTCAATTTCTTTCCTTTTTTTCTTTTGTGGTGGAGAGTTCTGGCTCTGACTCATTTCATCTAATAAACCTTTTTTGTGTGTTTATTTAAAAACAAAACAAAAAGGTTGTGTCTAGGAAATTGATCCATTACGGCAAAGACACTGCATTAGAGGAGTCCATAAAAAGGTACCCTAGGCATTTAAAACTCATTCAGAACAAAAAGATATTAGTGTCGCTCTGTCCAAAACCTCAAAGATGTTTCTTATATTGCTGACAAAACAGCACAGAGAGGTTTCAAAGCACAAGGCACAGTCCAAAAAACAAAACAAAAAAAGCACAAACAGCCTCCAAAATCGGGACAAATGCTTTAATTCCACAGCAAAGATCTAAATGGTACATCAATTTCCTACAGGGGTGGTTGGATATATGGTTTCTAATGATAAAGAACCAGCTGGACAGCTTAGGCTCATAAATAAAGAGGAATTTATCCCAGCGTAACTGAAACCGAATAGGGCCAGGAATCTGCTGACACATTTAGAGCCTCCGATCCAATCTGTCTAACTCCATCGATGTTCTTCTTGGCATTTCTTTCGAGAGAATATAGTAAAAGCAGTGATGAGGCTGTTCTTTCAAAATTCTGAGACTTTCCGGGGCCCGCAAAGGATGGGGGTGGATTGGGGCGCTGTGAGCAGCTCCTTATTTCTGACAACAGCCTGGGTGGCTGCGGAGGCATCCGGCTTAAGACTTCGCTTGCCCAGGCCGCTGGAACTGGAAGATTAGCATATGTCACTGGGGTGGGATAGTATCGTTTAAGCTGGCAACACCCTCGAATAGCGGTTGTTTCATATATACAGAGCGAAAAAGTGGCAACGTTTGAAAAGCCCGCCCCGTGCAGGGATTGGTCAGAAAATCTTTCCCGGGCGAGAGTTAGGAGAGAGCGGAGAGGGGACCAGTCCAAAAGCTGCTGCTCTCTATTAGGAGCTTTTATTTCAAATTTTCTGTCTTCACTGGTCGTTTCAGAATTCCCGGCATACTTTTTTTTTTTTAAAACTCCATGTGTTTTCCAAGCATTGATTTCTTTTCCCGCGTATTTTATTAGCTGTCCTTGTCGCGCCAAGGAATTTTCTCATTAAAACGAAAAGCTCACTAGTCAGGTACTCAGGGCTATTATCACCAGCCTCTAAGAGGAAATACCTAACCTAGAGAAACATTTAATAAAGGATTCCTGATTTTATTTAAAGGCGATACTCCGCTGAAATCTGGCTCTTTACGAGAAAAAGTAGGTGGCTCTGAAAAGAGCCTTTTGGGTTCCTGGTTTCGTCCTCTCTGCGGGACAGCTTTACTTGCTCTTGGCCGCCTTGTGACTCTCGGTTTTCTTAGGCAGAAGAACCGCCTGGATGTTGGGCAGGACGCCGCCCTGCGCGATGGTGACTCTCCCCAGCAGTTTGTTCAGCTCTTCGTCGTTGCGGATGGCCAGCTGCAAGTGCCTGGGGATGATGCGGGTCTTCTTGTTATCGCGCGCAGCATTACCAGCCAGTTCGAGGATCTCGGCGGTCAGATATTCCAGCACTGCCGCCAGATAGACTGGGGCGCCGGCGCCCACACGCTCAGCGTAATTACCTTTCCGCAGCAGTCTGTGCACGCGCCCTACGGGGAACTGCAGCCCCGCTCGGGACGAGCGAGTCTTAGCCTTGGCCCGAGCTTTACCCCCTTGCTTGCCACGTCCAGACATTTCGATCAGTTTTTAGAAGAAATAGTTGAAACTTTCACAGATCGAACCGCTTTTATACTCTCTACCACTGTTTCTTACACTCCTTCGCGATTGGTTAAGAACCGACCGTCCTGAAACCTGCCTGTCTCCGCTATTATCATAATGGGCAGGCAAATAGGCCAATCCCAGGGCTGCCAGGCGGTCTGATGACGTTTCATTGGTCTAGACCAAAAAGCAAGGAGAGAAACTCAGCGCCAGCAATTTGAATGGGGACCCTATAAATTGCCATCCGAACAAGCTTTTCCACTACTAGTCTAGTACGATTCTTTGCTTTGTCTATTTTAGATAGCGACTTTGAGCTTGTGGCCATGCCTGAACCAGCCAAATCTGCTCCCGCGCCCAAAAAGGGATCGAAAAAAGCAGTTAGCAAGACCCAGAAAAAGGACGGCAAAAAGCGCAAGAGAAGCAGGAAGGAGAGCTACGCTATCTATGTGTATAAAGTGCTGAAGCAGGTTCATCCCGACACCGGCATTTCATCCAAAGCCATGAACATCATGAATTCCTTCGGTGAATGACATCTTTGAGCGCATCGCTGGAGAAGCCTCCCGCCTGGCTCCTATAACAAGCGCTCTACCATCACTTCCAGGGAAATTCAAACCGCAGTGCGTCTGCTGCTACCCGGTGAGCTGGCCAAGCACGCCGTGTCCGAGGGTACCAAGGCCGTCACCAAGTACACCAGCTCCAAGTAATGGCGGGCTCAGCCTACAGCTTCCGCACACACAACCCAAAGGCTCTTTCAGAGCCACCCAACTTGCTCCACCTAAAGTGCTAAAATTTTGCTGCACGAGTAGGGCTGGCTCAACACTACCACTACTCCTTTACCTTATTGCTGAAGAGGAAAGGAGATCGAGTTTTTCACTTTCCAAATACTTTCCCACCCCCACTCTCAATATAAGTTTTATTACAGAGTAAAAAAGGAGTCTTTCCCACACACAAACACACTCAGAAATATAACAACCTTCCCTTTGGACGCAGAACTGGCTATCGTAACTACCGTGTTCTAAAATACATACGGACAAAATAAAGAAAAAGCTAACATCACAGCTCCGTTATGAAAGTGTGGGTGCTCTTAAAAGAACCTTTGAGTTGGTTGGATAGATTCAATAAGGATCGGTCCTTTAGCCTCCGAAACCATACAGGGTTACGGCCCTGGCGCTTCAGGGCATACACCACATCCATAGCTGTTACTGTCTTTCTCTTGGCGTGCTCAGTATAGGTGACGGCGTCTCTGATAACATTCTCCAAGAAAACCTTCAGCACCCCACGAGTCTCTTCGTAGATGAGACCGGAGATACGCTTGACTCCGCCTCGGCGAGCCAAGCGCCGGATAGCGGGCTTTGTGATTCCCTGGATGTTATCGCGTAACACCTTTCTATGGCGCTTAGCGCCCCCTTTCCCTAAACCCTTCCCACCTTTACCACGACCGGACATTTTAGCCTGTAAAGTGAAAAGCTCTACAGAATACGAAAAGAGAGACGTCCAACTAATATAGACGTCAAGCGGACCTTATGGAGAACTGGATTCTGAAACAAAAGCGGGACTGCTGAATCCTCCCCTCCCCCACAATTCGTTCCTCCCACTCGGTGTTTCATTCTTCAACTTTTTTAAGGTTTCATGTGAGAGGAAGAGAATGAACTTAACTGATCCTATGCGGGATGTATATTTTATGTGTACATACCGTTCACATAAATTGTTGCTATATTCGAAGCCTCGGTGAAGGATATTTACATGGGATATGAGGAGGAGTAGGGACATATAAAGTACCATCTAACCTGCCCTTCCCCAGTCCTCCACTCATTCCATACTAAAACTTCTTTTGTTCTCTACTTGTTTTCCCATTACTGCTTTAAACTGATTTATTTTTCCAGTATTCTCAAATGTGGTATTAGCAGACTATTATCTGCTTTCAGGAAAAATGTGGAACAAAAATTGGTAATACCAATCATATCAAATTTGCCTCACAAAGGACACTCCAGAGAGCAGGGAGGCCACGATTTAAATTCTAAGACACTCTGCAACTGGGGGTGCAGCAATGCAAGAAAGCATAACTCTAATGTCAAGTCCGGATTTAGAGCACAACCAGTATTGTGTGCAGTAAACCACAGGCCTTAATGTTCACTTACTTGCAGAACTAGATATCTGGGTTTAAAAAAGGATTGGACAACTTTTGGAGGAAAAGTCCATAGTCTAGTATTGAGACAGACATGGCAAAGCCACTGCAGGCCCTGGAACTGGTCTCATGGAATGATGCTACTATTTATGTTTTGTTACATTTGTACCCTGCACTTTCCCACTCATGGCAGGCTCAATGCGGCAGGCAATGGAGGGTTAAGTGACTTGCCCAGAGTCACAAGGAGCTGCCTGTGCCGGGAATCAAACTCAGTTCCCCAGGACCAAAGTCCACCACTCTAACCACTAGGCCACTCCTGCCAGGTACTTGTGACCTGGATTGCCTACTGCTTGAAACAGGAAACTGGGCTAGATGGATGATTAGTCTGACCCAGTATGGCTATTCCAGTGGCGTAGCCAGACTGCCAGTTTTGGATGGGCCTGAACCTAAAGTGGGTGGGCACAAAATTTTCTCTCTACCCCCCCTTCCCCAGCAAAATGTAGTCACACTAATCAGATGCATTTGTAACACAGGGGTAAAGTGCTGCTTTTCAGTGCATCAGGTTTCAGAAAATAATTTATTTAATAGCCTAACACCCTTTTCAATGAGCTTTCAGAGGCCAAAACCTCCTGCCTCAGGTCAGTATAATGCTGTTATGGTATCCTCTCCTGACCTAAGGAAGGAAGTATTGGTCTCTGAAACTTTATTAACACAGGTACCATATTACTTTATCCTAAATTAAAAATAATTTTCTTTACCTTTGTTGTATGGCCATTTACTTTTTCTCATTGTGTTTCTCCCAGTCTCTAGATTCTGCTTTCCTTCGTCTTTCTCTTGCCAGGGTTTCCTGTCCATTCGTCACCTATGGCTTTTCATCTTTTCCTCACCCTTGATCTCCACATGCCCCTTCCTCTTATTCTCCAGTCTTTCCCTACTCTGTCCTCTCCCTCTTTCCATCCAGCAGCTCCCCTCTTTCTCTCCCCTCTTTCTTTTGCATCCAGCGTCTCCTTTTTCTCCCTACCCTTCCATCCAGTGTCTTCCCTCTTTCTCTCCTTATCCTTCCACTCATCTACCCTCTCTCCTGATCCTTCCATCTAGTGTCTCTATCTCCCCTCTCCTTCTATCCAGTGTCTATCTCTCTACCCTTTTCTGTTCAGTCTCCTCCCTCTCTCCACATCCTTCTAGTTTCTCTGCTTTTTCTCTGCATCCTTTCATCCATCTCCCCTCTTTCTCTCCCTATTATCCCATGTCCAGCAGCTCTCTTCCCCACTAGTCCCTTCTTCCTCGTCTTCCCTTGTCCAGCAGCTCTCAGCCCCTTTCCCTCTTCCTCCCATGTCCAGTAGCTCTCTCCCTTCCAGCCAGTCCCTTCCTCTCCCTCCCATGTCCCAGCAGCTTTCTCCCTTCCCTCCAGTCCCTTCTTCCTCTCCCTCCCATGTCCCAGTAGCTCTCTCCCTTCCCTCCAGTCCCTTCTTCCTCTCCCTCCCATGTCCAGTAGCTCTCTCCCTTCCTTCCAACCAACCAGCACCTGTCCCTTCCCACTCTCCATTCAGTAACTGTCTCTTCCAAATCTTCCTCCTCCCCTTCTTTCTGACTCTTTCTTTCAGGATCCCATCCAGCCCCTCTCTTCCTCCTTCCAACCAGCACGTGTCCCTTCCCTTTCTCACTCTGACCCTCCCATCCAGCTCCTGTCCCCTCTGCCATCTTCCCCTTTCCTTCCAGCATCTGACCTCTTTCCCTTCCCCTCCCTCTGACACCCCACTGCTGCTAATGCTCCATCTTAAGCACCTCGCGTCTGCTGCTCTGTCTGCCCTGCTCTGCCTGCACTCAGCTGTAAGCGATTTGCTCGTTGGCCCTTCCTTCACCGTGTCCCCGCCTCGCGGAAATAGGAAGTTACATCAGAGGGCGGGACACGGTGAAGGAAGGGCCGACGCGCAAATCGCTTTACAGCTGCAGCAGCGCAGAGCAGGGTAGAGAGAGCAGCTAACGCGAGACGCTTCACCGTAAGATTCGTCTTTTAAGGTTGGGTTCCGTGTGGTCTGCTCCTCAACGGAGCTGCGACGCCGGCGGGGCGGATTGCCCCGCCTTGGTACGATGATGTTGGGGCGGGCCTGGAGGGAAAGTGGGTGGGCCTGGGCCCATCCAGGCCCACCCGTGGCTACGCCCCTAGGCTATTCTTTTGTTTCTTATGAGGTGCCTGTAAATTTGAGTGCATCTCTTCCCTATTTGCTGCTCTGCTTTGGTTATCTATTGTCTTTTGATTACAGTACCAGCTTCTTCTTCTTTCAGGACTTTTCGTGATTACTTCCCCAGTTATTTGGCTTCCTTAACTGTTCCCTCTGCAGTACTGACCCTCTCAATGACCATCACCTTGTTCTTCCATCCCCATCGTTGGTACGGCTTGCTACTACACAGCAGAGTGTTTTTTATTTCCTGGCAACGCTTATATGGAACCAACTCCACAGTGGCGTACCTAGGGTAGTTGACACACGGGGTCGGTCTTTTTTTAACACCCCCCTCCAAAATCCAGTACTAGGCATACCGAGAATACAAAACACTCAGGACCTATAGAGCAATTCTACCATACCATAAGCAGTCATTTCTACGAGTCACACAAGGAAAAGGAAAGCATCAAACACTACAGTGAGCACTAGAACATCAATTCACCTATTGTAAAACGAAACCAGACAGATAGTACAGATCGTCAATCCTGCACAATCAATGCCAACTGAAAGTCTAGTCTTTTTCACAAACACAGATACACCCTAATCCACTATAGAACAAGTAATCATACTACTACTACTACTAACATTTCTAAAGCGCTACTAGGGTTACGCAGCGCTGTACAATTTAAACATAGAAGGACAGTCCCTGCTCAAAGAGCTTACAATCTAAAAGACAAGAGAACAATCTAAAGACAAGTGTACAATCTAGAGGACAAGTGAACAGTTAATCTGATAGGGTGGATAGATTGGGGCATTCTATATTTCTCAAGCGGTTAGGCGCCGAAGGCAGCATTGAAGAGGTGACTTTTAAGCAGAGATTCATAAACTTTCTATTTAGTCAAAAATTAAACTGAACCCCCAAGATGCCAGACTCTGCATACAATGCAACACCACAGAAACAGAAAATGTCCCCTAGTACTGTGCAAAATATAAAGACAGCAGATGTAAATTTGGAAAAAAAAACTAACAAATACCAATCACCACTTTACAAATTAACAAATAGAAATAAAACAAATATAGAAAATAAAATACCATTTTATTGGACTAATACATTTAGCTGTCAGAGGCCAACACCTTCTTCCTCAGGTCAAT
Source organism: Microcaecilia unicolor (assembly GCF_901765095.1). Lineage (NCBI taxonomy): Eukaryota > Metazoa > Chordata > Amphibia > Gymnophiona > Siphonopidae > Microcaecilia > Microcaecilia unicolor. The sequence continues at coordinate 70,305 of NW_021963914.1, forward strand.
ACAGTATAGTGTGTTACAGTGTCCTAACCTGACCTGAGGAGGGGGGTTTTGTTCTCCGAAAGTTAGTCAAAAATGTATTAAAATCAGTCCAATAAAAAGATTACCTTATTTACATGTTCTATTATAAACATTTATTAACACAGCTACAATACTACTTTATCCTAAAGCAAAAAAACCCCACAAAAATATATATTTTATTTACAGTTTGTTGTCTCTGGTTTCTGCTTTCCTCATCTTCTTTTCACTGTCTTCCTTCCATCCAGCATCTGTCTTCGTTCTTTCTCTGCCATCCAGTGTCTGCCCCTCAAGGGCGGGACCCAGTGAGGGAAGACCCGACGCGACGTCGACGAGGAGGTTTGCCAGCGCTTTCTTTTACAAGCAGGCAGGGCAGACGCGAAGCGCTGCCTGCCATGCTGCTTTTCAAATTTTTTTTAAAGGCACAGGATGGAGAGGAGATGAGGGCTGACTGCAGTCAGCAATGGAGCACCCCCCACCCACTGACACCCGGGGGGGAACGCCCCCCCCCCCCTTGGTACGCCACTGCAACTCCATAAGCCTCTACCTGAAGACAAATCCTTCATCACATTTAAGCCTTTCTTTAAAAATTTCCTTTCATCTCTTTTCCTGCCACTGCCTCTGCCACAATCCTCTTCACCTTCTCCCACCCAATTGGGCACAAAGGCAGGACATTTCACCCCAAGCCCCACTGGAGAAGGGGGATCAAAATGCAGTAGAGGCCTTGTGCTGCTCCTATCCTCCATGAAGGGTAAAGAGAGATAGGAAGTAGCAATGCTGAATAGTGCACCATTCGGTATTGCCCTCTCTCTGTGCACATCAAGCATTGCCCTATCTCTCTTTCTTTCTCACCCCCCCCCCCCATGCAATATATCCCCTCTCCTTCCCTCCCCCACCCCATCCCCATCAACTAGCATTACCTATTTATCTGTCTCTTTTTTCCCATGGAGATTCCCCTGACCCTGTCTTCTTCCCTTCCCCTCTCTACTCTCCCCACCATTCAGCATTGATACTGCCTTCCTCTTTCCTCAGGTAACATTGCCCCCTTCCCCTCCTATGCAGTATTTCCTCTCTCTGCAGTCTCTCCCCAGCCCATCCAACATTACCTGTTTCTCAACCTCTGGCATGCAGCAGTGCTCATGTCTCTGTTTTCGTTCCCACCCACCCCCCCCATTCCACAACTCAATCATTTAGAATTGCATATGCCTATCTATTTCACAGCATCCAGAAATACACCTCTCTCCCTCCTACTGTGCAGTACTGTCCCTCTGGGGTAGATGCATCAAGCAAACGTAAAAAAAAATCAGAAACTTAAAAACCTTTACCGAATCTCAAATAACGAAGCATGCTCCAAAAACACAGCCCCAAAAAGTTTGGTGCGGTATTGCAAACCCTGATTCCCGAATGTTTTGCTAATGTGCCGTAGCAGCATACGGAACGCATGCGCACTGGTCCATTCGGAAAGCGTGTGTTGTAGGCGTGGCTGTCGCACGCCTGTGATGTCATAGGCGTGCGTCGACAGTGTAAAAGAATCAAGTCGCTGCACTGTTTTTTTTTAATCACAGGTTCCTGCCGAGTACTAGTGGAGCTGATTTCACGCAGCTTTTCCTGAGATTGAGATTTTCAATCTGTAAGTGTGAAATGTTGTTAGCAAAAATTCTGCTGTTCATCCCATTTAACAGTTTTTAACGTCTTTTCCTCCTTCTGTTTTAAACTTTTTTTTTAGGTGTTATTTGTGTGCCACCTTGCTTCTTCATTCTGTTTCTTACACGTGTTAATATTTGGGTAAGAAGTTCACATGAGCGTATGGTTGTTTACCAATGTGATTTTCATGTCATCCTATTGCTGTTAGGTACTCCGATTTATCCTTTTCGGTGTGTGTGTGGTGTGTGGATGTGGTGTGTGGCTCCCTTTTTGTTGTTTTCACCTTTCTGGTTTCCAGTTCTCATTTCAATCGGTGTGGCAGGGTGGTGGCGGGTTGATAAGTGTTCAATTTCAAGCTCTTAACTTCTCCAAAATTTTATGTCTCTGGAAGCAATGGAGGATAATGTCTCGTGGCGTGAGGAACAGGAGACAGTTGGCAGTGAGGGGCATGGTAAGCGGAAGCGTGCTCCAAAATTTACGGAAGAAGAGCTGGAGGTGTTGGTTCGTGGTGTATGTGCCGAATTTGGGAGGCTTTTTAAGAAGGGCAGGCTGACGGTTGGACAAAAGAACAAGATATGGCGGAACATCGTGGCAGAGGTGAATGCTCTCAGTGTGCGTATGCGCAGTGTACAGCAATGTAGGCACCGCTGGCACGACTTCAGGGGCATGGTGAAAGTGTAGGCACAGCGGAAGTGGGAACATGCAAGGGGTACAGGGGGTGGTCCTCCATGTGATGTGGAGCTGACCCCCCTGGAGGATGCTGTGTTGTCCACCCTTGGTCAGGCGCAGGTTGTCGGACTTCCTGCTGGTGGCGACACGTCGGAGGATGCCAGTGGTGTGCTGGAAGGTGAGTATGTATAATGTTGCGCAAGCAATGGGATATGTGTGTGCGTGACAACTTCCGTTGTGGACTGTTTGGGTCAACCTCGTCTCTGTCTACGTTTACAGGTGTACCTCTGGAGGAGTCCGCATTATCAGGCCCCACGCCAGAGGACACAGACAGTGGTGAGTTGTGCTGTGATGTCCAGCTGGTGTGCTGGAAAGAAAAATAGGTACATAACTATTGCTATAGTGGGAGACACCGAGGGCCATTGAGCGTGTGTTCTTTTGTTCCCTGTATTACAGTGTGTGCGAGAAGCCAACCCCCCTCTGCACCTTCCTGTTCTTTCGGCATTGCTCAGCCGGGAACAAGGCAGGTCACCTCTTCCCCTTCCTCGGCTAGTAGTGACGTGGTTCCGCGTAAGTATTGTGTCCGTACTGCATGTTGTGTCCTATCAATTTTTGTGCTGGTTGTTTCCTTTTCTTTTTTTTGGCTTTTTAAGGCGATTGAAGCCTACATGGCCAATTACACCATAGGTTTTAAACTTCTATCATATCTCCCCTCAGCAACACCATGTGCCACACGACGTCCGGTGCCGGGAACTTTTACATTTTCAACATTTTCAACAGGGCCTGCAACACCATGTCCCACGCAACACGATGAAGAGGAATCACGTGTGTACTTTCTTCTGATTGTATGTTGTGGGAAGATGAGAACGTTTGTGTAACTTCGTTGCAGTTCTCCCTTTTCTATTTTTTAGGTGTTTGTTTGTTGACACCGACACAGGGGGGAGATGAGGTGGATGACGATGAAACTGTCACACTAGACCTACTTGATGTCACACCCCCCCTGGATGGTCATGCCACCCCCCTATCTGCCGCTATGCAGATGCCCACAGGCCGTCCGCGCAGAACACCCATGGAAGAATGGCAGGCTCGTCGTCATTTGTGGGAGATGCAGGGCAAGTGGAATGACGGGATACATTCTCTGCTAGGAAAAGCGGCAGAGGGTCTCCAGCATTCCTCTAACGCAATATGTGCGCAGGTGCAGAAGGTGATGGAGAGCACCAACGCCCAATCAGAGAAGACCATTGCCCTCTTAGAGAAAATGTATGCCGTTATGGAACAAAACAACGCCCTTATGGAACAAAACAACACCCATCTGCGTGAGCTGCGCATGAGAGAGTCTGCCCAGCAGTATCGGCAAGAGCTCGGGAGGAAAGAGCTTGACATATCGCATGATGACTCTGCATGCATTTACCGCGCTGCTGGTGGTATATTTTCCTCGTGTATTCCCCCCCCAAAAAACAATACGTTTGCCTCTGATGTATATTCTACAGCACCCCGGTTACTATGTGTCCATCTAATGTGCCTCTTCTTTTTCCCTTATATCATTTCAGCCTCTACGTCGGGCCTGCCCTGGGCTATAAACCATTCTCATTCAGGTAAGTATTGGTGCTGCTTGTGAAATCCTGTCAAATCCTACACATGCATGCGCACAAATGTTACATATACTTCATGTCCTACAGCAAGGACAACAAGTGTTCCTTCTACGCTCCCTTCCTTGTACAACATGACTCACGCGGCTCATACAGCTCATACCAGTAGTACACCTCTTGAAAGTACGTAGACATTTTAGGTGCTTCTTCTGTTTCTGCCATTGCATTTTTTATTCACTGTCCCACGTATTGTTGTGTTTCCTTTTTGCAGCCGCCACAGGGCAAACCATTGTCTCGAGGGACCTCTTTCATGAGTAAGTGTCACGCGTTACGATGTGTTTGCTGTTCGCCGGCCCGTATAGTATATATACCTCGGTGGAGGGCCACATTTACTTGACTGTTCAATTCTGTTTTCTTAACACAGGCTGTGCCACAGTACACCACGGACAGGACAACGGGACATCAGGACAACCCCCTTTACCACCCCTGTGTGGCAGCCACCCTCTCATTTGTAAGTATGGCATACAGATATACTGGAATAGAATGTTTGCCAACGTATGTTTCACTGCTTTGTTATACAATTTCTACTGTCCAAACTGGAAGGGTTTGGTATCATAATGTGTAACTTTTACGTTTGTGTTTTACATTGCAAGTTTTGTTTTGGATTTCCCTAGCAGCCACAGAACAGCAGGAGACCCTCTTGTTCCTCCCACGTTTGGCGGGCATACTATGCATGGTGAGTTTCATGTTGGCATCTATTATTTTGTTCCATTTCTATCGATACCATGACACGGCTACCACAGCTCTGTCCTTGAGGTGTAGAGATATGTACTCCAAAACAATGTGGAAGAATGCATTGCTTACGTTTTAACTTTGTTCTACTCTGTGTTTGTTGTGCATTACCTGGGCGATACTGGTGTTCCCATCCCCCTTCTGAACCTCCCCATTAGCACACACTGAAAAATAAGAATTCTCAACATTACTTTTATTTTCACATAGATGCAGAGAAACAGCAGCATCCTGTGTTCCAGCGCAAAGAACACATCTAGAGGACACACAGTCTACCTGCTTGCCGGTGCATGTGTTCAGCCTCATTTGTAATATGTTGGAATTAGCATTTTCTGTGCTTGGCTTCCAGGCCATGTATGTGTACGTAACATCTTATGGACACGATTTTTCTTTTTTTACGTATGCTGTAATAAATAATCAAAGCTTATTCATTTGAAGGTATTATTTGGTATTGTTGGAATTGGTTGTTTGAATTATGTAACCATTTTCTGTGCTTGGCTTCCAGGCCATGTATGTGTACGTAACATCTTATGGACACGATTTTTCTTTTTTGACGTATGTTGTAATAAAGAATCAAAGCTTAATCATTTGAAGGTATTATTTTCCTCCATGTTTAAAAGCTTATGTACAAATTAAAATGGTCACATGCTGACAGTCCGTGGACCTTGAATAAATGGGCAAGTACAACAAAAAAGGGTACATTTGTTAACCACATATCAGTAGAGGCCATGAACGGAGGGTTTAATGTAGGTTGTGAGAAAGACATAATAGCTTTCTTCTTGCTCCTCAACAAAAAATGGGATTTTATTCCAAGTATTGCCTCGAGCACACGGTACTCTCTGAATCGACACATGATACTGATTGAAACAGATTTTATTGTTATCGTGCAACTGTTCATGTTATCGGTGGCATTACCTAACAATAACAACCAAAAAACATTTGCACAGGGCTGCAAGGGCTATGCTTATTCGGCACTGACATGTTACACCTTCACGGCGGGAAGATTACTTTCAGTTTTTAAAACGTGCAGGGAAGGGCATGTGTGACCTGTCCACCAACATTTAAAACATTTAAATGATTACCACCCGGTTCGATGACGCTCAAGGATGCGGTTCTACGATACCTTGATGTTATCCGCCTTGGAGGTGTAGCTTGACAGCTCTGCACATATGCAAACTGTTTGTTAAAGCATATAACTGTAACATGGCTACACTGCCTCACGGGGTTGCGAAAACCATTCCCTGATCACCTGCCTGCGCACAGCATTCCCCCTGCTTACGTCTGATCCTGTGGCCAAGGGGGTTATGTCAACTTCAGGAGGGACTACAATGTCGATGTCAATGTCAAGGTTATGCCTCAGCGCTAAGTTATGAAGCATACAGCATACAAGCACTATATCAGCAACCTTCTCTGGGGAATATTGAAGGGATCCACCGGAAATGTGCAAACAGCAAAACCTGCTCTTCAGTACTCCAAAAGTACGCTCGATCGTACATCTTGTTGAGATGTGTGACTCGTTGTAGCGCTTCTCAGCATCAGAACGGGGGATCGGTATAGGTTTAAGTAGCCATGTTTTTGATCCATAACCTGCATCCCCAGCAGGGAGACAACAATAAATTGCAATCATGGTTAAATTTTTTTTTTTTCTGCATATTTGGGGATGTGCCCTAACATGTCCTGGTGAAAGAGGTCACTTTACTTTTGCAAAGTGCACTCATCAGAATCAGGGCTATAGCGAAAGTAGTCGAGACACAGCCATGCAACCTTGAAAATGCAACCACCCTGAACCGCTGACGTGTCTATTATCAAAAACGGGCACTTACCGAGAAGCCATCCTTGGGCAATCCGCCCCTCGGCAAACTTCCTTCCCAGCGCACTGTTAGACAAAATGTAGGAGTCATGACAGCTCCCAGGATAATGTGTCACAACATCCAGGATCTTAAGGTTCGCATCGCAGACCGCCTACACATTCAACGAGTATCCCATCTTGCGGTTGCGGTATTGCATCTCTTGATCGGACGGCGGGGTGAAGGCAACATGTGTGCAGTCAATAGCTCCCAGGACGTTAGGCATACCAGCTATCTTGAAAAATCCGGTCTTGATCTTCCTATGCTCCTCTACCCCCATTGGGAAAGCAATGTGCTTACGGACGCACTTTTTAAGTGCGCGCAGAACCTGAAACATATATGTCAAAGGTGTTTGTTTGGCAATGCAGTAATGGAAAAAAACATTTTTGGGAGGTAGGGTTACATAGGAGGTGGGAAAGGGAACACAGTGGTGGTGTGCAGTGGCTGGGGGACTGGCAATTGCAAAAAAAGAGTTGTACCTGTGTAAGATGTCGTGAAACAGTGGACTGGTCAACGCCACTGTTACCCCCTAATACATGCTGGAATGTCCCTGTTGCAAGGAACTGCAGAACAGTCAGCAGCTTGACTATGCCAGGTACTGCGTGAGATCTTGCAGTGGTAGGATCAATATCCTCTCTAATTTCCTGATATAGCTCATAAATGGCTGTTCTTGATAGGCGGTAGTCATCTATGATTTTCCTGTCCGATATCTGATCTAACACCAGCCGTGTTCGAAACACACGTGGCCTTGGCAGCCGGCGAGGGAACAGGGGGGGAAGCTGTTCAACATCTGGTCCCCTTTGATCCTGTCCCTGCCTGTCAGTGACGTGATCATAAATCATGTCAGGGCAAAAGTCCAACTGTGCCAGGAAAAAACCACCATCCATTTCCTTATTCCAGCGGTACACCAAACAGCCCAAAAGAGGATCCACCGTTCGTTTCCTGCGTGCACTGTGTACGTCATACATATGCGCCGCCAAGCAACCCTGTCTCGCGTGTAACACAGACCCTGCACATTCGCGCGGTGCTTGCTGGCGACGCTACACACATAAGTTTAGAAAATAGGAAGCGCAGCACGCTGCCAGTTTCATTGGCCGTCGCCCTAAAAGCCAGATTGCTTGCCACTGCAATGTGTGACACAAACGCGAGCACCTTCGTTATATTCAAGCGCACGATTTTGACGTCACACTTGTACGCAGCCAACCAGAAACAACATGGACCCAGCACATTCGCGCGGCGATTGCTGCCGGCGCGAGACACATAAGTTTCAAAAATAATTATTATCAAGGAAGCGGAGCACACTGCCGTTTCATTCACCGTATGTCTGTCAGAACCCCCAACACAATCATTATGGTATGCATGACACAGAGGACATAGGTTAAAACACATAACTTTATCAAAACGGCAGATAATATAAATTGTTTACAAAATATCAACGGAACACATCACTTTGTCAAAGTTGCAGATAATATAAGTTTTATATAAAATATCACTCAAAACCGTGGTTTATTTACAAGGGCGTGGTGGCTGGAAGTGACAGATCTGTGTGTGTTGGTGTTTGACTACTAGTCCTAATAATTGCACTGGTGGTGGGGATATGGATGCACTTAATGCACTTGTGGCATGCATGCTACACGAAGAGGCCACCCACCGCAGGAGGTATTCACGGCCCCGAGTGTTTAGGCTTCGCACCACCTTCCTACAACTCACTGACCAGCAGTGTCTAACAAGGTTCAGGTTTGATAGGGCCACCATTCGTCAGCTGTGTGAGCAGCTGAAACCCCTCCTTCAGCCCCAGACACGTAGGAATAACCCCATCCCTGCCCACCTCAAAATCACTTCCTCTCTCTCTGTCCTGGCCACTGGCAGTTTTCAATCCCTATTAGCTGCTAACACAGGCCTCACCCAGGCTTCTATTTCACACTGTCTCACCTAGTTCCTGGATGCCTTTATAACTCACACCTCACACTACATCACTTTCCCCACCACCCCCCAGGCCCTGCACAATAACATGGCTGCCTTCTATGCTCTTACTAGATTCCCCTCGGTCATTGGTGTGATAGACTGCACACACGTAGCCCTCAGACCCTCCCAGGCACACGAAGCCACCTACAGAAATAGGAAGGCATTTCATTCTATTAACATGCAAGTTGTATGTGATGCCCAGGGGGAGATATTAGACGTGTGTGCCAGGTACCCCGGCTCCACCCACGATGCCTACATCCTACAGCACTCGGGCATCTTCCGCGGGTTCGAGCGAGGGGAGTTCATTAGTGGATGGTTACTAGGTAAGTGCAACATGCATGTACCCATACTATACCTCCTCCACTGGGCAACCCTCCGCCCTGGCTTCCTCCACCTCACTCCACAACCCACTATCCAAATCCCCCCGCCCCCCCCTGTACCTGCTCCAAGCAATACACACTCATCTATCTCATTCTGCTTTTCTCCACAGGTAACCGAGGCTACCCGCAGAGGACATGGCTCATGACCCCCCTGATCCACCCACAACCAGGGGCAGAAGAAACCTACAACAGGAGACATCGCAGCACCCGGGGGATCATTGAGCGCACCTTTGGTTTCTTGAAAAACCGCTTCCGCTGTCTGGACCGGTCTGGAGGAGAGCTGCTCTACAGTCCAGAAAAGGTGGCCAAGATCTTTGTGGCGTGCTGCATGTTACACAATTTGGCCCAGCGCAGAGGACAGCCTCTCCCAGAGGAGCCAAAGCCACCACCAGAAGAGGCCCCAGATGAGCTGGAAAAGGAGCCCCCTCCACCCCCAGCCCACAGAGCAGAGCTCAATGCCTACTAGCTTGGCGTAAGAGCAAGACAAAGACTCATTGAAACAAGTTTTAGGTGAAAGTAAGTGTACATTTATTTATTTACATTAAGTGCATGTGTTACTGTGTTCAACCCCACCACCACCACCACCACCACCACCCCCCTCCCATACCCACCCCCCCTCCCACCAACCCTCACCCTACAGCATGTCCCATCACTTTCCCCTTCCCTTCCCCCGTCCCCTCCTACCCCTCCCACGCCCTTCCTTTGCAGCTGGTGCTGCACGGGAAGTCTGTTCACCCTCTTCTGAGGTGCTGCTCCCAGTGTCCTCCTCCGTATCCCCACGGCAGCCTGCGGCTTCGGCTGCACCGTGGAAATCCAGCCACCTTGTTGGTTCTAGTCTGGCCACAGGACCCAGAATGGGAGCAGATTTGGTGGGTGCTGCAGGAGAGGGTGTGGAGGCGGACGATCGCAACGCCCACCTCTTAGCTGGTGGTTGGTGGTCAGTGGAGGAGGAAGTTGATGGCAGGCCCTGCTCCAGCAGCACGGGGGCTGGAGTAGGTGCTGTGCCCTGAGGGCGCAGGTGTTGGATGCTCTGCTCCAGCCGTTTGAGTTGCTGGAGCACCTCCTGGTGGCCTTTGCGTTGCGCCTGGAGGAGTTCTTGGTGGGCTTGCTGCTGTGCCTCCAGTGCTTGGCGCTGCAGCTCTAGTTTCTGCTGCCGGTACTCCTCCAAGCGCACGTTGTGGCGTAGTAATTCCGTGGCCAGCTGCAGGAGTTGCCTCCTTTGGCTGGATGGCCTCTGGCAAGGAGCTGGCCCCTCCTCCTCCTCCTCACCAAAGTCATCCGGTGCTGGAGGTGCGGCCTCTGTTGGTGGTGCTGGTGGAGGATGTGCCTGTACTGCAGGTTCTGCTGCTGCAGGTGGTGGAGGCAGAGGCTGGACTGGTGCAGGTGGTGGTGGAGGCAGAGGCTGGACTGGTGCAGGTGGTGGTGGAGGCAGAGGCTGGACAGCTGGTGCAGGTGGTGGAGGCTGGACTGCTGGTGCTGCAGGCTGTGGAGGTTGAGGTTGGACTGCTGGTGTAGGGCGTTGGCCTTGCAGGCCACTAGGGCCAGCCTCCTCTGAGTCATCACCTGTATAGCACAAGAGTGAGGAATAGTGTTGGTGCAAATAACCCACTTTTGTCTTTCAGCATTCATATACATTGGCATGTCCCCCAACCTGATGACCCAGCAAAGAGATGGTGAGGAGGAATGGAATTGACACGGGTGCGAAAGAGAGAGCCCCACAGGCAGCTGGGTAGAGGTGGTGGACGATCAGCCAAGAGAAGGACACCACTCACAACGTTGTGGACAAGCTGTTTGTTGTATAATTGTTAAATTGAACAACATTTCAGCATGTGTTGTGTTACTACTGACTTGGTAGACTGCATAGAACTGCTTTATGACCCCCATTACAGGCTCCTTCAGTTGAATGCATGTGGCCCACACTCAGTAGAGCACAGAGGTCACAGAAGGAACTAGGCACAGTTTGTTGATGGGAAAATAGGAGGGAGTAGTAGGGAAGGAAGGCCCCCAAAGTTGTGCCACAGTAGTAACATGCACACACCCAAAGGAACCAACTGTAAAGTATTATTGGGGGTGCTAAGCCCAGTGCACAAAACTCCTCCCTGCACAGCTACATGATCTTTCCTCAATATTGGGGGTGCTCACACACCCACAGCACCCACCCAGTCTGCTCCTATAACACACATGAACACTACCACTACTCAAATAGAGCTTACAATTCAATTAAGATGCGCACACAGGACAAGTAAGAGGAAACCCAATGACAACGGTAGGGATAGGGAGTAAGGGTACAGAGCTAGTGAGTAGGGGTTACCAGGTCACAACACCATCATAAAGGTGGCCTGTTAATGTACATAAAGACAGCCAGAGACACTCCCCCCCACCTCCCTCCTCCTGCCCCCCACTCCTCACCTCCCTCCCCCTGGCCCCAACTTCTATAACACAAGTGTACTGCAGCACAACAGATACCCCAACTGCATAATGAAACACCTACCTGAGTCCTCAGCCTGGGCCGAGGTGTCGAGGGAGCCAATCCCGTGGATGCCCTCCTGGGGTAGGAGGGAGTGCACCATCAGCTCCATGGGGGTGAGGTTGGCTGTGTCATGTCCTGGGGGATTGGCCCCCGCCTTCCTCCTGACATCCCTCCTCAGCTTCCGCCACTTTCTCTTGCAATCCTCCACGTCTCTCCCAGAATGGTACACAGCATTCAGGCTGTCCCGTACTGCCTCCCATTCCCGCTGCTTCGTGGTTGCAGCCAGCCTCTGCCCTGTGGGAGCAAACAGACTCCAGTGCCGCTGTTGTATCTCCTGCACCAGGAGCTCCACCTCACCTTCGGAAAAATTACCCTTCCGGGTCAGGGGCAGACGCGGCGGCATTGTACCAATGGGGTTTTCGAAAATACGGAGTGGGCGTTTATATAGTCGCCAAGAACGCCCATTGAGACAGGGGAATAGGCGTTTCTGATATGGGCGTTTGTTTTTCAATTATACACATAATTCCTAAGCGTGCCCAGCTGAGATAGCGATTAGGAGCACATGATTTTGATTATGAGTAGATAAGTATGGGCGTCTCCACCTGCCTTCCCTTTCTTCATTGCCATTTAACCTGCCATTTCCTGCACTGAGACCTTGCCGGTTATTCGTAATAATCATTTACAGGGTTTTACCCTCACTTATATTAAGGTTTGTGTTTAGCAATGTATGCTTGGGTACACCTGTGTATTTAGGGGGGGGGGGGGATTATTGCTGGCCCTCAGCCACCATGCCTTCCGTTTCCTCTTTTCCACATCTCCTGATGCTCCCTTCCTTTCTCCCATTCTCTCTGCCTGGTTGTAGCAGGCAGTCTATGGGGGCGACGAATTTGCTACACTCGCCCCAAATCAAGCACCCCTCGGTAAGGGTCATTTCAATCAGGGAGATGTGCAGCTAATGTTCCAGAAGATAAAAGGCGCACTACACAGTCTTGAAACAGATGTTCATGGTAAGCTCTCATTTGTCTGCCACCTCTTCTCTTTGTGCTCATAGTCAAGGAGTGTGCATTCACTGTATGTAGTCTGGAGTCAGATCTTAGGTAGCTCTCTTTTCACCAGGTTCCTGTGCACTGTACTGTGGGGTTGGCAGGTCCTCAGTGGTGTGGGCCAGCTGTTGGAACTGCTGTATTGGTTCCCGGTAGGTTCCATCTTCCTTGTTTATGTGGTATACCCCAGTCCCCATTTATGACGTGGCCACCCATTCTCAAGGTCCATAGGAGGGGGAGGGGAGAATGATTTATGCAATGGATGTGTTTAGGACATTATGGAACACCTTCCTAAATTCCTCCATAGGTAGTAGGGAACATGAACATTTTTTTTAATCGGTAGCCTGGACAAAATGCTCAAGGTGGCTACAGGTACTGCCACTGAGGCCTTAAGACATGGTGTTGAGGGAGAGGGTTGTGTGTACAGGTCCCAACCCAAAGTACCTGCAGGTGGCTAAAGCCTGGTGGCTGCTGTGGCCTAGTGGTTAGAGCACCAGCCTTATAATCATAAGGTTGCTGGTTCAAATCCCACCTAAGGCAAGTCACTTCAGGGACAAACTTTAACACAAACCCAGAATACCTGAATGTAACACACCTTGATCTACTACTGGAGAAAATGTGATCACACCTGCAAATAATGAGCACCATTTTTATTTCTGCCTTTCTCTAACACAAGTATTACATTGCAACTGTGATGAAGTAACCATCCATCTATTGGGTTTCCCATTGTTTCCCCTTAGCATTATATACCATAGCTGATGTATTGAATGTGAAAATATGAGCCAGCTGTTTGTAGGTCCTTCTTGGGCCCCCCCACCAATGTGGCTTGTGGGTAAGGATGTGTGACCATCAGACAGCAAACACTGTGTATGTGCTACCTGGGGTTATGTGGAAGTGTCTACTTGGCAGATCACACGTGCTACACTATTAATCTCTTATTGATGGCACTCTGTGTTGTGGGTCAGTATGGTGGAGGGAGGGAGAGAGAGAGGCTGGCTGGCCATTTGTATTCATGAACACAAATATCCATCCAGGCTCCCCGGCCCAACCCCCCTGCACATATGGCCATGCAGGTTGGCATGAACAGGTGGCCTTCTGTATGACCAACATTCTCAGACATACATCAACTTTCTCATTCACACAGCACATTTAATGCTATGCATATTGCTGCCTCCTTCCTCTCAACTCAACAGCACCATTTGCTTATATGTAATGCACAAGGGAGACAAACACACCCTGATAGTTAAAGTGTAACAAAAACATTTATTTTACCCCCCCACCCCCACCCCTACAAAACAACCCCCAACAATGCCCTCCTCCCCCCCACAACTCCCCACAACCCCAATTCCCCCCCACACACAGAACCCCAACAATTCCCTGCCCCCCACACACAGAACCCCAACAATTCCCTCCCCCACCCACTCCCCACACTCCCAACAATCCCCCCCCCCCAATTTAAGTCAAGGGCGGGCATGCCCTCTGACTAAGGCCCTCTGTAGCAGGGCAATGAGCAGGCCCAGCAGTACCCTTAGTGGGCCCTGGAACTGCTCATTGTCCTGCCGTAGGGCTCTCACCTCCAGCAGCAGCTGGTGCTGGCCAACTACTAGCTGCTGCTGGCCATCTACCAGCTGCTGCAGGAGGCGCATCATGGCACCTGTGCCTAGGGCTGCTGGAGGTGGCCCACGGGCTGGAGCAGGCCCAGAGCTTGGAGCAGGCCCAGGGGACGGAGCAGACCCAGGGGAAGGCGGTGAGGCAGGTGATGGTGCTGCCGCAGGGGATGTGGATGGCCGAGGGGAGGGAGAGAGCTCTGCTGCTGGTACAGGTGGGGAGGGGGCCTCCATATAGTCCTCATCTATGATGAGGACCCCCTCCTCCGAGCCCGACGACTCCTCCTCCTCCGCCTCCTGTGCAGGCGCCGCCGCCTCCTCATCCTCCTCGTGGCTTTCCTGCTCCTGCTCCTCCTCCTCCTGGAGGTGGTGGCCCTCCTCATCTGCCCGCTCGGCTTGCTGGTGGTGGAGCCCTGTGTATGTAAAAGGAGTGTGATTGAGATCAGCGCATACAACATGGCTTGCATAGTGCAGTAGCTGGGTGGCGTGAGGCAGGGGATGGGGCAGGGTGTGGTAAGGCGTAGCCTATGCCCATGGGGAATGAGCTGCATCAGATGACATGACAAAGAACCCTGGAACCTCCTCTGACACACACCACACAGGACATGTTGCCATACCAAATTCATTGCTGACCAGCATGTTTGCACTGTGAGATGCAACGAGGGGTTGATGAGCAGTTGTTGTAGGATTTATTGGGGGGGGGGGGCAGTGGGAAGGGTGTTGAGCACAAAACTTTTATGTGAGTTAGGCCATGACATGCAGTAAAAGTAGGGCCTCAGGCAGGTCTACCAGGACACACTAATCAGCCACCACAGAAAGGGGAATAGTAAAGTGAGGCATATCATCTCATTCATCTCGGGGGGATGGTCGGAAGTTGCAGCCACACTCATGGGAGAACCCCTGCAACCTGCATCCTTGATCTGGGACAGATATGTTATTACTTACTAGTTGGCTATTAGGCACATGGGAATTGATATTGTACAACACATTCGCATTATTCAAGAAGTGTATTTACAAATCTGTACAGGTGTCCTGTTTTTGAATACTTACGGCGAGCCCTGAGGTGCCTTCGCACCGCCCGGATGAGGTTGGGCCTCTCACGCCTCACACGGCGGAACCGCCTCCTGAGGGACTCCAGGTCCCGGTGCACTCCAAAGCGTCTGTAAGATATAAGTTTGTAGAGCAGGGGTCAGGGGGGGATGGTCCTTTTTGTCCTCTGCACACATTCATTAGCTATTCAAATACCAGAGAGAGAGGGTCAACAGTGTTGGGGGGGGGGGGACCACCTCCATTGGTACTGAATCATAGGAGCCACCTTTTTACCATTTTGGGGGGTGGAACCCCCAGTGGAGATTACCCCTCCCTCCATACATACAAGGCATTTATTTTATATTGGGGGTGGTCAAGCACCCACAGCAGCCACCGAGTTGGTTCCTATGCAGATGATGCCAGAGAGGTGGGCATGAGGCCAGAAAGTACCGTTTGTATACATTATAATGTATGCTTGTTAAACTACTTTATATGTGTTATCATGAGCCGGTGATGGGAGGCGGGACTGGTGGTTGGGAGGCGGGAAATACTGCTGCACAGACTTATATGGTCTGTGCCCTGAAAAAGACAGGTACAAATCAAGGTAAGGTATACACATGAGTTTATCGTGGGCAGACTAGATGGACCGTGCAGGTCTTTTTCTGCCGTCATCTACTATGTTACTATGACCATGTTATAAAGTATGGTATACGTTTCATTGGTCTCATGTTTCCACTATTCGGATGCGTTGTAAGCCACATAGAGGCTGCAAAGAGGGGTTGGAAAATGTGGCCTTCACAGGCAAGACATACATAACTAACGAAATACATTCTTGTAGGGATGTGGGAATGGTCGTCGTTTCAATAACATACAATTTATTAGTGATTGTGCATGTTCCTATATTACTCACTAATAAGCTGTATGTTATTGAAACGACGACCATTCCCACATCCCTACAAGAATGTATTTCGTTAGTTATGTATGTCTTGCCTGTGAAGGCCACATTTTCCAACCCCTCTTTGCAGCCTCTATGTGGAGAAGGTACCCAAAGACAAAAGACACTCACAAATCACTAAACCCAAAACACATACTAGGAAATGTAGTTGGAAAGCAATGACCACAAATGCTCACAGTCTAAGCAATAAAATTCATGACCTTCAAGCCCTGATGTTGGAGACTGACTTGGACATAGTTGCAGTCACAGAGACATGGCTCCATTGTTCCCATGAATGGGATGTAAACATACCAGGCTATAATCTTTTTAGGAAGGATAGAGAGGGACGTAAAGGTGGAGGAGTAGCTCTGTATGTGAGAGATGATATCGCAGCAACTGAAATGACAGGGAAGTGGGGAAAGGAAGAAGCAATATGGATCACCTTAAAAAGAGAGGATAGAACCTTGGTCCACGTGGGTGTTGTCTATAGACCCCCGACACAATTGGAAGAACTAGATAAAGATCTGATCGCTGATATTCAAAAGTTGGGGAAGAAAAGAGAGGTGCTGCTGTTGGGAGATTTTAATCTGCCGGATGTAGATTGGAAGGTTCCGTCTGCAAAATCGGAAAGAAGTAGAGAGATTGTGGATGCTTTCCAAAGTGCTCTGCTCAGACAAATGGTGAACGAACCCACGAGGGAGGGAGCCACGTTGGATCTGGTGCTCACGAATGGGGATAGTGTGTCAAATGTCCGAGTGGCTGCACACCTGGGAAACAGTGACCATCAAACGGTTTGTTTTGATGTAACAGCTCATGTGGATGGCGGCCACTCCAAACTCAAAGTCCTGGATTTCAAGCGAGCTGACTTTAACAAAATGGAAGAATACCTGAGGAAGGAGCTGATGGGCTGGGAGGACATAAGAGAAGTGGAAGGACAGTGGTCCAGGCTAAAAGAAGTAATAAACAGGGCCACAGACCTTTATGTAAGGAGGGTAAATAAAAGCAAGAGAAAAAGGAAACCGATATGGTTTTCAAAGCAAGTGGCTGAGAAAATAAAGGCTAAAGAGTTAGCGTTCCAGAAATACAAAAAATCTCAAGTAGAGGAACACGGGGAGGAATACTGGATGAAACTGAAAGAAGCCAAGAGAGAGGTACGTCTGGCGAAGGCGCAAGCGGAAGAACAAATGGCTAGAAATGTACGGAGGGGAGACAAAAACTTCTTCAGGTATATTAGTGAAAGGAGAAAGACTAAAAAGGGGATTGTGAGACTAAAAGATACAGCAAAACGCTATGTAGAAAATGATGAAGAAAAAGCCAATTTGCTAAATAGATACTTTTGTTCTGTTTTTACTGAAGAAAATCCTGGGGAAGGACCGAGAGGGACTGGCAAAAGTACACCTGAAAACGAAGTGGATAGAGCACCGTTCACGGAAGAGAGTGTATATGAACAACTTGGAAAGCTAAAGGTGGACAAAGCCATGGGGCCGGACAGGATCCACCCCAGAATACTGAGGGAGCTCAGAGAGGTTCTGGCGGGTCCTCTTAAAGATTTGTTTAATAAATCCTTGGAGACGGGAGAGGTTCCGAGGGATTGGAGAATGGCGGAGGTGGTCCCTCTTCACAAAAGTGGGGATAGGGAAGAAGCTGGAAACTACAGGCCGGTAAGCCTCACTTCGGTTATTGGAAAAGTAATGGAAGCCATGCTGAAGGAAAGGATAGTGAATTTCCTGGAAGCCAATAAGTTGCAAGATCCGAGACAACATGGTTTCACCAAAGGGAAGTCATGCCAAACGAATCTCATTGAATTCTTTGACTGGGTGACGGGAGAATTAAATCAAGGACGTGCTATGGACGTCATCTACTTAGATTTCAGCAAGGCTTTTGACACGGTTCCCCACAGGAGGCTCTTGAATAAACTAGAAGGGCTGAAGATAGGACCCGAAGTGGTGAACTGGATTAGGAACTGGTTGACGGGCAGACGCCAGAGGGTGGTAGTGAATGGAGTTCGCTCGGAGGAGGGAAAGGTGAGTAGTGGAGTGCCTCAGGGATCGGTGCTGGGGCCCATTCTGTTCAATATATTTGTGAGTGACATTGCCGAAGGGTTACAAGGTAAAGTTTGCCTTTTTGCGGATGACACCAAGATTTGCAACAGAGTGGACACCCCGGAGGGAGTGGAAAACATGAAAAAAGATCTGAAGAAGCTGGAACAATGGTCTAACGTTTGGCAATTAAAATTCAATGCGAAGAAATGCAAAGTGATGCACTTAGGGAGTAGAAATCCAAGGGAGGCGTATGTGTTAGGTGGGGAGAGCCTGATAGTCACGGACGGGGAGAGGGATCTTGGGGTGATAGTATCTGAGGACCTAAAGCCTATGAAACAGTGCAACAAGGCAGTGGCCGTAGCGAGAAGGGTGCTAGGCTGTATAGAGAGAGGTGTGACCAGCAGAAAAAAGGAGGTTTTAATGCCCCTGTATAAGACGTTGGTGAGGCCCCACCTGGAGTATTGTGTTCAGTTTTGGAGGCCATACCTTGCGAAGGATGTTAAAAAAATGGAAGCGGTACAAAGAAAAGCTACAAGGATGGTATGGGAGTTGCATTCCAAGACGTATGAAGAGAGACTTGCTGACCTGAACATGTATACTCTGGAGGAAAGGAGGAACAGGGGTGATATGATACAGACGTTCAAATATTTGAAAGGTATTAATCCGCAAACGAATCTTTTCCGGAGAGGGGAAGGCGGTAGTACGAGAGGACATGAAATGAGATTGAAGGGGGGCAGACTCAGGAAAGATGTCAGGAAGTATTTCTTCACGGAGAGGGTGGTGACGCTTGGAATGCCCTCCCGCGGGAGGTGGTGGAGATGAAAACGGTAACGGAATTCAAGCATGCGTGGGTCAGGCATAAAGGAATCCTGTGCAGAAGGAATGGATCCACAGAAGCTTAGCTGAAATTGGGTGGCGGGGGGAAGAGGGGTTGGTGGTTGAGAGGCTAGGATGGGGGAGGGCAGACTTATACGGGGTCTGTGCCGGAGCCGGTGATGGGAGGCGGGACTGGTGGTTGGGAGGCGGGAAATACTGCTGCACAGACTTATATGGTCTGTGCCCTGAAAAAGACAGGTACAAATCAAGGTAAGGTATACACATGAGTTTATCGTGGGCAGACTAGATGGACCGTGCAGGTCTTTTTCTGCCGTCATCTACTATGTTACTATGTTACTATGACCATGTTATAAAGTATGGTATACGTTTCATTGGTCTCATGTTTCCACTATTCGGATGCGTTGTAAGCCACATAGAGGCTGCAATGAGGGGTTGGAAAATGTGGCCTTCACAGGCAAGACATACATAACTAACGAAATACATTCTTGTAGGGATGTGGGAATGGTCGTCGTTTCAATAACATACAATTTATTAGTGATTGTGCATGTTCCTATATTACTCATTATCCTTGCATGGACACTCCAGTTACTGGTGGTAACATTGATGACGGAGCTGTTATATGTGTAGGTACAGGAGGGGAGGGGGGTTGGCCCATAACCTTACCTTTCCAGCCTGTCCCTGATGCGGGACCAGGCTCGCATGGCCTGGAGCCTGGGGGGCAGGTGGTGGTGTTGTACAAAGAGCCTGTGCCGGTGCCTTAGGCACAGGCGCACCAGCAAAAGGCTCTCCTGCCCGAAGTTCGGCTCCCGTCGCTGCGCCATTTTTCCACGTGTTGGAAAACAAGTGCCTTATATAGACGACCTTGCGTGAGGGACGTCGTTTCATGCACAGCTCCATATATGGATGACCATTCCATATATGGCCCCTATCAGCATGTGGACGCCCTCGTAAGCATAGATGTCTTTGACGTGCACATGCCTGGTTATGTGTGTGGAACGTGCCTTATATAGATGAGTATGACGCACCCCACCCGACCCTTTTCACATATACACAATATGCATATAGCTGCATGTTCAGTAGGTGTACAGTGCATGCAGATCCGGACATGCAGATGGGCACATATGATGAAAGTATGGGTGGAGCAGCATGATATTTCTGTAGTTGACACATATACGCGTTCCTCATATTTTCCAGTAAGATGGCCAGAACAACATGTACTGTACTTGCGGTACACCTATGTGCATTCTTTTACACACTTTCTGATTTGGTCGTTTGCACCTGCAATAATCGACCGTGTTAGGGCGCCCAATTTTGTCACGCTTATGCACTCCTCATTTGATTGTTTTGCTACAGGGATAATCGTTTATCGAAAAATGCACATACTATTTTTCGGTTTTACATGTCTATTTTTGGACGCTTTCGTAAGAACGTCCTAATTCGTATTTGGACGATCTTTCGATTATGCCCCTCTTAATAATCAAAACCCTAGTTTAGGTGCTCAAGTGTTGCCTGGGGTGCATTCATAAAGAATAATGTACAAGTTAACTCTTGCTAAAGCAAAACATAAAACAAGGAAAGAAAACAATCTCCACAAGAAAAAAAATGTATCAAGTCCTTTCAGACCATAAAAAGGAAAGGGGAGTAACAAAGTGATAAGGATATATGTAACTTTCCAAATAACACCAAAAGGCCTTAGCGAGAATTAACTCTCCTGTTGTGATCTAATTTAAGTCCAGTATGGTTCTTTATTGCTCTGGCAGAAAATACATATATTTTGCACCCAGGTATTTTATCATACATAAACAAGGATATGCCAGCAAAAATGACACCCCCCCCACCAGCGCCACCAAGGATAGCATTTCTCATCTTAAGGCCAGAAAAGCCTTAACAGGGGATGCCAGGCATCTCCTATACCTGAAAATAATTAAACCACTGTAATTGGCTAGAAAACTTCATTAACTTTAACAAGCATTTATTGGTATAAAACACAAAGCTGCAGCTTCTCTTCAAAGGTGGTTACAGTATCTTCTCCGAGCAATAAAACATTAATCACGGATTAGCCAAAATACCTTGCCTGGTCGCAAGGGCAAATAAAGAAACCTGAACCCCCAGGTCTGCACTTGAGAGCATAGATCTAACACTGACCATCTGGTGAATGTTAAGGCCTACTTCAAAGGGCCTCCTTTGAAGGTGCTTCTAGCTTGGGTACCCCTCCTCCCAAAGTTGCAACATTAGCCAGCCTTCGACTCTAGAGTGTGAAGGTGGGCAATCAGCATGCCTCCGAGGAGCAGGTATGATCCAGCTCTGGTTCAGCTTCCCCTCATTCCCACGGATGGTACTTTATATGTCCCTACTCATCCTCATATTCCATTTAAATATCCTTCACGAGGCTTCGAATATAGCAACATTTTATGTGAACGTATGTACACATAAAATATACATACGGCATAGGATCAGCTTGGTTCATTTCTCTTCCTCTCACATGAAACCTTGAAGAAGTTGAAGAATGAACACCGAGTGGGAGGAACGAATTGTGGGGGAGGGGAGGATTCAGCAGTCCCGCCTTTGTTTCAGGATCCAGTTCCCCATAACATAGGCAGCCGAGACCCCTCGGGCCTATAGGTTCTTTGATATAACAATAATCATACAATAATGACATGACACATGGTATTTATTTAACATATCAACCTAATAAGAGGAGTTTGACTATAATATATAGCGATAGTATGGAGGTGTCCCTTCAAATTGGTGAAAAAACAAATTAATTCACCCCTTGAAACAATTAAGTTTTAACAAAAGGAACCTCAAATCTCCTAGCAAGGAACCATACAAAAGTATTCACAATCACTTGCATAAATAGGAGTAGGATAATATCATAGGTTCTGTTTGAGAGAGGAAAGAGAAAAAAACCCCAACGCAAAAACTCATGCTACATGAGAAAACCGTATGGGATAAAAAACTCACTACCTCTCTCAAACTATATTGTAATTATAAATTCAAACGGACACCACAAACCAAACTACCACTAAAAAACTGACCTAAGTCAGTAAAGGACTATCTAGATGAGCCCCCTAATGGGAAGGGCACCTGAAGTTCAATTGTCATACAGCTTTAAATAGATTAAGTAGATTTTAAACAGTGTTGAGGAAAACCCTCTGCAATATACTTAACTTAATCCAGATAAATCACCCTCAGGAAAACTCTCGATCGAAAAAGTACCCCCCCACGTTGGGACTCCGGAGTCCTGTGAAAATGCTATAGTGGCGAAAAAAACCGCCAACCCTTCACCCTCTGGCATTTCCAACCTATCTCAGTGTATCACTGTGTAGGGAATAAAGACTCGCCCCAGGCATTCTTATCTCAGCTACCTCACCGTATCACACCACTGGGAATATCCCTGGACATTCCTTCTGTATCACTTTGCTATGACACAATTGTAACCTATTTATTTAACATGGCACAACTCGGCCGCAGCTTTATTTATATACAAAACATCATAACCATGGGTATACCCAAGCCGATCCAGCCTCTGGCTCATTATCCAAACCCAGTCCGCCGTCATAGCAAGACTGACCAATCGTAAACAGAGCTCCCCGCCGCACAGCAAGGGAGCTCAACCGTAAGCGCTGCTACCCCAGCTGCCTAGCTTATACCATCAGGCTTGGGTACCCCGCCACCAGCCCGGGGTAGCACAGCTTGCCCCGGGCCCCCCCACCACCGCTGCGGCCAGTTGTGCCAATTAACAGGGTCTAGCACATTCTGCAACAGGTCATTCCGACTGGCAGATAAGATGGGCCCATCTCTTTGAAAGAACCCTGGGCAGATCTCTTCTGCCCGATCGTGCGTCACATGCCGATTTTCCGATTCACTTTCTTTCTGGGCCTGCCGGCGTTGGATTACTGGGATACGGGGATAGCCCTGGGCCCATTATGTCCCTCTGACTCCCGTCTCGTGTGTTCTTACTCCTTCGCCTTCAGTGTTCAGGCCGAGTTTACGCCGTACGGTCCGAGAGCTGCCCAATTTTTGCCGCGTGTCCAACTTCTCACCCTGCAATATAAAGTAGTGGTTGGTAGACAGTCATAAGTACCAGCATCCTGGCCACAACTGGCGGCCAATCCCACCATGTGTTACTGAGTGTCCAACATCTATCCCTGCAATGTAAAATAGTGGTTGGTAGATAATCATAAGTACATAAGTACTGCTACACTGGGAAAGACCGAGGGGCCATCGAGTCCAGCACCCTTTCCACTACGGCGGCCAATCCCGCCATGTGTTGCTGCGTGTCCAACATCTCACCCTGCAAATAAAATAGTGGTTGGTAGATAGTTGTAAGTACATAAGTAATGCCACACTGACTGGTAAAGACCAAGGGGCCATCGAGCCCAGCATCCTGTCTATGACGGCGGCCAATCCCACCATGTGTTTCCGAGTGTCCAACATTTCACCCTGCAATATAAAATAGTGGTTGGTAGACAGTCATAAGTACATAAGTAATGCCAAAATGGGAAAGACCAAGGGGGGCATCGAGCCCAGCATCCTGTCCACGACTGTGACCAGTCCCTCCAAGGGCACCTGGCCAGCTTCCAGACATGCAACATTCTATGATGCTATTCCTGGCACTGTGGATTTTCCCTGGTCCAGTTGTTATGGTATAAGCCAATCATCAGAATTAAATGTGTAGCATGATGTTGTGTTGGATCAGATACCTATATATACACCAATATATTTGTGCAGCTTTTAAAAAATATATATTTGACACTGCAGCAGAACTGGCTTTCATTCCAAAAGCCCTCTTCCCTCTCCCTTTGGGGAATATTTAAAAGACATTTAAAAGACAAAAGTACTACTGACCTCACTTCCCCCTTTAACAAAAGACTCCTCAAGTAAGAGACTGCCTCAAGGCTAAATTGACTCTCTTCCTCTGATCAAAAAAGCCTGGCTGATCAACACAACAAATATAAAAGGTATCCAGTAGAGGCAAGGAGACAAGCAGGTGGGAAAGGTATGAAATACAGCTACTAAAAACAAAGTACACCTGCTGGCCGCCCCAGACAAATCTTATCAGAATATCTATCACAGAGATTCAAGCAGGGGCAAACCCTGCACTACAATAAACCATTTGTCAGTAAAATCCAGACAGCAAGTCTTGTGATGTCATAAGACATGAGACCAAGATACCACAATGCTTTGCAAATGCCCAAGGGTCGTGTGGAAACCAGGAAACCAGATGCACATGGCCTGCTTCCCTGCAAAATAAGAGTATAAAAGGACAAGCTGTTTCCCCAAGAAGGAGACTCTCTTCTCTCTTCAAGACTCTCCCTCCAGGAGATTCTCTCTTCAGCACCAATCCAGATGCCTTGCTCCTGATCTGCAGTCCACCTGCCTCATGGCTCTTCAATGGACCACAAAATGCTTTGCAACAGACTGCTTTGTAAGTTATAACTTTTGATCTAGACCTGCTACTCTACTTTACCTTACTTAAGCACAGATTATCTGTAAAGATCTCTTTAAAAAACCTACCTCTCGTGTGCAATTGTATATTAAATCAACCTTTTTGAAGCTAAAAATATGGTCTCTTTGTGTTCTGAGTATATGGTATCTTTTATATATACTTAATTTATTTAATTTATTGCAATTATCACCTTTGGTGATTGGTGGAGAAATTAATATCCTAAAACTTATAAATACAGCACCTGCTCTTAAATTATAAACAGTAGCGAGTGCTCTAGTGCTCTTTTCCCCAAGTAAATCATTTCTTATAACACAGTCAGTAAAGAAGGCCGGCGAGGAGTATGCCGAGCAGCCGCCAATAACATGGCGGCTGCCACGCAGCAGCTCCCCGAACCGAGCAACCCTTCCCTTCCGGCTTCCCTCTGAATGACGTAGGGGAGAACCTCACCCGTCATTGGCTGGGTGGCTGGAAGGGGCAGGGCTTCAGGGGACGCCCTCTCGCACTGCTTAAGGGTCGCCAACGAGACAATGGGAGTCTCTTGGTCGGTGGTTAGCGGTGCGGGAATTTTCAGCCCCAATTTTTAGCTGACCTGAAAAGTCCGGTCAGATCGCATGGCTTTGGACCTTTCAGTCCTCCGGCTGGACTCTCGATCGCACGAGTGCCTCCTTTAGGAATAGACCCTACCGGGTAGATGTGACTCGTGTCGTTGTTGGTCGGCCTAGTCTGGCTCTTCCGATGCCTCTCAACCAATCCGTGCTTTTCACTAGATCTTTCACGTGGTTGTCGGTGCCTGGGTCGCTGCAGGTGAGTGCTGCTAATCCTCTGGTAACCGGACACTGGGTCGGGGCTTGAACAGCGCCGGATTCAGGTGGCAGGTTCGAAGTCAGCCTTCAGGGTGATCCGGCCCTGTTGTATTTGCTCGCAGTTCTCCCGCACCCCAAAACCGGAGTCCTGTGAGACCGCAACGTGGTTGTGGGCACTTATTTGCAGCGGCTACAGCTGGCTCCGCAAGCTCCTTGCCTGCAGCCATGCGGTCGGGTCTTTTTCTGGCCTGCCACATGGTTGTGGGTCACGGGCTGTGTCCACCACTGCGCTCTCCGTTGGCCGCGTGATCAGGTCAGCATTGGATCAGGTCAGATGTTGGTTAAGAGGGGTTGCGATCACCCATTCTGCTCAGCTGGTTTCGCAGCCGCCTTTATACTGGCCGGTTTCTTCGCATGGTTGGCCATTTGGCGTTTTCCCCAATGCCGTCCACTTTGGCCGGCTTCGCGGGCGCGTATGTTGACAACCCGGTTCCGCAGGCGTCTTTTGCCCGTTTTCAGGTGGTGAGCTCAAATCCCACTAATGCTTTTGTACATTGCGGCCATTTGCTGTTTCTTTGTGGATTTGTCTCGAGTCGTGCATTTTAGCGGTCTCCCCTTGCAGCCCTCCTTTTCAGCCATCTAGCATGCCCCTCGATCCTACCTGGCTCTGGGGCCAGCATGCCCCGTCCTGCTCGTGCCACAGGCCGGCCGCGCGCTTTGTCCACAGTCAGGGCCTGGCCGGGGGGGCCACCTCGTGTGTGGCAGACCAGTGAGGTAGAGCAGGGACTGTCTTTCTTCTATGTTTGTGCAGCGCTGCGTACGCCTTGTAGCGCTATAGAAATGCTAAATAGTAGTAGTAGTTGCTTCAGTTCGCGCTTTCATCCCCCTGCTCTTTCCAGTGAAGTTGCGTTTTGTTTTTTCCGGTGCCTTCACCTCCTGCGCGTGCTTGGGGAGGGTCCAGGATGGCCGCTCGCCTCTTCCGCCCCTCTTTGCTCGCGGTCCCCAAGACGCGGTGAGGACCGTGACCACCCAAGGCTCAGGAGCTCTTGTTGGATGCGGCGCCATTAGGCCCTGCCCTTAGGTCTGTCGACCTGCCGGCTCCTCACCAGATGGCCACAATAAATTTCAGTTCCTCGGGGTCTGGTTGGGGCGTCAAAGTAACTGTATTGATTACCAACTTGGATAAATTTCTGTACTTGGATAAATGTTCCGTTGCCACGTATTTCTCCAGGGTCACCATGCTTTCGGCCTGGTATGGGAACATGGGAGCAATTCTCCTGCATGCCAGAAATTTTCCCATGCAGCCCCTCCCTATTGCTTCAGCCACCTCTACATCTGGGCCAATTTACAGGTGTATCTCTAGCAGGGGTTCCTTTCATATCGTACACTTTATAACACATCTCATGTTTCCGCCTCAAGTGCTACGCCCGAGGCTTGCTGTGACCCGGTTGCTTTCTGTGGGTTTACAGGCATACAGTTGACAAATCGTGCTATACCCGTATTCCTTCCTGTCCCCTTTGGTTGGAGCAATGGTCTTGCAATTCAGAGGTAGCGGGTTCACAGCGCACTGCTGCTCCTTGTGACCTTTGGTTGGAGCACCGGTCTTGCAATTCAGAGGTAGCGGGTTCATAGCGCACTGCTGCTCCTTGTGATCTTTGGTTAGAGCACAAGTCTTGCAGTACAAAGGTGGCGGCTTCATATCCCACTGCTGCTCTTTGTGATACTGTTCACTTTATAACACGCGCATGTCTCCACCTCAAGTGCTGCGGCAGAGGCTGGATTACCCGGTTGCCTGCTGTGTGATTTGCATGCATACGGTTGACAAATCATTGGCTATACCCATATTCCTTCCCCCTTTTATGACTCAGCTGCTACCCTTTCTCACCTTTCTGTTAATGCTTGCTCATTCTTGCTTAAGAAGCCCCAAGGGCTCCCGATGCACAGAGCTACCTTCATCGTGCAGGTCATGCAAATGTGGATTGCTACCCTGAGGGCTGCTTGTTAAAGTTAATGAAGTTTTCTAGTCCAATTACAGTGGTTTAATTATTTTCAGGTATAGGAGATGCCTGGCATCCCCTGTTAAGGCTTTTCTGGCCTTAAGATGAGAAATGCTATCCTTGGTGGCGCTGGTGGGGGGTGTCATTTTTGCTGGCATATTTTTGTTAATGTATGATAAAATACCTGGGTGCAAAATATATGTATTTTCTGCCAGAGCAATAAAGAACCATACTGGACTTAAATTAAATCACAACAGGAGAGTTAATTCTCCCTAAGGCCTTTTGGTGTTATTTAGAAAGTTACATATATAATCTCCTTATCAATTTGTTA
This sequence comes from Microcaecilia unicolor, assembly GCF_901765095.1. Lineage (NCBI taxonomy): Eukaryota > Metazoa > Chordata > Amphibia > Gymnophiona > Siphonopidae > Microcaecilia > Microcaecilia unicolor. The sequence goes on from NW_021963914.1 coordinate 97,748, forward strand.
CTCTTCTTTCCTTTTTATGGTCTGAAAGGATTTGATACATTTTTTTCTTGTGGAGATTGTTTTCTTTCCTTGTTTTATGTTTTGCTTTAGCAAGTGTTAACTTGTACATTATTTTCTATAAATGCACCCCAGGCAACACTTGAGCACCTAAACTAGGATTTTGATTATTAAGACAACAAACGTTTAATAGGTTTAATACCAGGATAGTGCAGAATAGTATGTGCTAGTTCTCTTTAGTTAGATCAGGTTTTTTTTAATGAGAATTTTCCTATGGAAGAGCCGATGAGGAACAGTGTCATTTTACACCTTTTAAAAAATTGTTCCAGAGAGTTTATATAAATGTAGAGCCAGAGATCGCTTTAATTTTCACAAATCAAAATGTTTGTTTTATGGCTTTGGGAGCTGAAGAAGACTGAAGGAAGCAGTTAGTGCGCTCTTTTCAACTTTATTAGCCCACATCTAGATCACAAACCACGGTTTCTCCACACTGTAAACTCTTCTTTTGAGATCCGAATGAGAATGTTTGTGGAAATGAAAGTCATTTTGTCATAAAAACATAATTTCGGGTGCTGAAGAAACACAGGGCTAGAAGAGCCGTAGACTAGAGTCTGTAGAAAGCAGGCATTGAGTGGGCAGCCAATCAGAGGGCGACTACTACTATAAATAAGAGGAAGAGCGGGGCGGTTCAGGCAAGTAAAGGAAACGCGGAGCTTTAGTAATTTGCTTTTTCTCTGCACTAGAAGTCCGACTGAGTCCTTTGTTGTTAAAAAGGGAGAATGGCAGAAACGGCTCCAGCGGCTGCACCAACGGCGGCTCCTCCAGGCGCGGCCAAGAAAAAGGCGAAGAAGCCGACTGGAGCGGCGAAAGCGCGCAAGTCATCATCGGGCCCCAGCGTCTCCGAGCTGATCGTGAAGGCCGTGTCAGCTTCAAAGGAGCGCAGCTGGCATGTCCCTGGCTGCCCTGAAGAAGGCTCGTGGCGGCGTCGGGCTACGACGTGGAGAAGAACAATAGTCGCTTGAAGCTGGCGGTCAAGAGCCTGGTGAGCAAGGGCAGCCTCCTGCAGACCAAGGGCAGCGGAGCTTCGGGCTCCTTCAAACTGAACAAGAAGAAGCCGGAGAGCACGAAGAAGAGCGCTCCCAAAAGCAAGAAACCGGCCGTGAAGAAGCCGAAAAAGGCGGCATCGGCGGGAGTGAAAAAGAGTCCGAAGAGAGCCAAGAAACCGTCAGCAGCCGCTACCAAGAAAGTAGCCAAGAGCCCCAAAAAGCCCAAAGCGGTTAAAGCCAAGAAAGTAGCTAAAAGCCCGGCTAAAGCAGTGAAACCGAAGGTGAAAAAAAGTCCAGCAAAGGCTGCGAAACCCAAAGCCAAAAAGGCCGGAAAGGGGGCGCCTAAGAAAAAGTGAAGCTTTCAAAATTTGTTCATTCTCATATAAACCCAAAGGCTCTTTTCAGAGCCACAACCACACAGATCAAAGAAAGAGTAAGATGAGTTTGGTTCTTATTAAATGACATGGAAAAGCCTGCTTCTGCAGTTATGTATTATAGAAGCCAGAGCTTCACCAAAGGATAGGCGTAGCCGCCAGCAAGTTGGTTTAATTCAGCAGAAGCAGGTACGCTCTGAATAAAAGTTGCACTCCTTTGGCCTTTTCTGGGCGCAAAAAAAAAAAAAATCCCCATTGCTACAATTCAGCAGACGAGAACAGAGCAAGGGAACACGGGTGTTTCAATAATGCAGCCTGAACAGCGGTTTGGGGGGGCGGCGTTACCACGATTCAGTAGACGAGAAGAGGCCAAGGGAGGGAGCAGGGCTTGTTCAATACTGTAGTTGGGAGGGGGTGGGGGAAGAGAGCGGTGAAGAGAGATTGCAAGATGCTGCCTACAATCCTTAAGCCTTCAACAGCCTGGAAATCGGGAGCTAAGTAGTAACCATAGAGCAGACTGACTCGTCAGCTCTTTTTGTGTAGGGATGTGGTGGCTCTTAAAAGAGCCTTTTGGGTGTGTTGCTTGAGTAGAATGCTTTTTAAGCCCTCTCGCCACGAATACGACGGGCCAGCTGGATATCTTTGGGCATGATGGTGACTCTCTTGGCGTGGATAGCGCACAGATTGGTATCCTCGAAGAGCCCCACCAGGTAAGCCTCGCTAGCCTCCTGCAGGGCCATGACAGCCGAGCTCTGGAAGCGCAAGTCGGTCTTGAAATCTTGCGCGATCTCTCGCACCAGGCGTTGGAAGGGCAGCTTGCGAATAAGCAACTCAGTAGACTTTTGGTAGCGGCGGATTTCCCGCAGCGCTACAGTACCCGGTCGATAGCGATGAGGCTTCTTCACACCGCCTGTGGCTGGGGCGCTTTTACGAGCGGCCTTGGTCGCCAACTGCTTACGAGGAGCTTTTCCTCCAGTAGACTTACGGGCAGTCTGCTTAGTACGGGCCATGCTGGACACAAGCTCTTCTTAGTTCTCTTCTGCTTTCAAAAAGATACCACTGGGTAAAGCGCCAGAACAGAAAAGATACCAATCCCCCCCCCCCCCCGTTCTGCTCTTTTATGGTTGCTCCATGGCTGCTGATAGGCTCCGAGAACCGTTAATGAAGGAATAAAAAGCCCGCCCTGTGGCGTGATTGGTGCTTTACATAGAGGCGCATCTCTTTCTCTTGCTAGAAAATGGCCGCCTTCGTAGAACACGGCTCGAAACCGTGGTTTGAGTTCACGTTTGGTATCCATTTTGTTTTTAGTGAACCTGATAAAAAAAAGTGTCTTACTTAGTTTTGGAGGGGGTGGGGGTTCGTTTTTGTTTCGTATTCTCCACATTCTTAGATTAAGTTAACCATTTTGAAATCTTGTAAACGAATGAGTAGATCCGAACCCGAGGTTTAAAATTCCCGCCCTGTGCAGTGATCGGAAAGAAACTCTTCTTAGTTACCAGCCAATCCCGGGACCAACAAATGTCTTGGGATGTTGCTGTTAAGTATGCTTACCAAAGGGATTTTTCTCATTTTTGGTCGTGGCCGGGAGGTGGTTGCACCTGGACATAAAAATGAAGTCTTGATAACTATCTTATTCTCTACAGGAGTGTTAGAAGAGGGAATTGGTCTATAAAATCTGCAAAAGTAATGTTGCGGCCTGCCGCTTGGGGTACCTCTCCAATCAAGGCATCATGGCATTCAGCCTGGTGGGGGTGGGGGCCCTGGTGAATAGCTCAAGGTTTTTGCTGGCCTCCTTGCCTTTGTGTTGGTTTTCTTGGGCAAACGGCAAGGGGCTCCGCATGTGGCACACAGGTGCTTGAATTTGCAGTCGTGAATGTTGCAGGTGCCTTTGTGTACTTCCAACAGACCTCTCGAGAAAGCGTGGTAGGCCTCCCATGCCTGTTCCCTGCCATGGGTGCTTTGTGCTGGGGGGCATGCCTCGGTGCGTTGTGGGGTCGCGTGAGGACATTCCGCAGCCACAAGCCGCCGTCGTCTATCCCAAGCCTTCCTAGGGTTTGCCTCCATCTTGTCCCTAAAGTGCTCGTCATATGCTAACCAGGCATAACCCTCGTGTTCACGGTAGATGATTAAAACTGTTTCTAGGTAACAGAGCATGGGGTCCATTTGATCACGCTGCTTCCTGTACACGATGCTCATCATGCGTGCATAGGATATTACACAGCACGCAAGGTTCCGTGGGAGCTCTCTGGTGTGGTCTGGTAACAGGTCGCCCCTTTTTGCTCGCTTCTTCGCATGTCGCCTGCGTCCGTCCTCTACCAGCTTGAAAATGTCGAAATACCTCCGACGCATGACCTTTTTTCGAAGGGACTTGGGAACTCTCTGCCATAGCCGCTCTGTGGGGACACCGTGGGTGAGCGCGTTAGTGTCTCCGGTAGGGGAGACAGAGGAAGAAGATGAAGAAAACGAGGAAGAAGAGGAGGAGGAGTCAGAAGACGATGTGGAACTGGAGCGACCAGATCGCCTACGTTTCTTACCTTTCTTCCTCCGTTTGACCTCCCGGTGCTTCCGTGTTGCTAAGTGGAGGTTGCTGTCTCCATCAGATAGGGTGCGGCCCCTGGGAGTCACTCCGGGGGCCACCTGGTGGCTGCTTGATGTCCCCGCTACTTCCTGCACCGCCTCGCGGCCCGGTGTGCGCCGGGGGTCGTGTCGTACCATACGGGCGTCATCAGTCATGGGTCTGCAGTGGGGTGAAGCTGTAGGTCCATGTGCCACCTTGTCTCCCTCAGACTGGGTAGCTGTCGTTGGGAGTCCGCGATGAGGTGCATGTCCACAGGGGGCAAAGCAAGCAGGAGGTGACCTGCAATGGTCGTCCCCGTGACAGGCGTGAAGCTGGGTGGTATCCACAGTGGTGTCGGAGCCTGCAGTACGACGGTGATCTACACCGTCTAGGACGGGAGCGGGATCGTTGGCTCCTGGGCCGCTCGGCTGATCTGTGATTCCCTGTGTTGCTCCTGGATCTGCTGGATCTTGCACCCTGAAGCAGGCGGGGGGTCTGAACTTGGGGATGCTGATCGGTACGCCGAGACCCATCTGAACTGCTGTTGGAGAAGGACCATCTTCTGCGCCGTGTCCCCCCCCCCCCCCCCCCCCCCCCGTCTGCCTGGAGATGTCAAGGCTGAAGCAGCATTGTCCGTGCTGTGCAGGTCAGGCAGTTCTGGGAAGGATAGCTCCGCAGGTTGTAGTGGCAAAGCAGGCGGTCGACCGCGGGCCTCTGTAGCTGCAGGCGCGGATGCACGTGGCAGGGGCAGGTCAGCCAAATCAATGTATCTCTCCGGGTGCCTCCGGCGTCTCGTTGATATGCGGGGAGATGTGACTGCTGCCTCGGGTAGTCCCTCCTCTGCCCGACTTGGGGGTGGCTGAGTAGCTTGCACACGTCGAGGCATGGTGCAATGAAAAGTCTGAGGGCTCCTCTAAAGAAAGTCCAGAAAAGTCTGAGGGCTCCTCTAAAGAAAGTCCAACAGCAATGCGCAATGCCCGTCGACTAAACACTCGAACAAAACAAAACTAAACAAAAAACGCGAGTCTAAGGTCTAGCACGGGCGCAAAAAGCCAGACACTCAAAAGGAAAAGAAAACCTCTTACTTGCCGACCTGCCACGGGGCTCAGTTGAAAACGAAAGTAAAATTCTTTACTTGCTGAGCTGCAAGGAAAAGAAAACCTTTTTCCTGCCGATCTGCCATGGGGCTCAGCTGAAAACGAAAGTAAAATTCTTTACTTGCTGAGCTGCAAGGAAAAGAAAACCTTTTTCCTGCCGATCTGCCACGGGGCTCAGCTGAAAACGAAAGTAAAATTCTTTACTTGCTGAGCTGCTGCGATCGTAGTCTGCTGGTCTCACTCCCGGTGCCTTCACTGCACGTGGGGAAACAAAGAACAAAGATGCTGTACGCCCATGTACCGAACAAAAGAAAAACTTGTGTACCGTCTGCTTCAAAAGACCCGCTCAGGCCCCCTCGGCAGTCTTTTAACCTATGTCTGGAGCCCACCCGCTGTGACCCCGCTACGTCACCTGGGATGGCGGGGAAGCCGGAAGCGGGGGGCGATTCGGACCAGGGGGCAAGCATGCGGCAGCCGCCATGTTATGTCCGGCTGCTCCGCATTCGCTTCGCTTGCCTCCTTAAAGTTGTGCACAGAAACCGTGTTTTTACGAAGTATACTTGGCATGCACCCTACTTTATTTGCACTGGCCCCATTCAGCTTTTGGCAAAAACTAGCCTTTGGTCCAGCAGAAGCCAAGCCTGCCTTATCTTCCCCTGATACCCCTTTTTTCTGGGCTGAGCTCTAAAACAGATAGGGAAGGCTCTACAAGCAAAATTCACAGAAAGGGACTTTGCTGGATAGCAAGTCAAGGATGTTAGACAGTAGGTATGACCCTATCTAGCCCATTATATGGGCTGAAGCCAGTAGTTGGAGATTGCCACCATTTTCGCTTCCCCGAAACAATAGCAAAAGATTACCAGAAATAAGGGGCTTCCTATATGTAGATATGTAATTTTTTATTTCATGATATTTATACAGTGCTTTTTTTGTAGAAAAAAAGGTGCCGGTACTCATTATGGGCGGGGTCACCACATATGGCTCCACCCCTGATAGCCACACCCACATTAACCACACCCCCTATACCAGCCATGGCGCATATAAACAGACATCATTGAAAATATTATAGTACTATAGGAGAAAAAAATAACGTGATTTTTTTCATTATAAATAATCTCTGTAAGCTCTTACAGCTCCAGTATACCCAGTGCAAAATAAGACAGCCAATGTAAATTCTCAAATTGGACATAATTACAAACACTAAAATGAAAATAAAATGATTTTTTTCTACCTTTGTCTGGTGACTGTTTTTCTTTCCATATTGGTCCCAGTCTGTGATTCTGCTTTCTTTTCTTTTCGCTTAACTCTTCTGTGCCATTTGTCATTTTTGTCTCCTTTTTCTTTGCTTTCTTCAATATTTTTCAGGCTCTCTCTCTGTCCAGATTTAATTCATTCTTACTATCCATTCTTTAATTTCCTTCATCTACCTGTGGCTTTTCATCTTTTCCTCACCCTTGTTCTCCCCATGCCCCTTCCTCTTATTCGCCAGTCTTTCTCTATTCCCCTTTTCCATCCAGCAGCTCTGCTTTCTCTCCCCATCCTTCCAGTGTCTCCCCTATTTCTTTCTGCATTCTTCCATCCAGCATCTTCCCTCTCTCTCTCCCCAGCCTTCCATCTGTTTTCCCCCTCTCTCTCCCCATCCTTCCATCTGTTTTCCCTCTCTCTTTCCCCAATCCTTCCATCTGTTTTTCCCTCTCTCCCCAATCCTTCCATCTGTTTTTCCCTCTCTCCCCATCCTTCCCTCTGTTGTTTTCCTTTTCTCTCTCTCCCCAATCCTTCCCTGTTTTCCCTCTCTCTCTATCCCCATCCTTCCATCTGTTTTCCCTCTCTCTCCCCAATCCTTCCCTGTTGTTTTCCCTCTTTCTCTCCCTCCCCAATCCTTCCCTCTGTTGTTTTCCCCCTCTCTCTCTCTCTCTCCCCCCAATCCTTCCCTCTGTTGTTTTCCCTCTCTCCCCAATCCTTCCCTCTGTTGGTTTCCCTCTCTCCCCAATCCTTCCCTCTGTTGGTTTCCCTCTCTCCCCAATCCTTCCCTCTGTTGGTTTCCCTCTTTCTCTCTCCCCAATCCTTCCCTCTGTTGTTTTCCCTCTCTCTCCCAAATCCTTCCCTCTGTTGTTTTCCCTCTTTCTCTCTTTCCCCAATCCTTCCCTCTGTTGGTTTCCCTCTTTCTCTCTCTCCCCAATCCTTCCCTCTATTGTTTTCCCTCTCTCTCCCCAATCCTTCCCTCTGTTGTTTTCCCTCTCTCTCCCCAATCCTTCCCTCTGTTGTTTTCCCTCTCTCTCCCAAATCCTTCCCTCTGTTGTTTTCCCTCTCTCTCCCAAATCCTTCCCTCTGTTGTTTTCCCTCTTTCTCTCTTTCCCCAATCCTTCCCTCTGTTGGTTTCCCTCTTTCCCTCTCTCCCCAATCCTTCCCTCTGTTGGTTTCCCTCTTTCCCCAATCCTTCCCTCTGTTGGTTTCCCTCTTTCTCTCTCTCCCCAATCCTTCCCTCTATTGTTTTCCCTCTCTCTCCCCAATCCTTCCCTCTATTGTTTTCCCTCTCTCTCCCCAATCCTTCCCTCTGTTGGTTTCCCTCTTTCTCTCTCTCCCCAATCCTTCCCTCTGTTGTTTTCCCTTTGTCTCTCTCCCCAATCCTTCCCTCTGTTGTTTTCCCTCTTTCTCTCTCTCCCCAATCCTTCCCTCTGTTGTTTTCCCTCTCTCTCTCTCTCCCAAATCCTTCCCTCTGTTGTTTTCCCTCTTTCCCCAATCCTTCCCTCTGTTGGTTTCCCTCTTTCTCTCTCTCCCCAATCCTTCCCTCTGTTGGTTTCCCTCTCCCTGCCATGTTTGGCGCGAAGACGCGACGCACGCAGCACCAGCCCCTATTTCCGGGCGCTGCTGCTTCTCCTGTTGTTGAGCAGCAGCGGCCGCTACACAAAGAAAAAGAAGATTAAAAAAAAATTGAAACCTGGCTGAAACGCGGCACCCCGGCACTGTAGACAGCCATTAGGCATTGGCTGTTGCCCCGCAACCGCTCCTCCTCTTGCCTCTACGTCACTGCCCCTGGAGGAAGACCCCGGAGGAGCGCAGTGACGTAGAGGCAAGAGGAGGAGCGGCTGCGGGGCAACAGCCAATGCCTAATGGCTGTCTACAGTGCCGGGGTGCCGCGTTTCAGCCAGGTTTGAAGTTATTTTTAAAATCTTTTTCTTTGTGTAGCGGCCGCTGCTGCTCAACAGGACATGGACTCACGGGGCGGGGGGAGCAAAAAAAAAAAAAGGTGCCGGTACGCCGTACCGTTGCGTACCGACACAAAAAAAGCACAATTGTAGCTGGTAGAAACAGCAGTTATAAACTCTGTATTTTGTGCTCATTTTTCTATACTGTTCAATACAATACAGATGCGAAATGTCATTGAGGATATCCTGTTTACTGATGGGTTCATCTTAACAGTTGTTGTAATCTACCTTGGGATGCCTGGTATTATAAAGATGGAATATACTGAAATGAAATGGAAGTAAAACAAAACTCTCCTTTCATTGGGACACATGGAATCACAACCACAGCTAATGAAAACTGAAACTAAAAACCAGAGTGTTCTTTTGCAGTGGCTGACTTTGCTTCACAATCCAAGTCACAGCTGATTTCATAACTTCATGCCAAATTTAGGACTCCTTTTACAAAGCCATGATAGTGATTCCTTTACGTTAAATGTGACGAAGACCATAGGAATGAAGTGGGCTTCGTCACATTTCTGCCCTGGAATCACTAGTGTGGCTTTGAGAATGGAGCCCTGAAATTCCTGCTACAATTTTGTATAAAAGCAATGATTTGGAGCACTCTATTTAACAAATAAACTATTGTGTGAGATTAAACCTGCATTACTTAAAAATAAGTACAACCCCACCACCCGACAAGAATACAAAGAATAGCCCCACCCACCCTGGACTACCTTACAATCTCAGGTGGTATAGTCAGGGCAGGAGCGATTTTCCAGCTCCAGTAGACATTTTGAGTGCAGAGTCAGAATGGGCAGGAGTAAATGGGGATGACCCCTTCCCCAACAACACCCTTAGACTACCAGGGATTGTAAAATAGACCAAAGGGGCTTACAGATAACGGAGGGGGAGGATGAAGGGAGACAATCGGGACAAAGCATATATTTCCGGTCAGAACTGAAATTAACCAAAAATTAAAATAACACCTTAATTTGAATCCCTTGTCTCATTCACACCCCTGATGTAGCTCCTCCATAGACTCTTGTTTATCACTTTCATATACTCTTAGATCTTCTTGTTCACAACCCACTGCCCTTGGAATATCTTGTCATTCTCTTCTTATCTCCGTCCTGTCCTCATTTATAGGTGCCCCATATCCTCCAGAGCCCCAACCGTGACCTTTCACAGACACACTACCTCTCCTAGCCCGACCATGCTGTTTCTCTATTCCTCCCCTTTTATGCACTGCTGCAATGTAGCACAATATCCCACCCATTGCACCTTGCCGGGACCACGGTAATAAACAAGCAAGGCAGATGCGTGAGACTGTGGCTCTCTACCTGCTGCTACTACCGTTTCCTGCGCCTGTCTCGCTTCCTTTGAGGTAAACCTCAGGGGCCTGCACAGTAAGCTGTAGCAGCAAGCAGAGACCAGCGGTACCTCACCTCAGCCTTGCTCATTTATTAGCGCAGACCCGGCGAGGTACAATAAGTGAAATGGGAAATCTGGAATAAGGGGAGAAAGAGAGTAATATTAGATTGAGGGAGGTGAGGGAGAGATAGACAGTGCAATACTGATGGGGAAACACTAGATGTGCTGGAGAGCAAGAGACAGAGGGACAGTACTGCACAGTAGGAGGGACAGAGGTGTATTTCTGGATGCGGTGGAATAGATTGGCATATGCAATTCTAAATGATTGAGTTGTGGGGGGGGGGGGGGGGGGGGGACGAAAACAGAGACATGAGCATTGCTGCATGCCAGAGGTTGAGAAACAGGTAATGTTGGATGGGCTGGCGAGAGGCTGCAGAGAGAGGAAATACTGCATAGGAGGGGAAGGGGGCAATGTTACCTGAGGAAAGAGAGATAGGCAGTATCAATGCTGAATGGTGGGGAGAGTAGAGAGGGGCAGGGAAGAAGACAGGGTCAGGGGAATCTCCATTGAAAAAAAGAGACAGATAAATAGGTAATGCTAGTTGATGGGGATGGGGTGGGGGAGGGAAGGAGAGGGAATATATTGCATGGGGGGGGGAGGTGAGTGAGAGAGAAAGAGAGATAGGGCAATGCTTGATGTGCGGAGAGAGAGGGCAATACCGAATGGTGCACTATTCAGCATTGCTACTTCATATCTCTCTTTATCCTTCATGGAGGATAGGAGCAGCACAAGGCCTCTACTGCATTTTGATCCCCCTTCTCCAGTGGGGCTTGGGGTGAAATGTCCTGCCTTTGTGCCCAATTGGGTGGCAGAAGGTGAAGAGGATTGTGGCAGAGGCAGTAGCAGGAAAAGAGATGAAAGGAAATGTTTAAAGAAAGGCTTAAATGTGATGAAGGATTTGTCTTCAGGTAGAGGCTTATGGAGTTGGTTCCATATAAGCGTTGCCAGGAAATAAAAAACACTCTGCTGTGTAGTAGCAAGCCATACCAACGATGGGGATGGAAGAACAAGGTGGTGGTCATTGAGAGGGTCAGTACTGCAGAGGGAAAAGTTCAGGAAGCCAAATAACTGGGGGAGTAATCACAAAAAGTCCTGAAAGAAGAAGAAGCTGGTACTGTAATCAAAAGACAATGGATAACCAAAGCAGACCAGCAAATAGGGAAGGGACACACTCAAATTTACAGGCACCTCATAAAAAACATAAGAATAGCCACACTGGGTCAGACTAATCATCCATCTAGCCCAGTTTCCTGTTTCCAGTGGTATGCAATCTAGGTCACAAGTATCTGGCAGAAACCCAAATAGTAGCATCATTCCATGAGACCAGTTCCGGGGCTTGCAGTGGCTTCGCCATGTCTGTCTCAATACTAAACTATGGACTTTTCCTCCAAAAGTTGTCCAAACCTTTTTTAAACCCAGATATCTAGATTTGCAAGTAGGTGAACATTAAGGCCTGTGGTTTACTGCACACAATACTGGTTGTGCTCTAAATCCAGAGTGACATTAGAGATATGCTTTCTTGGATTGCTGCACCCCCAGTTGCAGAGTCCTCTTGGCATTTAAATCGTGGCCTCCCTGCTCTGTGGAGTGTCCTTTGTGAGGCAAATTTGATATGATTGGCATTACCAATTTTTATTCCACATTTTTCCTGAAAGCAGATAATAGTCTGCTAATACCACATTTGAGAATGCTGGAAAAATAAATCAGTTTAAAGCAGCAATGGGAAAAACAAGTAGAGAACAACAAAATAAGTTTTCGTATGGAATGAGTGGAGACTGAGGAAGGGCAGGTTAGATGGTACTTTATATGTCCCTACTCGTCCTCATATTCAATGTAAATATCCTTCACGAGGCTTCTAATATAGCAACATTTTATGTGAACGGTATGTACACATAAAATAGACATACGGCATTGGATCAGTTAAGTTCATTTCTCTTCTTCTCACATGAAACCTTGAAGAAGTTGAAGAATGAACAAAGAGTCGGAGGCACGAATTGTGGGGGAGGGGAGGATTCAGCAGTCCCGCCTTTGTTTCAGGATCCAGTTCTCCATAAGGTCCGCTTCACCTCTATATTAGTGGCAGTTAGAAGTCTCTGCTTGTTATTTCTGTAGAGCTTTTCAGTTTGCACTTTGCGAGCTTAAAATGTCTGGTCGTGGTAAAGGTGGGAAGGGTTTAGGGAAAGGGGGTGCTAAGCGCCATAGAAAGGTGTTACGCGATAACATCCAAGGGATCACTAAGCCCGCTATCCGGCGCTTGGCTCGCCGAGGCGGAGTCAAGCGTATCTCCGGTCTCATCTACGAAGAGACTCGTGGGGTGCTGAAGGTTTTCTTGGAGAATGTTATCCGAGACGCCGTCACCTATACTGAGCACGCCAAGAGAAAGACAGTAACAGCTATGGATGTGGTGTATGCCCTGAAGCGCCAGGGCCGTACCCTGTATGGTTTCGGAGGCTAAAGGACCTGACTCTTATTTGAATCTATCCAACCAACCCAAAGGCTCTTTTAAGAGCCACCCACACATTCAGTAACAGAGCTGTGATGTTAGCTTTTTCTTTAAAAGCTGTTATATTCAGAGTGGGGTGTGGGAAAGTAAAAAACTCCTTTCCTCTTCAGCAATAAGGTAAAGGAGTAGTGCTAGCTTTTTCTTAATTTTGTCCGTATGTATGTTGAATAATTTTAGAACAGTTACGATTTCATGTGTAGCCAGTTCTGAGGCCTAAAGGGAAAAGTTTGTTATATTTGTGGTGTGTGGGAAATATATCTTTTTTTTGCTCTATAATAAAAGCTGTTAGAGAGTGGGGTGTGGGAAAGATATGTTTGGAAAGTGAAAAACTCGATCTCCTTTCCTCTTTAGCAATAAGGTAAAGGAGTAGTGCTAGTGTTGGGCCAGCTCTACTCGGTCGTGCAGCAAAATTTTAGCGCTTTAGATAGAGTAAATTGGGTGGCTCTGAAAAGAGCCTTTGGGTTGTGTGTGTGCGGAAGCTGTAGGCTGAGCCCGCCATTATTTGGAGCTGGTGTACTTGGTGACGGCCTTGGTACCCTCGGACACGGCGTGCTTGGCCAGCTCACCGGGTAGCAGCAGACGCACTGCGGTTTGAATTTCCCTGGAAGTGATGGTAGACCGCTTGTTATAGTGAGCCAGGCGGGAGGCTTCTCCAGCAATGCGCTCAAAGATGTCATTCACGAAGGAATTCATGATATTCATGGCTTTGGATGAAATGCCGGTGTCGGGATGAACCTGCTTCAGCACTTTATACACATAGATAGCATAGCTCTCCTTCCTGCTTCTCTTGCGCTTTTTCCCGTCCTTTTTCTGGGTCTTGCTAACGGCTTTCTTCGATCCCTTTTTGGGCGCGGGAGCAGATTTGGCTGGTTCAGGCATGACCACAAGCTCAGCAAAGTCGCTATCTAAAATGGACAAAGCACAGAATCGATCGTACTAGTGGAAAAGCTTGTTCGGATGGCAATTTATAGGGTCCCCATTCAAATTGCTGGCGCTGAGTTTCTCTCCTTGCTTTTTGGTCTAGACCAATGAAACGTCATCAGACCGCCTGGCAGCCCTGGGATTGGCCTATTTGCCTGCCCATTAGATAATAGCGGAGACAGGCAGGTTTCAGGACGGTCGGTTCTTAACCAATCGCGAAGGAGTGTAAGAAACAGTGGTAGAGAGTATAAAAGCGGTTCGATCTGTGAAAGCTTCAGCTATTTTTTCTAAAAACAACTGATCGAAATGTCTGGACGTGGCAAGCAAGGGGGTAAAGCTCGGGCCAAGGCTAAGACTCGCTCGTCCCGAGCGGGGCTGCAGTTCCCCGTGGGGCGTGTGCACAGACTGCTGCGGAAAGGTAACTACGCTGAGCGTGTGGGCGCCGGCGCCCCAGTCTATCTGGCGGCAGTGCTGGAATATCTGACCGCCGAGATCCTCGAACTGGCTGGTAATGCTGCGCGCGATAACAAGAAGACCCGCATCATCCCCAGGCACTTGCAGCTGGCCATCCGCAACGACGAAGAGCTGAACAAACTGCTTGGGAGAGTCACTATCGCGCAAGGCGGCGTGCTGCCCAACATCCAGGCGGTGCTTCTGCCTAAGAAAACCGAGAGTCACAAGGCGGCCAAGAGCAAGTAAAGCTGTCCCGCAGAGAGGACGAAACCAGGAACCCAAAAGGCTCTTTTCAGAGCCACCTACTTTTTCTCGTAAAGAGCCAGATTTCAGCGGAGTATCGCCTTAAAATAAAATAAGGAATCCTTTATTAAGTGTTTCTCTAGGCTAGGTATTACCCTTAGAGGCTGGTGATAATAGCCCAGAGTACCTGACTAGGGGGAAAAGAAATCAATGATTTGAGAACACACGGAGTTTAAAAAAAAAAAAAAAAAAAAAGGTATGCCGGGAGTTCTGAGACGACCAGTGAAGACAGAAAAATTGAAATAAAAGCTCCTAATACAGAGCAGCAGCTTTTGGAGAGGTCTCCTCCGCTCTAACCTAACTCCAGGCAGCAGTTTTAAGGTCTCGACCTGGAAAGATTTTCTGACCAATCCCTGCACAGGGCGGCCTTTTCAAACTTTGCCACTTTTTCGCTCTGCATATATGAAACAGCCGCTATTCGAGGGTGTTGCCAGCTTGAACGATACTATCCCATCCCTGACACATGCTACTCTTCCAGTTGCCTGGGCAAGCGAGGTCTTAAGCCGGATACCTCCGCATCCACCTAGGCTGTTGTCAGAGATAAAGAGATGCTCACACCGCCCCAATCCACCCCCATCGACTGCGGGTCCCAGACTGGCCAATCGCCCTTATTCTACGCTCTTGTGTTTGTTTGGTTAAAGTCTCAGAATTTTGAAAGAACAGCCTCATCACTGCTTTTACTATATTCTCTCGAAAGAAATGCCAAGAAGAACATCGATGGAGTTAGACATTGGATCGGAGGCTCTAAATGTGTCAGCAGATTCCTGGCCCTATTCGGCTTCAGTTACGCTGGGATAAATTCCTCTTTATTGATGAACCTAAGCTTTCCAGCTGGTTCTTTATCATTAGAAACCATATATCCAACCACCCCTGTAGGAAATTGATGTACCATTTAGATCTTTGCTGTGGAATTAAAGAATTTGTCCCGATTTTGGAGGCTCTTGGTGCATTTTTTGTTTTTTGGACTGTGCCTTGTGCTTTGAAACCTCTCTGTGCTGTTTTGTCAGCAATATAAGAAACATCTTTGAGGTTTTGGACAGAGCGACACTAATAGTTTCTTTTGGTTCTGAATGAGTTTTAAATGCCTAGGGTACCTTTTATGGACTCCTCTAATGAAGTGTCCTTGCCGTAATGGATCAATTTCCTAGACATAACCTTTTTGTTTTGTTTTTAAATAAACACACACAAAAAAGGTTTATTAGATGAAATGAGTCAGAGCCAGAACTCTCCACCACAAAAGAAAAAAAAAGGAAAGAAATTGAAAATAGACAGAGCCTTAAATGTGAAAAACCACAAATGAGTGTCTCACATTCTAGCAGCAAAGGGTGGAGTCCTCAGACCTGAATTCAAATATAGGCAGCTAACCGCGTACCAAATTTTGAAGAGCGAAAATACTAGTGCTAAACTGTACGGCTTTAGCACCATGTTTTATGACCTTGGGTGGGGAGGAGATGGGGGGATACATTTATCTCCCTACTGATCTATGGTCTGTCCTGTTTGTGCTGGCACTTTAAAGTCCCACCTAGGACTCGTACATAATTTGCAAATCCTCTCCTCGTCGCACAGAAAGGCAGTTCACGGGAGATGCAGGGTTTACTGGACTCACCAAGCATAGTCCTTTCCTTATAAAGATTATGGAGGACCAGCAGGTAAACGCTTTTCAGTCTGATCGCATCAAGGACAGTCACTTTTCTCAATAGCGACCAAGGGTACCTCTATTTTGTGTCTCAGGTACACAACAGAATGCTCTTCTCCATATCGGTTTGTTTGCCCAAGTGCACTTTCTAATGGCATAATCTCAGCTGCAAGTGTGTATCACATGAGTTTTAAGATGAAGTTCAGCATTAGCCAGTACTGGAGCAGTCACCAATGCAGGTCTTTGGAACTGAAAAGAGTGCTTTACCTTCTGGTGACCAAGAAATGGTGTTGAATAGCCTCTTCTTAGTCAGGGATTTGGCTATTACATAATTCTGGGGGGTCAAACCTCCAATTATGGTCTGCTGTCTCCATAAGAGAGAATTTGTCAGTAAACAAGACAAAGACCCATAGCAGATTGCTACTGGACGACCTGACAGTTCATCAGCCTAGATGGTTCATTGAAAGCTCTTTGTCTGATGCACATCATTAGTCTACACAATCGTGGTTACTACTACTTTTTGTGCGAAGACGAATTACCGGAAAAATAACTCATTTATTTACCTTTTGTATAATTATACTACAGCAAGATGCCCACCGGAAGGGTGGAAGGCCAGATTTTAGGACTCAGGCTGTAAAAATACCAGCTAGGTTTAAGAATCTATGACTGGCTGCGCAAGGACTTGCTTTTCCTGTAAGTTAATATGTGTCCCCGCTTGGGATCCATCCACTGGAATAGTGATGGGTCAATTTACATACCTTTAACAGCTAAAACAACTGAAAAAGTACTGACTAGGCCAAACAACAAGTAAATGATTTAATATTTGACAATCTGCAAAAAGCAGGTCTGAACAATGAGTCCTGCCACAAATTGGTACAATTTTTAATTCAAATACTGCACTTGTAATGAAAGAATGATGGATCAGATGAATAAAATGGAGCTTATTAGTTTTGGTATACAATGATACAGAGGTAATACAGAGTTCATGAGAAAGGTATGAAAAGTATTGCAGCCGGAAGATGTGAAACTGTTATCTCAACGCTTCCCAAAACATGTTGATAATTAGCAGTAGCTGAGAACGGAAGGAGGTGGGCACATCAGATAGCAGATCACATGGGAAAGTATGATCTCCGGAAGTTGAGACATATTAGGAGCTAGGTATCTCACCATTCACTTCTATGGAGAAGATAGAGTATAAAAGAGGGGAGAGTTTGGCTCAGTTTGAGAGTCTCTTCTCCAAGGCTTCAGTCAGACGGCGAAGCCCTGTGCGGTTGAAACCAGAATCTGATGTCTGTATTTGTACCAATTTGAAGATTTGTCTTTGGGTAAGAAATAAAATGTATCTATTTATCTAAACCTATCTCTGTCTCTATTTTTATAGATTCTGTCTTCTCTTTACTTAACATTTAGCCTACAAGGTAGATCATATACAAGTGACACTCAGTCTTTGCAGAAACTTAGACAGATGTTTAATAAGATTTATGTGGGAACATAAATGGTCCAGAATATACCTAGATCTAGAAAAACAGAAAGCAGTAGTTATGGGAATTAGTTTTCAATTACGGCTCCTAATGCCACCCCAGAACAGACCCCCTTATGATTGGGTGACAATGGAGGTTAGAGAAACTATACAGAACCTGATATATGAAATAGGTACTATTAGTCCTCCGTGTGAAGGAGTCAGATAGAGGTCTAGCAGAGGGGAAATAAAAACACTTTTTATGCACTTCTCATTGAAAGCTCTTTGTCTACACAATCGTGGTTACTACTACCGTTTGTGGGAAGAAGAATTATGGGAAAATATCTCATTTATTTACCTTTTCATGCCTCTCCTCTGAGCTTCCGGGTTAGCGCTGCTAGTAGCTGCAAGGAGATTTGAGCGGCAGCTGGCAGGCAGCGTGTGCGAGCCGAAGGAGCTGCCTGCGATCGGAATCGCTGCTGGGCGGGCCTGCGAGGATGAGGGAAGATGGGGTGAAAGTTGCGGCACCACGGGGGAATGGATGATGATGGGGACCGGAGCCTCCGGAATCGCTGTGCTGCTGGGCGGGCCTGACCCGTGGCTACGCCCCTGTTATGAACAGCAAAGTGCATAAGTTCCCGGTTTAGCGATGAAAAGGCATCACGCGCTTTTCCCATCTCTGCATCTCCGAGCAGTCCACCATTCATATGGGACGTCACTTGTGAGTTATCACATACAGAGCTTGTGAGGTCTCTCAGGGTGCAACTTTCTCCTCCCATTGTTCTCTTATTTGGTCAGTGGGGATCCTTCAACCTCTTCCCATAAAGTATTTAACCTGTGGAGCTGGGACTGACTTACCTACGGTTTACTGTAACCCCCACTATTACACACCTTAGGTTAACGTGAACCCCTCACCCACTCATAGCTTTTCTTCTTCAGCACACTAATTGGCCTCAGTTTCATTTATTACCAATTGTAGAAATTGGTAACAAGAAAATTTGAATAGTAGCAACCCCAGCTACACTTAAAATATTATGACACAGACATTCATACACACGTTGGGACTCCGGAGTCCTGTGAAAATGCTATAGTGGCGAAAAAAAACCGCCAACCCTTCACCCTCTGGCATTTCCAACCTATCTCAGTGTATCACTGTGTAGGGAATAAAGACTCGCCCCAGGCATTCTTATCTCAGCTACCTCACCGTATCACACCACTGGGAATATCCCTGGACATTCCTTCTGTATCACTTTGCTATGACACAATTGTAACCTATTTATTTAACATGGCACAACTCGGCCGCAGCTTTATTTATATACAAAACATCATAACCATGGGTATACCCAAGCCGATCCAGCCTCTGGCTCATTATCCAAACCCAGTCCGCCGTCATAGCAAGACTGACCAATCGTAAACAGAGCTCCCCGCCGCACAGCAAGGGAGCTCAACCGTAAGCGCTGCTACCCCAGCTGCCTAGCTTATACCATCAGGCTTGGGTACCCCGCCACCAGCCCGGGGTAGCACAGCTTGCCCCGGGCCCCCCCACCACCGCTGCGGCCAGTTGTGCCAATTAACAGGGTCTAGCACATTCTGCAACAGGTCATTCCGACTGGCAGATAAGATGGGCCCATCTCTTTGAAAGAACCCTGGGCAGATCTCTTCTGCCCGATCGTGCGTCACATGCCGATTTTCCGATTCACTTTCTTTCTGGGCCTGCCGGCGTTGGATTACTGGGATACGGGGATAGCCCTGGGCCCATTATGTCCCTCTGACTCCCGTCTCGTGTGTTCTTACTCCTTCGCCTTCAGTGTTCAGGCCGAGTTTACGCCGTACGGTCCGAGAGCTGCCCAATTTTTGCCGCGTGTCCAACTTCTCACCCTGCAATATAAAGTAGTGGTTGGTAGACAGTCATAAGTACCAGCATCCTGGCCACAACTGGCGGCCAATCCCACCATGTGTTACTGAGTGTCCAACATCTATCCCTGCAATGTAAAATAGTGGTTGGTAGATAATCATAAGTACATAAGTACTGCTACACTGGGAAAGACCGAGGGGCCATCGAGTCCAGCACCCTTTCCACTACGGCGGCCAATCCCGCCATGTGTTGCTGCGTGTCCAACATCTCACCCTGCAAATAAAATAGTGGTTGGTAGATAGTTGTAAGTACATAAGTAATGCCACACTGACTGGTAAAGACCAAGGGGCCATCGAGCCCAGCATCCTGTCTATGACGGCGGCCAATCCCACCATGTGTTTCCGAGTGTCCAACATTTCACCCTGCAATATAAAATAGTGGTTGGTAGACAGTCATAAGTACATAAGTAATGCCAAAATGGGAAAGACCAAGGGGGGCATCGAGCCCAGCATCCTGTCCACGACTGTGACCAGTCCCTCCAAGGGCACCTGGCCAGCTTCCAGACATGCAACATTCTATGATGCTATTCCTGGCACTGTGGATTTTCCCTGGTCCAGTTGTTATGGTATAAGCCAATCATCAGAATTAAATGTGTAGCATGATGTTGTGTTGGATCAGATACCTATATATACACCAATATATTTGTGCAGCTTTTAAAAAATATATATTTGACACTGCAGCAGAACTGGCTTTCATTCCAAAAGCCCTCTTCCCTCTCCCTTTGGGGAATATTTAAAAGACATTTAAAAGACAAAAGTACTACTGACCTCACTTCCCCCTTTAACAAAAGACTCCTCAAGTAAGAGACTGCCTCAAGGCTAAATTGACTCTCTTCCTCTGATCAAAAAAGCCTGGCTGATCAACACAACAAATATAAAAGGTATCCAGTAGAGGCAAGGAGACAAGCAGGTGGGAAAGGTATGAAATACAGCTACTAAAAACAAAGTACACCTGCTGGCCGCCCCAGACAAATCTTATCAGAATATCTATCACAGAGATTCAAGCAGGGGCAAACCCTGCACTACAATAAACCATTTGTCAGTAAAATCCAGACAGCAAGTCTTGTGATGTCATAAGACATGAGACCAAGATACCACAATGCTTTGCAAATGCCCAAGGGTCGTGTGGAAACCAGGAAACCAGATGCACATGGCCTGCTTCCCTGCAAAATAAGAGTATAAAAGGACAAGCTGTTTCCCCAAGAAGGAGACTCTCTTCTCTCTTCAAGACTCTCCCTCCAGGAGATTCTCTCTTCAGCACCAATCCAGATGCCTTGCTCCTGATCTGCAGTCCACCTGCCTCATGGCTCTTCAATGGACCACAAAATGCTTTGCAACAGACTGCTTTGTAAGTTATAACTTTTGATCTAGACCTGCTACTCTACTTTACCTTACTTAAGCACAGATTATCTGTAAAGATCTCTTTAAAAAACCTACCTCTCGTGTGCAATTGTATATTAAATCAACCTTTTTGAAGCTAAAAATATGGTCTCTTTGTGTTCTGAGTATATGGTATCTTTTATATATACTTAATTTATTTAATTTATTGCAATTATCACCTTTGGTGATTGGTGGAGAAATTAATATCCTAAAACTTATAAATACAGCACCTGCTCTTAAATTATAAACAGTAGCGAGTGCTCTAGTGCTCTTTTCCCCAAGTAAATCATTTCTTATAACACAGTCAGTAAAGAAGGCCGGCGAGGAGTATGCCGAGCAGCCGCCAATAACATGGCGGCTGCCACGCAGCAGCTCCCCGAACCGAGCAACCCTTCCCTTCCGGCTTCCCTCTGAATGACGTAGGGGAGAACCTCACCCGTCATTGGCTGGGTGGCTGGAAGGGGCAGGGCTTCAGGGGACGCCCTCTCGCACTGCTTAAGGGTCGCCAACGAGACAATGGGAGTCTCTTGGTCGGTGGTTAGCGGTGCGGGAATTTTCAGCCCCAATTTTTAGCTGACCTGAAAAGTCCGGTCAGATCGCATGGCTTTGGACCTTTCAGTCCTCCGGCTGGACTCTCGATCGCACGAGTGCCTCCTTTAGGAATAGACCCTACCGGGTAGATGTGACTCGTGTCGTTGTTGGTCGGCCTAGTCTGGCTCTTCCGATGCCTCTCAACCAATCCGTGCTTTTCACTAGATCTTTCACGTGGTTGTCGGTGCCTGGGTCGCTGCAGGTGAGTGCTGCTAATCCTCTGGTAACCGGACACTGGGTCGGGGCTTGAACAGCGCCGGATTCAGGTGGCAGGTTCGAAGTCAGCCTTCAGGGTGATCCGGCCCTGTTGTATTTGCTCGCAGTTCTCCCGCACCCCAAAACCGGAGTCCTGTGAGACCGCAACGTGGTTGTGGGCACTTATTTGCAGCGGCTACAGCTGGCTCCGCAAGCTCCTTGCCTGCAGCCATGCGGTCGGGTCTTTTTCTGGCCTGCCACATGGTTGTGGGTCACGGGCTGTGTCCACCACTGCGCTCTCCGTTGGCCGCGTGATCAGGTCAGCATTGGATCAGGTCAGATGTTGGTTAAGAGGGGTTGCGATCACCCATTCTGCTCAGCTGGTTTCGCAGCCGCCTTTATACTGGCCGGTTTCTTCGCATGGTTGGCCATTTGGCGTTTTCCCCAATGCCGTCCACTTTGGCCGGCTTCGCGGGCGCGTATGTTGACAACCCGGTTCCGCAGGCGTCTTTTGCCCGTTTTCAGGTGGTGAGCTCAAATCCCACTAATGCTTTTGTACATTGCGGCCATTTGCTGTTTCTTTGTGGATTTGTCTCGAGTCGTGCATTTTAGCGGTCTCCCCTTGCAGCCCTCCTTTTCAGCCATCTAGCATGCCCCTCGATCCTACCTGGCTCTGGGGCCAGCATGCCCCGTCCTGCTCGTGCCACAGGCCGGCCGCGCGCTTTGTCCACAGTCAGGGCCTGGCCGGGGGGGCCACCTCGTGTGTGGCAGACCATGAGGTAGAGCAGGGACTGTCTTTCTTCTATGTTTGTGCAGCGCTGCGTACGCCTTGTAGCGCTATAGAAATGCTAAATAGTAGTAGTAGTTGCTTCAGTTCGCGCTTTCATCCCCCTGCTCTTTCCAGTGAAGTTGCGTTTTGTTTTTCCGGTGCCTTCACCTCCTGCGCGTGCTTGGGGAGGGTCCAGGATGGCCGCTCGCCTCTTCCGCCCCTCTTTGCTCGCGGTCCCCAAGACGCGGTGAGGACCGTGACCACCCAAGGCTCAGGAGCTCTTGTTGGATGCGGCGCCATTAGGCCCTGCCCTTAGGTCTGTCGACCTGCCGGCTCCTCACCAGATGGCCACAATAAATTTCAGTTCCTCGGGGTCTGGTTGGGGCGTCAAAGTAACTGTATTGATTACCAACTTGGATAAATTTCTGTACTTGGATAAATGTTCCGTTGCCACGTATTTCTCCAGGGTCACCATGCTTTCGGCCTGGTATGGGAACATGGGAGCAATTCTCCTGCATGCCAGAAATTTTCCCATGCAGCCCCTCCCTATTGCTTCAGCCACCTCTACATCTGGGCCAATTTACAGGTGTATCTCTAGCAGGGGTTCCTTTCATATCGTACACTTTATAACACTCTCATGTTTCCGCCTCAAGTGCTACGCCCGAGGCTTGCTGTGACCCGGTTGCTTTCTGTGGGTTTACAGGCATACAGTTGACAAATCGTGCTATACCCGTATTCCTTCCTGTCCCCTTTGGTTGGAGCAATGGTCTTGCAATTCAGAGGTAGCGGGTTCACAGCGCACTGCTGCTCCTTGTGACCTTTGGTTGGAGCACCGGTCTTGCAATTCAGAGGTAGCGGGTTCATAGCGCACTGCTGCTCCTTGTGATCTTTGGTTAGAGCACAAGTCTTGCAGTACAAAGGTGGCGGCTTCATATCCCACTGCTGCTCTTTGTGATACTGTTCACTTTATAACACGCGCATGTCTCCACCTCAAGTGCTGCGGCAGAGGCTGGATTACCCGGTTGCCTGCTGTGTGATTTGCATGCATACGGTTGACAAATCATTGGCTATACCCATATTCCTTCCCCCTTTTATGACTCAGCTGCTACCCTTTCTCACCTTTCTGTTAATGCTTGCTCATTCTTGCTTAAGAAGCCCCAAGGGCTCCCGATGCACAGAGCTACCTTCATCGTGCAGGTCATGCAAATGTGGATTGCTACCCTGAGGGCTGCTTGTTAAAGTTAATGAAGTTTTCTAGTCAATTACAGTGGTTTAATTATTTTCAGGTATAGGAGATGCCTGGCATCCCCTGTTAAGGCTTTTCTGGCCTTAAGATGAGAAATGCTATCCTTGGTGGCGCTGGTGGGGGGTGTCATTTTTGCTGGCATATTTTTGTTAATGTATGATAAAATACCTGGGTGCAAAATATATGTATTTTCTGCCAGAGCAATAAAGAACCATACTGGACTTAAATTAAATCACAACAGGAGAGTTAATTCTCCCTAAGGCCTTTTGGTGTTATTTAGAAAGTTACATATATAATCTCCTTATCAATTTGTTACTCTTCTTTCCTTTTTATGGTCTGAAAGGATTTGATACATTTTTTTCTTGTGGAGATTGTTTTCTTTCCTTGTTTTATGTTTTGCTTTAGCAAGTGTTAACTTGTACATTATTTTCTATAAATGCACCCCAGGCAACACTTGAGCACCTAAACTAGGATTTTGATTATTAAGACAACAAACGTTTAATAGGTTCAATACCAGGATAGTGCAGAATAGTATGTGCTAGTTCTCTTTAGTTAGATCAGGTTTTTTTTAATGAGAATTTTCCTAGGGAAGAGCCCATGAGGAACAGTGTCATTTTACACCTTTTAAAAAATTGTTCCAGAGAGTTTATATAAATGTAGAGCCAGAGATCGCTTTAATTTTCACAAATCAAAATGTTTGTTTTATGGCTTTGGGAGCTGAAGAAGACTGAAGGAAGCAGTTAGTGCGCTCTTTTCAACTTTATTAGCCCACATCTAGATCACAAACCACGGTTTCTCCACACTGTAAACTCTTCTTTTGAGATCCGAATGAGAATGTTTGTGGAAATGAAAGTCATTTTGTCATAAAAACATAATTTCGGGTGCTGAAGAAACACAGGGCTAGAAGAGCCGTAGACTAGAGTCTGTAGAAAGCAGGCATTGAGTGGGCAGCCAATCAGAGGGCGACTACTACTATAAATAAGAGGAAGAGCGGGGCGGTTCAGGCAAGTAAAGGAAACGCGGAGCTTTAGTAATTTGCTTTTTCTCTGCACTAGAAGTCCGACTGGAGTCCTTTGTTGTTAAAAAGGGAGAATGGCAGAAACGGCTCCAGCGGCTGCACCAACGGCGGCTCCTCCAGGCGCGGCCAAGAAAAAGGCGAAGAAGCCGACTGGAGCGGCGAAAGCGCGCAAGTCATCATCGGGCCCCAGCGTCTCCGAGCTGATCGTGAAGGCCGTGTCAGCTTCAAAGGAGCGCAGCGGCATGTCCCTGGCTGCCCTGAAGAAGGCTGTGGCGGCGTCGGGCTACGACGTGGAGAAGAACAATAGTCGCTTGAAGCTGGCGGTCAAGAGCCTGGTGAGCAAGGGCAGCCTCCTGCAGACCAAGGGCAGCGGAGCTTCGGGCTCCTTCAAACTGAACAAGAAGAAGCCGGAGAGCACGAAGAAGAGCGCTCCCAAAAGCAAGAAACCGGCCGTGAAGAAGCCGAAAAAGGCGGCATCGGCGGGAGTGAAAAAGAGTCCGAAGAGAGCCAAGAAACCGTCAGCAGCCGCTACCAAGAAAGTAGCCAAGAGCCCCAAAAAGCCCAAAGCGGTTAAAGCCAAGAAAGTAGCTAAAAGCCCGGCTAAAGCAGTGAAACCGAAGGTGAAAAAAAGTCCAGCAAAGGCTGCGAAACCCAAAGCCAAAAAGGCCGGAAAGGGGGCGCCTAAGAAAAAGTGAAGCTTTCAAAATTTGTTCATTCTCATATAAACCCAAAGGCTCTTTTCAGAGCCACAACCACACAGATCAAAGAAAGAGTAAGATGAGTTTGGTTCTTATTAAATGACATGGAAAAGCCTGCTTCTGCAGTTATGTATTATAGAAGCCAGAGCTTCACCAAAGGATAGGCGTAGCCGCCAGCAAGTTGGTTTAATTCAGCAGAAGCAGGTACGCTCTGAATAAAAGTTGCACTCCTTTGGCCTTTTCTGGGCGCAAAAAAAAAAAAAAATCCCCATTGCTACAATTCAGCAGACGAGAACAGAGCAAGGGAACACGGGTGTTTCAATAATGCAGCCTGAACAGCGGTTTGGGGGGGCGGCGTTACCACGATTCAGTAGACGAGAAGAGGCCAAGGGAGGGAGCAGGGCTTGTTCAATACTGTAGTTGGGAGGGGGTGGGGGAAGAGAGCGGTGAAGAGAGATTGCAAGATGCTGCCTACAATCCTTAAGCCTTCAACAGCCTGGAAATCGGGAGCTAAGTAGTAACCATAGAGCAGACTGACTCGTCAGCTCTTTTTGTGTAGGGATGTGGTGGCTCTTAAAAGAGCCTTTTGGGTGTGTTGCTTGAGTAGAATGCTTTTTAAGCCCTCTCGCCACGAATACGACGGGCCAGCTGGATATCTTTGGGCATGATGGTGACTCTCTTGGCGTGGATAGCGCACAGATTGGTATCCTCGAAGAGCCCCACCAGGTAAGCCTCGCTAGCCTCCTGCAGGGCCATGACAGCCGAGCTCTGGAAGCGCAAGTCGGTCTTGAAATCTTGCGCGATCTCTCGCACCAGGCGTTGGAAGGGCAGCTTGCGAATAAGTAACTCAGTAGACTTTTGGTAGCGGCGGATTTCCCGCAGCGCTACAGTACCCGGTCGATAGCGATGAGGCTTCTTCACACCGCCTGTGGCTGGGGCGCTTTTACGAGCGGCCTTGGTCGCCAACTGCTTACGAGGAGCTTTTCCTCCAGTAGACTTACGGGCAGTCTGCTTAGTACGGGCCATGCTGGACACAAGCTCTTCTTAGTTCTCTTCTGCTTTCAAAAAGATACCACTGGGTAAAGCGCCAGAACAGAAAAGATACCAATCCCCCCCGTTCTGCTCTTTTATGGTTGCTCCATGGCTGCTGATAGGCTCCGAGAACCGTTAATGAAGGAATAAAAAGCCCGCCCTGTGGCGTGATTGGTGCTTTACATAGAGGCGCATCTCTTTCTCTTGCTAGAAAATGGCCGCCTTCGTAGAACACGGCTCGAAACCGTGGTTTGAGTTCACGTTTGGTATCCATTTTGTTTTTAGTGAACCTGATAAAAAAAAGTGTCTTACTTAGTTTTGGAGGGGGTGGGGGTTCGTTTTTGTTTCGTATTCTCCACATTCTTAGATTAAGTTAACCATTTTGAAATCTTGTAAACGAATGAGTAGTCCGAACCCGAGGTTTAAAATTCCCGCCCTGTGCAGTGATCGGAAAGAAACTCTTCTTAGTTACCAGCCAATCCCGGGACCAACAAATGTCTTGGGATGTTGCTGTTAAGTATGCTTACCAAAGGGATTTTTCTCATTTTTGGTCGTGGCCGGGAGGTGGTTGCACCTGGACATAAAAATGAAGTCTTGATAACTATCTTATTCTCTACAGGAGTGTTAGAAGAGGGAATTGGTCTATAAAATCTGCAAAAGTAATGTTGCGGCCTGCCGCTTGGGGTACCTCTCCAATCAAGGCATCATGGCATTCAGCCTGGTGGGGGTGGGGGCCCTGGTGAATAGCTCAAGGTTTTTGCTGGCCTCCTTGCCTTTGTGTTGGTTTTCTTGGGCAAACGGCAAGGGGCTCCGCATGTGGCACACAGGTGCTTGAATTTGCAGTCGTGAATGTTGCAGGTGCCTTTGTGTACTTCCAACAGACCTCTCGAGAAAGCGTGGTAGGCCTCCCATGCCTGTTCCCTGCCATGGGTGCTTTGTGCTGGGGGGCATGCCTCGGTGCGTTGTGGGGTCGCGTGAGGACATTCCGCAGCCACAAGCCGCCGTCGTCTATCCCAAGCCTTCCTAGGGTTTGCCTCCATCTTGTCCCTAAAGTGCTCGTCATATGCTAACCAGGCATAACCCTCGTGTTCACGGTAGATGATTAAAACTGTTTCTAGGTAACAGAGCATGGGGTCCATTTGATCACGCTGCTTCCTGTACACGATGCTCATCATGCGTGCATAGGATATTACACAGCACGCAAGGTTCCGTGGGAGCTCTCTGGTGTGGTCTGGTAACAGGTCGCCCCTTTTTGCTCGCTTCTTCGCATGTCGCCTGCGTCCGTCCTCTACCAGCTTGAAAATGTCGAAATACCTCCGACGCATGACCTTTTTTCGAAGGGACTTGGGAACTCTCTGCCATAGCCGCTCTGTGGGGACACCGTGGGTGAGCGCGTTAGTGTCTCCGGTAGGGGAGACAGAGGAAGAAGATGAAGAAAACGAGGAAGAAGAGGAGGAGGAGTCAGAAGACGATGTGGAACTGGAGCGACCAGATCGCCTACGTTTCTTACCTTTCTTCCTCCGTTTGACCTCCCGGTGCTTCCGTGTTGCTAAGTGGAGGTTGCTGTCTCCATCAGATAGGGTGCGGCCCCTGGGAGTCACTCCGGGGGCCACCTGGTGGCTGCTTGATGTCCCCGCTACTTCCTGCACCGCCTCGCGGCCCGGTGTGCGCCGGGGGTCGTGTCGTACCATACGGGCGTCATCAGTCATGGGTCTGCAGTGGGGTGAAGCTGTAGGTCCATGTGCCACCTTGTCTCCCTCAGACTGGGTAGCTGTCGTTGGGAGTCCGCGATGAGGTGCATGTCCACAGGGGGCAAAGCAAGCAGGAGGTGACCTGCAATGGTCGTCCCCGTGACAGGCGTGAAGCTGGGTGGTATCCACAGTGGTGTCGGAGCCTGCAGTACGACGGTGATCTACACCGTCTAGGACGGGAGCGGGATCGTTGGCTCCTGGGCCGCTCGGCTGATCTGTGATTCCCTGTGTTGCTCCTGGATCTGCTGGATCTTGCACCCTGAAGCAGGCGGGGGGTCTGAACTTGGGGATGCTGATCGGTACGCCGAGACCCATCTGAACTGCTGTTGGAGAAGGACCATCTTCTGCGCCGTGTCCCCCCCCCCCCCCCCCCCCCCCCCCGTCTGCCTGGAGATGTCAAGGCTGAAGCAGCATTGTCCGTGCTGTGCAGGTCAGGCAGTTCTGGGAAGGATAGCTCCGCAGGTTGTAGTGGCAAAGCAGGCGGTCGACCGCGGGCCTCTGTAGCTGCAGGCGCGGATGCACGTGGCAGGGGCAGGTCAGCCAAATCAATGTATCTCTCCGGGTGCCTCCGGCGTCTCGTTGATATGCGGGGAGATGTGACTGCTGCCTCGGGTAGTCCCTCCTCTGCCCGACTTGGGGGTGGCTGAGTAGCTTGCACACGTCGAGGCATGGTGCAATGAAAAGTCTGAGGGCTCCTCTAAAGAAAGTCCAGAAAAGTCTGAGGGCTCCTCTAAAGAAAGTCCAACAGCAATGCGCAATGCCCGTCGACTAAACACTCGAACAAAACAAAACTAAACAAAAAACGCGAGTCTAAGGTCTAGCACGGGCGCAAAAAGCCAGACACTCAAAAGGAAAAGAAAACCTCTTACTTGCCGACCTGCCACGGGGCTCAGTTGAAAACGAAAGTAAAATTCTTTACTTGCTGAGCTGCAAGGAAAAGAAAACCTTTTTCCTGCCGATCTGCCATGGGGCTCAGCTGAAAACGAAAGTAAAATTCTTTACTTGCTGAGCTGCAAGGAAAAGAAAACCTTTTTCCTGCCGATCTGCCACGGGGCTCAGCTGAAAACGAAAGTAAAATTCTTTACTTGCTGAGCTGCTGCGATCGTAGTCTGCTGGTCTCACTCCCGGTGCCTTCACTGCACGTGGGGAAACAAAGAACAAAGATGCTGTACGCCCATGTACCGAACAAAAAGAAAAACTTGTGTACCGTCTGCTTCAAAAGACCCGCTCAGGCCCCCTCGGCAGTCTTTTAACCTATGTCTGGAGCCCACCCGCTGTGACCCCGCTACGTCACCTGGGATGGCGGGGAAGCCGGAAGCGGGGGGCGATTCGGACCAGGGGGCAAGCATGCGGCAGCCGCCATGTTATGTCCGGCTGCTCCGCATTCGCTTCGCTTGCCTCCTTAAAGTTGTGCACAGAAACCGTGTTTTTACGAAGTATACTTGGCATGCACCCTACTTTATTTGCACTGGCCCCATTCAGCTTTTGGCAAAAACTAGCCTTTGGTCCAGCAGAAGCCAAGCCTGCCTTATCTTCCCCTGATACCCCTTTTTTCTGGGCTGAGCTCTAAAACAGATAGGGAAGGCTCTACAAGCAAAATTCACAGAAAGGGACTTTGCTGGATAGCAAGTCAAGGATGTTAGACAGTAGGTATGACCCTATCTAGCCCATTATATGGGCTGAAGCCAGTAGTTGGAGATTGCCACCATTTTCGCTTCCCCGAAACAATAGCAAAAGATTACCAGAAATAAGGGGCTTCCTATATGTAGATATGTAATTTTTTATTTCATGATATTTATACAGTGCTTTTTTTGTAGAAAAAAAGGTGCCGGTACTCATTATGGGCGGGGTCACCACATATGGCTCCACCCCTGATAGCCACACCCACATTAACCACACCCCCTATACCAGCCATGGCGCATATAAACAGACATCATTGAAAATATTATAGTACTATAGGAGAAAAAAATAACGTGATTTTTTTCATTATAAATAATCTCTGTAAGCTCTTACAGCTCCAGTATACCCAGTGCAAAATAAGACAGCCAATGTAAATTCTCAAATTGGACATAATTACAAACACTAAAATGAAAATAAAATGATTTTTTTCTACCTTTGTCTGGTGACTGTTTTTCTTTCCATATTGGTCCCAGTCTGTGATTCTGCTTTCTTTTCTTTTCGCTTAACTCTTCTGTGCCATTTGTCATTTTTGTCTCCTTTTTCTTTGCTTTCTTCAATATTTTTCAGGCTCTCTCTCTGTCCAGATTTAATTCATTCTTACTATCCATTCTTTAATTTCCTTCATCTACCTGTGGCTTTTCATCTTTTCCTCACCCTTGTTCTCCCCATGCCCCTTCCTCTTATTCGCCAGTCTTTCTCTATTCCCCTTTTCCATCCAGCAGCTCTGCTTTCTCTCCCCATCCTTCCAGTGTCTCCCCTATTTCTTTCTGCATTCTTCCATCCAGCATCTTCCCTCTCTCTCTCCCCAGCCTTCCATCTGTTTTCCCCCTCTCTCTCCCCATCCTTCCATCTGTTTTCCCTCTCTCTTTCCCCAATCCTTCCATCTGTTTTTCCCTCTCTCCCCAATCCTTCCATCTGTTTTTCCCTCTCTCCCCATCCTTCCCTCTGTTGTTTTCCTTTTCTCTCTCTCCCCAATCCTTCCCTGTTTTCCCTCTCTCTCTATCCCCATCCTTCCATCTGTTTTCCCTCTCTCTCCCCAATCCTTCCCTGTTGTTTTCCCTCTTTCTCTCCCTCCCCAATCCTTCCCTCTGTTGTTTTCCCCCTCTCTCTCTCTCTCTCCCCCCAATCCTTCCCTCTGTTGTTTTCCCTCTCTCCCCAATCCTTCCCTCTGTTGGTTTCCCTCTCTCCCCAATCCTTCCCTCTGTTGGTTTCCCTCTCTCCCCAATCCTTCCCTCTGTTGGTTTCCCTCTTTCTCTCTCCCCAATCCTTCCCTCTGTTGTTTTCCCTCTCTCTCCCAAATCCTTCCCTCTGTTGTTTTCCCTCTTTCTCTCTTTCCCCAATCCTTCCCTCTGTTGGTTTCCCTCTTTCTCTCTCTCCCCAATCCTTCCCTCTATTGTTTTCCCTCTCTCTCCCCAATCCTTCCCTCTGTTGTTTTCCCTCTCTCTCCCCAATCCTTCCCTCTGTTGTTTTCCCTCTCTCTCCCAAATCCTTCCCTCTGTTGTTTTCCCTCTCTCTCCCAAATCCTTCCCTCTGTTGTTTTCCCTCTTTCTCTCTTTCCCCAATCCTTCCCTCTGTTGGTTTCCCTCTTTCCCTCTCTCCCCAATCCTTCCCTCTGTTGGTTTCCCTCTTTCCCCAATCCTTCCCTCTGTTGGTTTCCCTCTTTCTCTCTCTCCCCAATCCTTCCCTCTATTGTTTTCCCTCTCTCTCCCCAATCCTTCCCTCTATTGTTTTCCCTCTCTCTCCCCAATCCTTCCCTCTGTTGGTTTCCCTCTTTCTCTCTCTCCCCAATCCTTCCCTCTGTTGTTTTCCCTTTGTCTCTCTCCCCAATCCTTCCCTCTGTTGTTTTCCCTCTTTCTCTCTCTCCCCAATCCTTCCCTCTGTTGTTTTCCCTCTCTCTCTCTCTCCCAAATCCTTCCCTCTGTTGTTTTCCCTCTTTCCCCAATCCTTCCCTCTGTTGGTTTCCCTCTTTCTCTCTCTCCCCAATCCTTCCCTCTGTTGGTTTCCCTCTCCCTGCCATGTTTGGCGCGAAGACGCGACGCACGCAGCACCAGCCCCTATTTCCGGGCGCTGCTGCTTCTCCTGTTGTTGAGCAGCAGCGGCCGCTACACAAAGAAAAAGAAGATTAAAAAAAAATTGAAACCTGGCTGAAACGCGGCACCCCGGCACTGTAGACAGCCATTAGGCATTGGCTGTTGCCCCGCAACCGCTCCTCCTCTTGCCTCTACGTCACTGCCCCTGGAGGAAGACCCCGGAGGAGCGCAGTGACGTAGAGGCAAGAGGAGGAGCGGCTGCGGGGCAACAGCCAATGCCTAATGGCTGTCTACAGTGCCGGGGTGCCGCGTTTCAGCCAGGTTTGAAGTTATTTTTAAAATCTTTTTCTTTGTGTAGCGGCCGCTGCTGCTCAACAGGACATGGACTCACGGGGCGGGGGGAGCAAAAAAAAAAAAGGTGCCGGTACGCCGTACCGTTGCGTACCGACACAAAAAAAGCACAATTGTAGCTGGTAGAAACAGCAGTTATAAACTCTGTATTTTGTGCTCATTTTTCTATACTGTTCAATACAATACAGATGCGAAATGTCATTGAGGATATCCTGTTTACTGATGGGTTCATCTTAACAGTTGTTGTAATCTACCTTGGGATGCCTGGTATTATAAAGATGGAATATACTGAAATGAAATGGAAGTAAAACAAAACTCTCCTTTCATTGGGACACATGGAATCACAACCACAGCTAATGAAAACTGAAACTAAAAACCAGAGTGTTCTTTTGCAGTGGCTGACTTTGCTTCACAATCCAAGTCACAGCTGATTTCATAACTTCATGCCAAATTTAGGACTCCTTTTACAAAGCCATGATAGTGATTCCTTTACGTTAAATGTGACGAAGACCATAGGAATGAAGTGGGCTTCGTCACATTTCTGCCCTGGAATCACTAGTGTGGCTTTGAGAATGGAGCCCTGAAATTCCTGCTACAATTTTGTATAAAAGCAATGATTTGGAGCACTCTATTTAACAAATAAACTATTGTGTGAGATTAAACCTGCATTACTTAAAAATAAGTACAACCCCACCACCCGACAAGAATACAAAGAATAGCCCCACCCACCCTGGACTACCTTACAATCTCAGGTGGTATAGTCAGGGCAGGAGCGATTTTCCAGCTCCAGTAGACATTTTGAGTGCAGAGTCAGAATGGGCAGGAGTAAATGGGGATGACCCCTTCCCCAACAACACCCTTAGACTACCAGGGATTGTAAAATAGACCAAAGGGGCTTACAGATAACGGAGGGGGAGGATGAAGGGAGACAATCGGGACAAAGCATATATTTCCGGTCAGAACTGAAATTAACCAAAAATTAAAATAACACCTTAATTTGAATCCCTTGTCTCATTCACACCCCTGATGTAGCTCCTCCATAGACTCTTGTTTATCACTTTCATATACTCTTAGATCTTCTTGTTCACAACCCACTGCCCTTGGAATATCTTGTCATTCTCTTCTTATCTCCGTCCTGTCCTCATTTATAGGTGCCCCATATCCTCCAGAGCCCCAACCGTGACCTTTCACAGACACACTACCTCTCCTAGCCCGACCATGCTGTTTCTCTATTCCTCCCCTTTTATGCACTGCTGCAATGTAGCACAATATCCCACCCATTGCACCTTGCCGGGACCACGGTAATAAACAAGCAAGGCAGATGCGTGAGACTGTGGCTCTCTACCTGCTGCTACTACCGTTTCCTGCGCCTGTCTCGCTTCCTTTGAGGTAAACCTCAGGGGCCTGCACAGTAAGCTGTAGCAGCAAGCAGAGACCAGCGGTACCTCACCTCAGCCTTGCTCATTTATTAGCGCAGACCCGGCGAGGTACAATAAGTGAAATGGGAAATCTGGAATAAGGGGAGAAAGAGAGTAATATTAGATTGAGGGAGGTGAGGGAGAGATAGACAGTGCAATACTGATGGGGAAACACTAGATGTGCTGGAGAGCAAGAGACAGAGGGACAGTACTGCACAGTAGGAGGGACAGAGGTGTATTTCTGGATGCGGTGGAATAGATTGGCATATGCAATTCTAAATGATTGAGTTGTGGGGGGGGGGGGGGGGGGACGAAAACAGAGACATGAGCATTGCTGCATGCCAGAGGTTGAGAAACAGGTAATGTTGGATGGGCTGGCGAGAGGCTGCAGAGAGAGGAAATACTGCATAGGAGGGGAAGGGGGCAATGTTACCTGAGGAAAGAGAGATAGGCAGTATCAATGCTGAATGGTGGGGAGAGTAGAGAGGGGCAGGGAAGAAGACAGGGTCAGGGGAATCTCCATTGAAAAAAAGAGACAGATAAATAGGTAATGCTAGTTGATGGGGATGGGGTGGGGGAGGGAAGGAGAGGGAATATATTGCATGGGGGGGGGAGGTGAGTGAGAGAGAAAGAGAGATAGGGCAATGCTTGATGTGCGGAGAGAGAGGGCAATACCGAATGGTGCACTATTCAGCATTGCTACTTCATATCTCTCTTTATCCTTCATGGAGGATAGGAGCAGCACAAGGCCTCTACTGCATTTTGATCCCCCTTCTCCAGTGGGGCTTGGGGTGAAATGTCCTGCCTTTGTGCCCAATTGGGTGGCAGAAGGTGAAGAGGATTGTGGCAGAGGCAGTAGCAGGAAAAGAGATGAAAGGAAATGTTTAAAGAAAGGCTTAAATGTGATGAAGGATTTGTCTTCAGGTAGAGGCTTATGGAGTTGGTTCCATATAAGCGTTGCCAGGAAATAAAAAACACTCTGCTGTGTAGTAGCAAGCCATACCAACGATGGGGATGGAAGAACAAGGTGGTGGTCATTGAGAGGGTCAGTACTGCAGAGGGAAAAGTTCAGGAAGCCAAATAACTGGGGGAGTAATCACAAAAAGTCCTGAAAGAAGAAGAAGCTGGTACTGTAATCAAAAGACAATGGATAACCAAAGCAGACCAGCAAATAGGGAAGGGACACACTCAAATTTACAGGCACCTCATAAAAAACATAAGAATAGCCACACTGGGTCAGACTAATCATCCATCTAGCCCAGTTTCCTGTTTCCAGTGGTATGCAATCTAGGTCACAAGTATCTGGCAGAAACCCAAATAGTAGCATCATTCCATGAGACCAGTTCCGGGGCTTGCAGTGGCTTCGCCATGTCTGTCTCAATACTAAACTATGGACTTTTCCTCCAAAAGTTGTCCAAACCTTTTTTAAACCCAGATATCTAGATTTGCAAGTAGGTGAACATTAAGGCCTGTGGTTTACTGCACACAATACTGGTTGTGCTCTAAATCCAGAGTGACATTAGAGATATGCTTTCTTGGATTGCTGCACCCCCAGTTGCAGAGTCCTCTTGGCATTTAAATCGTGGCCTCCCTGCTCTGTGGAGTGTCCTTTGTGAGGCAAATTTGATATGATTGGCATTACCAATTTTTATTCCACATTTTTCCTGAAAGCAGATAATAGTCTGCTAATACCACATTTGAGAATGCTGGAAAAATAAATCAGTTTAAAGCAGCAATGGGAAAAACAAGTAGAGAACAACAAAATAAGTTTTCGTATGGAATGAGTGGAGACTGAGGAAGGGCAGGTTAGATGGTACTTTATATGTCCCTACTCGTCCTCATATTCAATGTAAATATCCTTCACGAGGCTTCTAATATAGCAACATTTTATGTGAACGGTATGTACACATAAAATAGACATACGGCATTGGATCAGTTAAGTTCATTTCTCTTCTTCTCACATGAAACCTTGAAGAAGTTGAAGAATGAACAAAGAGTCGGAGGCACGAATTGTGGGGGAGGGGAGGATTCAGCAGTCCCGCCTTTGTTTCAGGATCCAGTTCTCCATAAGGTCCGCTTCACCTCTATATTAGTGGCAGTTAGAAGTCTCTGCTTGTTATTTCTGTAGAGCTTTTCAGTTTGCACTTTGCGAGCTTAAAATGTCTGGTCGTGGTAAAGGTGGGAAGGGTTTAGGGAAAGGGGGTGCTAAGCGCCATAGAAAGGTGTTACGCGATAACATCCAAGGGATCACTAAGCCCGCTATCCGGCGCTTGGCTCGCCGAGGCGGAGTCAAGCGTATCTCCGGTCTCATCTACGAAGAGACTCGTGGGGTGCTGAAGGTTTTCTTGGAGAATGTTATCCGAGACGCCGTCACCTATACTGAGCACGCCAAGAGAAAGACAGTAACAGCTATGGATGTGGTGTATGCCCTGAAGCGCCAGGGCCGTACCCTGTATGGTTTCGGAGGCTAAAGGACCTGACTCTTATTTGAATCTATCCAACCAACCCAAAGGCTCTTTTAAGAGCCACCCACACATTCAGTAACAGAGCTGTGATGTTAGCTTTTTCTTTAAAAGCTGTTATATTCAGAGTGGGGTGTGGGAAAGTAAAAAACTCCTTTCCTCTTCAGCAATAAGGTAAAGGAGTAGTGCTAGCTTTTTCTTAATTTTGTCCGTATGTATGTTGAATAATTTTAGAACAGTTACGATTTCATGTGTAGCCAGTTCTGAGGCCTAAAGGGAAAAGTTTGTTATATTTGTGGTGTGTGGGAAATATATCTTTTTTTTGCTCTATAATAAAAGCTGTTAGAGAGTGGGGTGTGGGAAAGATATGTTTGGAAAGTGAAAAACTCGATCTCCTTTCCTCTTTAGCAATAAGGTAAAGGAGTAGTGCTAGTGTTGGGCCAGCTCTACTCGGTCGTGCAGCAAAATTTTAGCGCTTTAGATAGAGTAAATTGGGTGGCTCTGAAAAGAGCCTTTGGGTTGTGTGTGTGCGGAAGCTGTAGGCTGAGCCCGCCATTATTTGGAGCTGGTGTACTTGGTGACGGCCTTGGTACCCTCGGACACGGCGTGCTTGGCCAGCTCACCGGGTAGCAGCAGACGCACTGCGGTTTGAATTTCCCTGGAAGTGATGGTAGACCGCTTGTTATAGTGAGCCAGGCGGGAGGCTTCTCCAGCAATGCGCTCAAAGATGTCATTCACGAAGGAATTCATGATATTCATGGCTTTGGATGAAATGCCGGTGTCGGGATGAACCTGCTTCAGCACTTTATACACATAGATAGCATAGCTCTCCTTCCTGCTTCTCTTGCGCTTTTTCCCGTCCTTTTTCTGGGTCTTGCTAACGGCTTTCTTCGATCCCTTTTTGGGCGCGGGAGCAGATTTGGCTGGTTCAGGCATGACCACAAGCTCAGCAAAGTCGCTATCTAAAATGGACAAAGCACAGAATCGATCGTACTAGTGGAAAAGCTTGTTCGGATGGCAATTTATAGGGTCCCCATTCAAATTGCTGGCGCTGAGTTTCTCTCCTTGCTTTTTGGTCTAGACCAATGAAACGTCATCAGACCGCCTGGCAGCCCTGGGATTGGCCTATTTGCCTGCCCATTAGATAATAGCGGAGACAGGCAGGTTTCAGGACGGTCGGTTCTTAACCAATCGCGAAGGAGTGTAAGAAACAGTGGTAGAGAGTATAAAAGCGGTTCGATCTGTGAAAGCTTCAGCTATTTTTTCTAAAAACAACTGATCGAAATGTCTGGACGTGGCAAGCAAGGGGGTAAAGCTCGGGCCAAGGCTAAGACTCGCTCGTCCCGAGCGGGGCTGCAGTTCCCCGTGGGGCGTGTGCACAGACTGCTGCGGAAAGGTAACTACGCTGAGCGTGTGGGCGCCGGCGCCCCAGTCTATCTGGCGGCAGTGCTGGAATATCTGACCGCCGAGATCCTCGAACTGGCTGGTAATGCTGCGCGCGATAACAAGAAGACCCGCATCATCCCCAGGCACTTGCAGCTGGCCATCCGCAACGACGAAGAGCTGAACAAACTGCTTGGGAGAGTCACTATCGCGCAAGGCGGCGTGCTGCCCAACATCCAGGCGGTGCTTCTGCCTAAGAAAACCGAGAGTCACAAGGCGGCCAAGAGCAAGTAAAGCTGTCCCGCAGAGAGGACGAAACCAGGAACCCAAAAGGCTCTTTTCAGAGCCACCTACTTTTTCTCGTAAAGAGCCAGATTTCAGCGGAGTATCGCCTTAAAATAAAATAAGGAATCCTTTATTAAGTGTTTCTCTAGGCTAGGTATTACCCTTAGAGGCTGGTGATAATAGCCCAGAGTACCTGACTAGGGGGAAAAGAAATCAATGATTTGAGAACACACGGAGTTTAAAAAAAAAAAAGGTATGCCGGGAGTTCTGAGACGACCAGTGAAGACAGAAAAATTGAAATAAAAGCTCCTAATACAGAGCAGCAGCTTTTGGAGAGGTCTCCTCCGCTCTAACCTAACTCCAGGCAGCAGTTTTAAGGTCTCGACCTGGAAAGATTTTCTGACCAATCCCTGCACAGGGCGGCCTTTTCAAACTTTGCCACTTTTTCGCTCTGCATATATGAAACAGCCGCTATTCGAGGGTGTTGCCAGCTTGAACGATACTATCCCATCCCTGACACATGCTACTCTTCCAGTTGCCTGGGCAAGCGAGGTCTTAAGCCGGATACCTCCGCATCCACCTAGGCTGTTGTCAGAGATAAAGAGATGCTCACACCGCCCCAATCCACCCCCATCGACTGCGGGTCCCAGACTGGCCAATCGCCCTTATTCTACGCTCTTGTGTTTGTTTGGTTAAAGTCTCAGAATTTTGAAAGAACAGCCTCATCACTGCTTTTACTATATTCTCTCGAAAGAAATGCCAAGAAGAACATCGATGGAGTTAGACATTGGATCGGAGGCTCTAAATGTGTCAGCAGATTCCTGGCCCTATTCGGCTTCAGTTACGCTGGGATAAATTCCTCTTTATTGATGAACCTAAGCTTTCCAGCTGGTTCTTTATCATTAGAAACCATATATCCAACCACCCCTGTAGGAAATTGATGTACCATTTAGATCTTTGCTGTGGAATTAAAGAATTTGTCCCGATTTTGGAGGCTCTTGGTGCATTTTTTGTTTTTTGGACTGTGCCTTGTGCTTTGAAACCTCTCTGTGCTGTTTTGTCAGCAATATAAGAAACATCTTTGAGGTTTTGGACAGAGCGACACTAATAGTTTCTTTTGGTTCTGAATGAGTTTTAAATGCCTAGGGTACCTTTTATGGACTCCTCTAATGAAGTGTCCTTGCCGTAATGGATCAATTTCCTAGACATAACCTTTTTGTTTTGTTTTTAAATAAACACACACAAAAAAGGTTTATTAGATGAAATGAGTCAGAGCCAGAACTCTCCACCACAAAAGAAAAAAAAAGGAAAGAAATTGAAAATAGACAGAGCCTTAAATGTGAAAAACCACAAATGAGTGTCTCACATTCTAGCAGCAAAGGGTGGAGTCCTCAGACCTGAATTCAAATATAGGCAGCTAACCGCGTACCAAATTTTGAAGAGCGAAAATACTAGTGCTAAACTGTACGGCTTTAGCACCATGTTTTATGACCTTGGGTGGGGAGGAGATGGGGGGATACATTTATCTCCCTACTGATCTATGGTCTGTCCTGTTTGTGCTGGCACTTTAAAGTCCCACCTAGGACTCGTACATAATTTGCAAATCCTCTCCTCGTCGCACAGAAAGGCAGTTCACGGGAGATGCAGGGTTTACTGGACTCACCAAGCATAGTCCTTTCCTTATAAAGATTATGGAGGACCAGCAGGTAAACGCTTTTCAGTCTGATCGCATCAAGGACAGTCACTTTTCTCAATAGCGACCAAGGGTACCTCTATTTTGTGTCTCAGGTACACAACAGAATGCTCTTCTCCATATCGGTTTGTTTGCCCAAGTGCACTTTCTAATGGCATAATCTCAGCTGCAAGTGTGTATCACATGAGTTTTAAGATGAAGTTCAGCATTAGCCAGTACTGGAGCAGTCACCAATGCAGGTCTTTGGAACTGAAAAGAGTGCTTTACCTTCTGGTGACCAAG
Organism: Microcaecilia unicolor; assembly: GCF_901765095.1. NCBI lineage: Eukaryota > Metazoa > Chordata > Amphibia > Gymnophiona > Siphonopidae > Microcaecilia > Microcaecilia unicolor. The sequence goes on from NW_021963914.1 coordinate 136,889, forward strand.
AAATGGTGTTGAATAGCCTCTTCTTAGTCAGGGATTTGGCTATTACATAATTCTGGGGGGTCAAACCTCCAATTATGGTCTGCTGTCTCCATAAGAGAGAATTTGTCAGTAAACAAGACAAAGACCCATAGCAGATTGCTACTGGACGACCTGACAGTTCATCAGCCTAGATGGTTCATTGAAAGCTCTTTGTCTGATGCACATCATTAGTCTACACAATCGTGGTTACTACTACTTTTTGTGCGAAGACGAATTACCGGAAAAATAACTCATTTATTTACCTTTTGTATAATTATACTACAGCAAGATGCCCACCGGAAGGGTGGAAGGCCAGATTTTAGGACTCAGGCTGTAAAAATACCAGCTAGGTTTAAGAATCTATGACTGGCTGCGCAAGGACTTGCTTTTCCTGTAAGTTAATATGTGTCCCCGCTTGGGATCCATCCACTGGAATAGTGATGGGTCAATTTACATACCTTTAACAGCTAAAACAACTGAAAAAGTACTGACTAGGCCAAACAACAAGTAAATGATTTAATATTTGACAATCTGCAAAAAGCAGGTCTGAACAATGAGTCCTGCCACAAATTGGTACAATTTTTAATTCAAATACTGCACTTGTAATGAAAGAATGATGGATCAGATGAATAAAATGGAGCTTATTAGTTTTGGTATACAATGATACAGAGGTAATACAGAGTTCATGAGAAAGGTATGAAAAGTATTGCAGCCGGAAGATGTGAAACTGTTATCTCAACGCTTCCCAAAACATGTTGATAATTAGCAGTAGCTGAGAACGGAAGGAGGTGGGCACATCAGATAGCAGATCACATGGGAAAGTATGATCTCCGGAAGTTGAGACATATTAGGAGCTAGGTATCTCACCATTCACTTCTATGGAGAAGATAGAGTATAAAAGAGGGGAGAGTTTGGCTCAGTTTGAGAGTCTCTTCTCCAAGGCTTCAGTCAGACGGCGAAGCCCTGTGCGGTTGAAACCAGAATCTGATGTCTGTATTTGTACCAATTTGAAGATTTGTCTTTGGGTAAGAAATAAAATGTATCTATTTATCTAAACCTATCTCTGTCTCTATTTTTATAGATTCTGTCTTCTCTTTACTTAACATTTAGCCTACAAGGTAGATCATATACAAGTGACACTCAGTCTTTGCAGAAACTTAGACAGATGTTTAATAAGATTTATGTGGGAACATAAATGGTCCAGAATATACCTAGATCTAGAAAAACAGAAAGCAGTAGTTATGGGAATTAGTTTTCAATTACGGCTCCTAATGCCACCCCAGAACAGACCCCCTTATGATTGGGTGACAATGGAGGTTAGAGAAACTATACAGAACCTGATATATGAAATAGGTACTATTAGTCCTCCGTGTGAAGGAGTCAGATAGAGGTCTAGCAGAGGGGAAATAAAAACACTTTTTATGCACTTCTCATTGAAAGCTCTTTGTCTACACAATCGTGGTTACTACTACCGTTTGTGGGAAGAAGAATTATGGGAAAATATCTCATTTATTTACCTTTTCATGCCTCTCCTCTGAGCTTCCGGGTTAGCGCTGCTAGTAGCTGCAAGGAGATTTGAGCGGCAGCTGGCAGGCAGCGTGTGCGAGCCGAAGGAGCTGCCTGCGATCGGAATCGCTGCTGGGCGGGCCTGCGAGGATGAGGGAAGATGGGGTGAAAGTTGCGGCACCACGGGGGAATGGATGATGATGGGGACCGGAGCCTCCGGAATCGCTGTGCTGCTGGGCGGGCCTGACCCGTGGCTACGCCCCTGTTATGAACAGCAAAGTGCATAAGTTCCCGGTTTAGCGATGAAAAGGCATCACGCGCTTTTCCCATCTCTGCATCTCCGAGCAGTCCACCATTCATATGGGACGTCACTTGTGAGTTATCACATACAGAGCTTGTGAGGTCTCTCAGGGTGCAACTTTCTCCTCCCATTGTTCTCTTATTTGGTCAGTGGGGATCCTTCAACCTCTTCCCATAAAGTATTTAACCTGTGGAGCTGGGACTGACTTACCTACGGTTTACTGTAACCCCCACTATTACACACCTTAGGTTAACGTGAACCCCTCACCCACTCATAGCTTTTCTTCTTCAGCACACTAATTGGCCTCAGTTTCATTTATTACCAATTGTAGAAATTGGTAACAAGAAAATTTGAATAGTAGCAACCCCAGCTACACTTAAAATATTATGACACAGACATTCATACACACTGGATTCTCAACTTGCCAGTCTTGAATTTCATAGCTCCACCTTGACAGCAAAAGTCCTGGAGCAGGCATTGGACCCCATGCCTGGTAATGGGTCTTGCGACCCACCATAATAAAACATATCTTGTACCTCCCTTCTTGTTATCACTGGTAGCTCATGAGTCACAACCCCTATAAACTCGGGTGTCCACCCATAGTGACAACCCTAAACCCCCCCCCCCCACACACACACACACCCCCACCTAAACACATACACACCCACACCCTTCCCATCAGTTCAGAAACCAGGCCCAGGACAAAAGGAGGGGGTGGGGGGGTGGGCAAGCCTCCTTCAAGGAGCTGGAAAGCCCTGATCCACAGAGTGGGCTGCTTAAGTATTCTTGCCCCACAGCCCACCCCTTAAGGACACGTGCCCAATGGGGTCAAGAGGGTCTGGCGAGAATTGGCATTTGACCTAAAATTCCGGAGGCTGGCTGGATCACAGAAGATCAAATTACATGATTTTCCAATGCAAGTTTTCTCTCACTATGCTATATCTTTTAATCCCTTGATCAGAGTAATTAGGCAATTCTGCACACAGTTTGAAATGTCATCACATGTACATTCCTTCTCTGGATTCTCTCTCTCTCTCACTCACACACACAGCTGTTTCATATATGCAGAGCGAAAAAGTGGCAAAGTTTGAAAAGGCCGCCCTGTGCAGGGATTGGTCAGAAAATCTTTCCAGGTCGAGATCTTAAAAATGCTGGGAGTTAGGAGAGCGCGGAGGGGACCTGTCCAAAAGCTGTATTAGGAGCTTTTATTTCAAATTTTCTGTCTTCACTGGTCGTCTCAGAACTCCCGGCATACCTTTTTTTTTTTTTTTTTTAACTCCGTGTGTTCTCAAATCATTGATTTCTTTTCCCCCTAGTCAGGTACTCAGGGCTATTATCACCAGCCTCTAAGGGGAATACCTAACCTAGAGAAACACTTAATAATCCGCTGAAATCTGGCTCTTTACGAGAAAAAGTAGGTGGCTCTGAAAAGAGCCTTTTGGGTTCCTGGTTTCGTCCTCTCTGCGGGACAGCTTTACTTGCTCTTGGCCGCCTTGTGACTCTCGGTTTTCTTAGGCAGAAGCACCGCCTGGATGTTGGGCAGCACGCCGCCTTGCGCGATAGTGACTCTCCCAAGCAGTTTGTTCAGCTCTTCGTCGTTGCGGATGGCCAGCTGCAAGTGCCTGGGGATGATGCGGGTCTTCTTGTTATCGCGCGCAGCATTACCAGCCAGTTCGAGGATCTCGGCGGTCAGATATTCCAGCACTGCCGCCAGATAGACTGGGGCGCCGGCGCCCACACGCTCAGCGTAGTTACCTTTCCGCAGCAGTCTGTGCACACGCCCCACGGGGAACTGCAGCCCCGCTCGGGACGAGCGAGTCTTAGCCTTGGCCCGAGCTTTACCCCCTTGCTTGCCACGTCCAGACATTTCGATCAGTTGTTTTTAGAAAAAATAGCTGAAGCTTTCACAGATCGAACCGCTTTTATACTCTCTACCACTGTTTCTTACACTCCTTCGCGATTGGTTAAGAACCAACCGTCCTGAAACCTGCCTGTCTCCGCTATTATCATAATGGGCAGGCAAATAGGCCAATCCCAGGGCTGCCAGGCGGTCTGATGACGTTTCATTGGTCTAGACCAAAAAGCAAGGAGAGAAACTCAGCGCCAGCAATTTGAATGGGGACCCTATAAATTGCCATCCGAACAAGCTTTTCCACTAGTACGATCGATTCTGTGCTTTGTCCATTTTAGATAGCGACTTTGCTGAGCTTGTGGTCATGCCTGAACCAGCCAAATCTGCTCCCGCGCCCAAAAAGGGATCGAAGAAAGCCGTTAGCAAGACCCAGAAAAAGGACGGCAAAAAGCGCAAGAGAAGCAGGAAGGAGAGCTATGCTATCTATGTGTATAAAGTGCTGAAGCAGGTTCATCCCGACACCGGCATTTCATCCAAAGCCATGAATATCATGAATTCCTTCGTGAATGACATCTTTGAGCGCATCGCTGGAGAAGCCTCCCGCCTGGCTCACTATAACAAGCGGTCTACCATCACTTCCAGGGAAATTCAAACCGCAGTGCGTCTGCTGCTACCCGGTGAGCTGGCCAAGCACGCCGTGTCCGAGGGTACCAAGGCCGTCACCAAGTACACCAGCTCCAAGTAATGGCGGGCTCAGCCTACAGCTTCCGCACACACACAACCCAAAGGCTCTTTTCAGAGCCACCCAATTTACTCTATCTAAAGCGTTAAAATTTTGCTGCACGACCGAGTAGAGCTGGCCCAACACTAGCACTACTCCTTTACCTTATTGCTAAAGAGGAAAGGAGATCGAGTTTTTCACTTTCCAAACATATCTTTCCCACATTCCCACGCACCACAAATATAACAAACTTTTCCCTTCAGAACTGGCTACACATGAAATCGTAACTGTGTTCTAAAATTATTCAACATACATACGGACAAAATTAAGAAAAAGCTAACACTAGCACTACTCCTTTACCTTATTGCTGAAGAGGAAGAGTTTTTTACTTTCCCACACCCCACTCTGAATATAACAGCTTTTAAAGAAAAAGCTAACATCACAGCTCTGTTACTGAATGTGTGGGTGGCTCTTAAAAGAGCCTTTGGGTTGGTTGGATAGATTCAAATAAGTCAGGTCCTTTAGCCTCCGAAACCATACAGGGTACGGCCCTGGCGCTTCAGGGCATACACCACATCCATAGCTGTTACTGTCTTTCTCTTGGCGTGCTCAGTATAGGTGACGGCGTCTCGGATAACATTCTCCAAGAAAACTTTCAGCACCCCACGAGTCTCTTCGTAGATGAGACCGGAGATACGCTTGACTCCGCCTCGGCGAGCCAAGCGCCGGATAGCGGGCTTAGTGATCCCTTGGATGTTATCGCGTAACACCTTTCTATGGCGCTTAGCACCCCCTTTCCCTAAACCCTTCCCACCTTTACCACGACCAGACATTTTAAGCCTGCAGTGCAAACTGAAAAGCTCTACAGAAATGACAAACGGAGACTTCCAACTGCCACTAATATAGAGGTGAAGCGGACCTTATGGAGAACTGGATCCTGAAACAAAGGCGGGACTGCTGAATCCTCCCCTCCCCCACAATTCGTGCCTCCGACTCTTTGTTCATTCTTCAACTTCTTCAAGGTTTCATGTGAGAAGAAGAGAAATGAACTTAACTGATCCAATGCCGTATGTCTATTTTATGTGTACATACCGTTCACATAAAATGTTGCTATATTAGAAGCCTCGTGAAGGATATTTACATGGAATATGAGGACGAGTAGGGACATATAAAGTACCATCTAACCTGCCCTTCCTCAGTCTCCACTCATTCCATACTAAAACTTCTTTTGTTGTTCTCTACTTGTTTTTCCCATTGCTGCTTTAAACTGATTTATTTTTCCAATATTCTCAAATGTGGTATTAGCAGACTATTATCTGCTTTCAGGAAAAATGTGGAATAAAAATTGGTAATGCCAATCATATCAAATTTGCCTCACAAAAGACACTCACAGAGCAGGGAGGCCACGATTTAAATGCCAAGAGGACTCTGCAACTGGGGGTGCAGCAATCCAAGAAAGCATATCTCTAATGTCACGTTCGGATTTAGAGCACAACCAGTATTGTGTGCAGTAAACCACAGGCCTTAATGTTCACCTACTTGCAAAACTAGATATCTGGGTTTTAAAAAGTTTTGGACAACTTTTGGAGGAAAAGTCCATAGTCTGGTATTGAGACAGACATGGCGAAGCCACTGCAGGCCCTGGAACTGGTCTCATGGAATGATGCTACTATTTGGGTTTCTGCCAGATACTTGTGACCTGGATTGCCTACTGCTGGAAACAGGAAACTGGGCTAGATGGATGATTAGTCTGACCCAGTGTGGTTATTCTTATGTTTCTTATGAGGTGCCTGTAAATTTGAGTGTGTCTCTTCCCTATTTGCTGGTCTGCTTTGGTTATCCATTGTCTTTTGATTACAGTACCAGCTTCTTCCTCTTTCAGGACTTTTCGTGATTACTCCCCCAGTTATTTGGCTTCCTGAACTGTTCCCTCTGCAGTACTGACCCTCTCAATGACCATCACCTTGTTTTTCCATCCCCATTGTTGGTATGGCTTGCTACTACACAGCAGAGTGTTTTTTATTTCCTGGCAACGCTTATATGGAACCAACTCCATAAGCTTCTACCTGAAGACAAATCCTTCATCACATTTAAGGCTTTCTTTAAAAATTTCCTTTCATACAAAGTAACATAGTAGATGACGGCAGAAAAATACCTGCACGGTCCATCCAGTCTGCCCAACAAGATAAACTCATATGTGCTACTTTTTGTGTAAACCTTACCTTGATTTGTACCTGTCTTTTTCAGGGCACAAACCCTATAAGTCTGCCCAGCACTATCCCCGCCCCCCAAACACCAGCCCCGCCTCTGGGTGTCATATGTACATTGTTAATGTCACAGTATTTTCCTACTGCTGGATTTTAGAGGCGCGCCTTAGGGGATTGAAGAGATTCTTCCAGCTGTAGCATCTCCATACCACATTTCAGACCAGCTTTCAAGCTTCCAAAGTGGTAGAGGCCCAGCGTAGATGAAAATGACTTTAAAAAGTCTGAACCAAAATGTGCCAATATCCAGAGAATGAGAGGTATAAACGTGATACCCTCTAGTGTAGAGTTTACATAAGATCAACTTACTCTCCTGATTTGTAGGCTTCTCTTCTATCAGGTTGAGAGTTCACTGGCCCTTTACCTCAAAACCTTCTGTTAATTCACCCCTACTGCGGAAGGAGCCCTCTAGGGTGGTTTATGAATGTGTACTACTTTGCCCAGAGCACGTCACAGAAAATTATGTGCAAAAAAAGACCCCATCAGCCTTGATCACATTACATAGATGAGATGCCAGTTGAACTCATGGTACACAGCAGGCGGAGTTAGTGGCTGACAGACTGGGAATTTCTCTACTCATCTCTTTTCCTTCCACTGCCTCTGCCACAATCCTCTTCACCTTCTGCCACCCAATTGGGCACAAAGGCAGGACATTTCACCCCAAGCCCCACTGGAGAAGGGGGATCAAAATGCAGTAGAGGCCTTGTGCTGCTCCTATACTCCATGAAGGGTAAAGAGAGATAGGAAGTAGCAATGCTGAATAGTGCACCATTCAGTATTGCCCTCTCTCTCTCCGCACATCAAGCATTGCCCTATCTCTCTTTCTCTCTCACCCCCCCCCCCCCATGCAATATATCCCCTGTCCTTCCCTCCCCCACCCTATCCCCATCAACTAGCATTACCTATTTATCTGTCTCTTTTTTTCAATGGAGATTCCCCTGACCCTGTCTTCTTCCCTTCCCCTCTCTACTCTCCCCACCATTCAGCATTGATACTGCCTATCTCTCTTTCCTCAGGTAACATTGCCCCCTTCCCCTCCTATGCAGTATTTCCTCTCTCTGCAGCCTCTCGCCAGCCCATCCAACATTACCTGTTTCTCAACCTCTGGCATGCAGCAATGCTCATGTCTCTGTTTTCGTCCCCCCCCCCCCCCCCCCCCCCACAACTCAATCATTTAGAATTGCATATGCCAATCTATTCCACCGCATCCAGAAATACACCTCTGTCCCTCCTACTGTGCAGTACTGTCCCTCTGTCTCTTGCTCTCCAGCACATCTAGTGTTTCCCCATCAGTATTGCACTGTCTATCTCTCCCTCACCTCCCTCAATCTAATATTACTCTCTTTCTCCCCTTATTCCAGATTTCCCATTTCACTTATTGTACCTCGCCGGGTCTGCGCTAATAAATGAGCAAGGCTGAGGTGAGGTACCGCTGGTCTCTGCTTGCCACTACAGCTTACTGTGCAGGCCCCTGAGGTTTACCTCAAAGGAAGCAAGACAGGCGCAGGAAACGGTAGTAGCAGCAGGTAGAGAGCCACAGTCTCGCGCATCTGCCTTGCTTGTTTATTACCGTGGTCCCAGCAAGGTGCAATGGGTGGGATATTGTGCTACATTGCAGCAGTGCATAAAAGGAGAGGAATAGAGAAACAGCATAGTCGGGCTAGGAGAGGCAGTGTGTCCGTGAAAGGTCATGTTTGGGGCTCTGGGGGATACGGGGCACCTATAAATGAGGACAGGACGGAGATAAGAAGAGAATGACAAGATATTCCAAGGGCAGTGGGTTGTGAACAAAAAGATCAAAGAGTATATGAAAGTGATAAACAAGAGTCTATGGAGGAGCTTCATCAGGGGTGTGAATGAGACAAGGGATTCAATTTAAGGTGTTATTTTAATTTTCGGTTAATTTCAGTTCTGACCGGAAATATATGCTTTGTCCCGATTGTCTCCCTTCATCCTCCCCCTCCGTTATCTGTAAGCCCCTTTGGTCTATTTTACAATCCCTGGTAGTCTAAGGGTGTTGTTGGGGAAGGGGTCATCCCCATTTACTCCTGCCCATTCTGACTGCACTCAAAATGTCTACTGGAGCTGGAAAATCGCTCCTGCCCTGACTATACCACCTGAGATTATCAAGTAGTCCAGGGTGGGTGGGGCTATTCTTTGTATTCTTGTGGGGTGGTGGGGTTGTATTTATTTTTAAGTAATGCCGGTTTAATCTCGCACAATAGTTTGTTAAATAGAGTGCTCCAAATCATTGCTTTGATACAAAATTGTAGCAGGAATTTCAGGGCTCCATTCTCAAAGCCACACTAGTGATTCCAGGGCAGAAATGTGAAGAAGCCCACTTCATTCCTATGGTCTTCGTCGCATTTAACATGCCAGAATCGCTATCATGGCTTTGTAAAAGGAGTCCTAAATTTGGCATGAAGTTATGAAATCAGCTGTGACTTGGATTGTGAAGCAAAGTCAGCCACTGTAAAAGAACACTCTGGTTTTTAGTTTCAGTTTTCATTAGCTGTGGTTGTGATTCCATGTGTCCCAATGAAAGGAGAGTTTAATTTTACTTCCATTTCATATATTCCATCTTTATAATACAGGCTTCCCAAGGTAGATTACAACAATTGTTAAGATGAACCCATCAGTAAACAGGATATCCTCAATGACATTTCGCTATCTGTATTGTATTGAACAGTGTAGAAAAATGAGCACAAAATACAGAGTTTATAACTGCTGTTTCTACCAGCTACAATAATATCTTAAGCTGTGGTGATATAAATATCATGAAATAAAAAATTAAATATCTACATATAGGAAGCCCCTTATTTCTAGTAATCTTTTGCTATTGTTTTGGGGAAGCGAAAATGGTGGCAATCTCCACCTACTGGCCTCAGCCCATATAATGGGCTAGATAGGGTCATACCTACCATCTAACAGCCTTGATTTGCTATCCAGCAGAAAGTCCCTTTCTGTGAATTTTGCTTGTAGAGCCTTCCTTATCTGTTTTAGAGCTGAGCCCGGAAAAAAAGGGGTATCATGGGAAGACAAGGCAAGCTTGGCTTCTGCTGGTCCAAAGGCTAGTTTTTGCCAAAAGCTGAATGGGGCCAGTGCAAATAAAGTAGGGTGCATGCCAAGTATACTTCGTAGAAACACGGTTTCTGTGCACAACTTTTGCAGATAGGGTCTGTGAATTTTGCTTGTAGAGCCTTCCTTATCTGTTTTAGAACTGAGCCCGGAAAAAAAGGGTATCAGGGGAAGACAAGGCAGACTTTGCTTCTGTGCACAACTTTTGCACATTTTAACAACCAATTCCCTCTTCTAACACTGTTGTAGCGAATAAGATAGTTGTCAAGACTTCATTTTTATGTCCAGGTGCAACCACCTCCCCCCACGACCTAAAATAAGAAAAATCCCTTCGGTAAGCATACTTAACAGCAACATCCCAAGACGTTTGAACATTTGTTGGTCCCCGGGATTCAGGTTTGCGGCTGGTAACTGAGAAGAGATTCTTTCCGATCACTGCAAAGGGCGGGAATTTCAAACCTCGGGTTCGGCCTACTCATTCGTTTACAAGATTTCAAAATGGTTACCTTAATATAAGAATGTGGAGAATACGAAACAAAAACGACCCCCCCCCCCCCAAAAAAAAAAAAAAAAACAAAACTAAGTAAGACGCTCTTTTATCAGGTTCACTAAAAACAAAAAGCATACCAAACGTGAACCCAAACGGTTTCTGAGCCGTGTTCTAAAAGGGCGAGATGCACCACTAAGCAAAGCACCAATCCCGCTACAGGGCGGGCTTTTCATACCTTCATTAACGGTTCTCGGAGCCTATCAGCAGCCATGGAGCAACCTATAAAAGAGCAGAACGGTGCGATCTGCTTTTATACAGTGGGTGGTATCTTTTGAAAGCAGAAGAGTATTCAGAAGAGCTTGTGTCCAGCATGGCCCGTACTAAACAGACTGCCCGTAAGTCTACTGGAGGAAAAGCTCCTCGTAAGCAGTTGGCGACCAAGGCCGCTCGTAAAAGCGCCCCAGCCACAGGCGGTGTGAAGAAGCCTCATCGCTATCGACCGGGTACTGTAGCGCTGCGGGAAATCCGCCGCTACCAAAAGTCTACTGAGTTACTTATTCGCAAGCTGCCCTTCCAACGCCTGGTGCGAGAGATCGCGCAAGATTTCAAGACCGACTTGCGCTTCCAGAGCTCGGCTGTCATGGCCCTGCAGGAGGCTAGCGAGGCTTACCTGGTGGGGCTCTTCGAGGATACCAATCTGTGCGCTATCCACGCCAAGAGAGTCACCATCATGCCCAAAGATATCCAACTGGCCCGTCGTATTCGTGGTGAGAGGGCTTAGAAAGCATTATGCTCCAGCTACACACAACCAAAAGGCTCTTTTAAGAGCCACCACATCCCTACACAAAAAGAGCTGACGAGTCAGTCTGCTCTATGGTTATTAAGCTCCCGATTTCCAGGCTGTTGGAGGTTTAAGGATTGTAGGCAGCATCTTGCAATCTCTCTTCCCCCCCCCCCCCCCTCCCAACTACAGTATTGAACAAGCCCTGCTCCCTCCCTTGGGCTGTTCTCCTCTACTGAATTGTGGCAATGGGTTTTTTTTTTTGTGCAGAGAAAAGGCCAAAGGAGCGTAACTTTTATTCAGAGAGTACCTGCTTCTGCTGAATTAAACCAACTTGGTGGTGGCTACGCATATCCTTTGGTGTACCGAAGCTCCGCTTCTATAATACATAACTGCAGAAGCAGGCTTTTCCAAGCCATTTAGTAAGAATCTTACTCTTTCTTTGATCTGTGTGGTAGTGGCTCTGAAAAGAGCCTTTTGGGTTTATAAGAGAATCAAGAAAGACGCACAGCTTCACTTTTTCTTAGGTGCCCCCTTTTTGGCTTTGGCAGCCTTTGCTGGGCTTTTTTTCATCTTCGGTTTCACTGCTTTAGTTTTAGCCGGGCTCTTAGCCACTTTCTTGGGTTTAACCGCTTTGGGCTTTTCCATGTCATTTAATAAGAACCAAACTCATCTTACTCTTTCTTTGATCTGTGTGGTAGTGGCTCTGAAAAGAGCCTTTGGGTTTATATGAGAATGAACACATTTTGAAAGCTTCACTTTTTCTTAGGCGCCCCCTTTCCGGCCTTTTTGGGTTTCGCAGCCTTTGCTGGACTTTTTTTCACCTTCGGTTTTACTGCTTTAGCCGGGCTTTTAGCTACTTTCTTGGCTTTAACCGCTTTGGGCTTTTTGGGGCTCTTGGCTACTTTCTTGGTAGCGGCTGCTGACTGTTTCTTGGCTCTCTTCGGACTCTTTTTCACTCCCACCGATGCCCCCTTTTTCGGCTTCTTCACGGCCGGTTTATTGCTTTTGGGAGCGCTCTTCTTCGTGCTCTCCGGCTTCTTGTTCAGTTTGAAGGAGCCCGAAGCTCCGCTGCCCTTGGTCTGCAGGAGGCTGCCTTTGCTCACCAGGCTCTTGACGGCCAGCTTCAAGCGACTATTGTTCTTCTCCACGTCGTAGCCCGACGCCGCCAGAGCCTTCTTCAGGGCAGCCAGGGACATGCCGCTGCGCTCCTTTGAAGCTGACACGGCCTTCACGATCAGCTCGGAGACGCTGGGGCCCGATGATGACTTGCGCGCTTTCGCCGCTCCAGCCGGCTTCTTCACCTTTTTCTTGGCCGCGCCTGGAGCCGCCGTTGGTGCAGCTGTTGCCGCTGGAGCCGTTTCTGCCATTCTCCCTTTTTAACAACAAAATAAAAGGAGTCGGACTTCTAGAAAAAGCAAATTACTAAAGCTCCGCGTTTCCTTCACTTCACTTGCTGAACTAGAACCGCCCCGCTCTTCCTCTTATTTATAATAGCAGCCGCCCTCTGATTGGCTGCCCACTCAATGCCTGCATACTACAGTCACTAGTCTACAGCTCTTCTAGCTCTGTGTTTCTTCAGCACCCGAAATTATGTTTTTATAACAAAATGACTTTCATTTCCACAAACATTCTCATTCGGATCTCAAAAGAAGAGTTTACAGTGTGGAGAAACCGTGGTTTGTGATCTAGATGTGGGCTAATAACGTTGAAAAGAGCGCACTAACTGCTTCCTTCAGTCTTCTTCAGCTCCCAAAAAATAAAACAAACATTTTGATTTGTGAAAATTAAAGCGATCTCTGGCTCTACATTTATATAAACTCTCTGGAACAATTTTTTAAAAGGTGTAAAACGACACCGTTCCTCATCGGTTCTTCCCTGGGAAAATTCTCATTAAAAAAACGGATCTAACCGAAGAGAACTAGCACATACTATCCTGCACTATCCTGGTATTAAACCTATTAAACGTTTGTTGTCTTAATAATCAAAACCCTAGTTTAGGTGCTCAAGTGTTGCCTGGGGTGCATTCATAGAAAATAATGTACAAGTTAACACTTGCTAAAACAAAACATAAAACAAGGAAAGAAAGCAATCTCCACAAGAAAAAAAATGTATCAAATCCTTTCAGCCCATAAAAAGGAAAGGGGAGTAACAAATTGATAAGGAGATTATATATGTAACTTTCTAAATAACACCAAAAGGCCTTAGTGAGAATTAACTCTCTTGTTGTGATTTAATTTAAGTCCTGTATGGTTCTTTATTGCTCTGGCAGAAAATACATATATTTTGCACCCAGGTATTTTATCATACATTAACAAGGATATGCCAGCAAAAATGACACCCCCACCACCAAGGATAGCATTTCTCATCTTAAGGCCAGAAAAGCCTTAACAGGGGATGCCAGGCATCTCCTATACCTGAAAATAATTAAACCACTGTAAATGGCTAGAAAATTTCATTAACTTTAACAAGCATTTATTGGTATAAAACACAAAGCTGCAGCTTCTCTTCAAAGGTGGTTACAGTACAGTTGTGTGCTGGAGCTGGCTCGCAAGAGCCGGTTGTTAAATTTTCTTCCGGCTTGCGAGCCGGTTGTTGAAAATAGCGAGCCAGCTCTGGCTCTCCTCCCTCCCTCCTGATCTGCCTCACCGCCTGCTTGTTTTTTTGAATTCTTCGGTGCAGGCAGTCTTGCCTGCCCGCTTCCAGCGCTGACTGTCCTCCCTTGCCGATTCGCGCTTTAAAAATGGCCACCGAGACTACCAGAGGCGGCCTCGCGAGGCTTCGGCTAAAGTGTCGGCGGCAATTTTGAAGCGCGAATCGGCAAGGGAGCACAGTCAGCGCTGGAAGCAGGCAGGCAAGACTGACTGCCCCGAAGAATTCAAAAAACAAGCAGGTGGTGAGGGATCGGGGAGGGAGGAGAAGAATTTGCGAAACAACTCGGGAGGGGTTGGCAGGGGGGAAAGGTAGTCACTGCTGGGCATGGGTGGATGGAGGGGGTCGCTGGGTATGGATGCATGCAGGGCAGGGGAGAGGAGGGTCACTGCTGGACATGGGTGCATACAGGGCAGGGGAGAGGAGGGTCACTGCTGGACATGGGTGCATGCAGGGCAGGGGAGAGGAGGGTACACTGCTGGACATGGGTGCATGCAGGGGAGAGGAGGGGAGAGAGAAGAAATGCTGGACATGGATGGAGGGGAGAAAAGAGTGAGGAAGGAGATGAGATGAGGGAAAAGGAAGAGAGGAGAAAAACTGCACATGGATGAAGAAAATAGGCAAAAGCTGAGGACCAGAAATGAAGAAGAAAGGAGGAAAGAAATAAATGGAAAGGAAGCCCTGGAAACGGAGTTAAGAGGACAGATAGCAGCAGAATCGGATACTGGGCCAGCATGATCAGAAAAACAGTCACCAGACAACAAAGGTAGAAAAAAAATCATTTTATTTTCATTATAGTGTTTGGAATATGTTCACTTTGAGAATCAGGTGCTCAACATTAAAAGTTTATATTTATTTACTTATTTAAGGCATTTTATCCCACATTAAACATGAATTAGATTGGAACCTGGGATCATTTAATTTTTTTTCCTGGAGAGAGTAATGCATTCCCCCCCCCCCCCCCCGGGTTATAGCCAGCTCTGCAATTTTGGGGGGGGGGGTGCAGAGGTGGAGGGGGGGTGGCGCCGAGGTGGACCGGGGAGAGAACCTGTTGTTAAAAATTTACCAGCACACCACTGTTACAGTATCTTCTCCGAGCAATAAAACATTAATCACGGATTAGCCAAAATACCTTGGGTCGCAAATAAAGAAACCTGAACCCCCAGGTCTGCACTTGAGAGCATAGATCTAACACTGACCACCCAGTGAATGCTAAGGCCTCCTTTGAAGGTGCTTCTAGCTTGGGTACCCCCTCCCCCCAAAGTTGCAACATTAGCCAGCCTTCGACTCTAGAGTGTGAAGGTGTGCAATCAGCATGCCTCCCAGGAGCAAGAATGATCCAGCTCTGGTTCAGCTTCCCCTCATTCCCACGGATGGTACTTTATCCAGCTTATAATCGAAAGACAAAAACGCCTATATTACGACCTAAATCGGGAGATAGCAAATGTCTCTCTGCTGGCGAAAAACACACACTAACACAATCAATAAACATGAGCGAACAACATACACAACGAGAGGAAAAATAGACCCCACAATATTCTGGCAAAAGATCTACCAGAACGAATGGCCAACAAACACTGACAACATCCAATTCCTCCAAGAATGGGACGATCTATGTACAACATTAGACAAAATCGCCCCAATCCAAACCAGAACATCACACAGGAAGAAAACAAATCCATGGTTCACCGAAGAGCTGAAAAAACTTAAAACACAAGTCAGAAAACTAGAACGAGAATGGAAAAAAAAAAAAAACGAACAAACACTGAACGCATGGAAACTACTTCGGAGAAAATACAAATACACCATAAAACAGACCAAAAGACTACATTACAAAACAATAATAGGACCAAACTACAAAGACACACATAAACTCTTCAACCTTGTGAACAAACTGTTAGACACCACACCAGTTACAAACAATGGCAAAGATGTACCAGATGTGGACAACCTTGCGAAATACTTCAAGGAGAAAATTATACAACTACGACTCAAAATACCTGCCAGCCCTATTGAGTACGCCACAATTTTAGACTGTCTAGACCCAGAAGAAGGAACATACCCTGCAGACAGAACTTGGACCGAATTCGAAATACTATCTGAAGACCTCATATCTGAAACTCTCAAAAGATATGCAAAATCCAACTGCAAACTAGACATGTGCCCGAACAACCTCATGAAATCTGCTCCTCAACAATTCATAACAGACCTAACGAGCCACATAAACTTCATGCTACAAAATGGACTTTTCCCAAAAGGAAAAATCTTACTCACCCCAATCCCCAAAGACACAAAGAAAAGCACAAGTGAAATAACCAACTACAGGCCAGTAGCATCCATACCTTTAATAACCAAAATAACAGAAGGAATGGTAACCAAACAACTCACAAACTATCTAAACAAACACTCAATACTACATGACGCCCAATCAGGATTCCGGTCGAATCATAGCACAGAAACAGTATTAGTCACCCTTATGACCAAATTCAAACAGACAATTGCAACTGGCAACAATATACTCCTCCTTCAATTTGACATGTCAAGTGCCTTTGACATGGTTGACCACGGAATCCTATTACACATACTCGAATACTTTGGCATTGGAGGTAATGTCCTGAATTGGTTCGAAGGGTTCCTAACCCAACGTTCATATCAAGTCACATCAAATTCGACCACATCTAAGGCATGGATACCTGAATGTGGAGTACCACAAGGATCACCTCTCTCACCAACCATTTTTAACTTAATGATGATCCCTTTGGCAAAACTCCTATCAAACCACAACCTTAACCCATATATCTACGCTGATGATGTGACAATATACATCCCCTTCAAACAGGACATAAACGAAATCCTCAACGAAATTGATCAAAGCCTACACATCATGAACACATGGGCGGATGCATTTCGACTAAAATTAAATGCAGAAAAAACTCAATGCCTGATTTTCACATCTCAATACAACACAAAAGAATTCACAACCATAAACACTCCAAACCTGAACCTTCAAGTCTCAGAAACGCTAAAAATCCTTGGAATCACCATCGACCGCCACCTAACGCTTGAAACTCATGCTAACAACAAAAAAGATGTTTTACAGCATGTGGAAACTAAAAAGGATAAGACCGTACTTCCCAAGATCCGTCTTTCGCAGCCTAGTGCAATCCCTTGTGCTCAGCCATTTGGATTATTGCAACTAACTATACGCAGGCTGCAAAGAACAAACACTGAGGAAACTTCAAACAGCCCAGAATACGGCAGCCAGACTCATCTTTGGAAAGCCAAAATATGAAAGTGCAAAACCATTAAGAGAAAAACTGCACTGGCTTCCACTCAAGGAACGCGTCACTTTTAAAGTATGCACATTAGTCCACAAAATCATTCACGGTGAAGCCCCATCCTACATGTCTGAGTTAATAGACTTACCACCCAGAAATGCCAAAAGATCATCCCGAACCTTCCTCAACCTCCACTTCCCCAATAGCAAAGGCGTGAAATACAAAACATTGCACGCGTCAACCTTTTCTCACAGGAGCACGCAGTATTGGAATAAACTGCCGCGCAACCTAAGAACAACCAACGAGCAAGCTTCCTTCCGCAGATTATTGAAGACTCATCTTTTCGAACAAGTCTATGGATTGAAACAAAACACATAAAGTCCACACTTACTGTTCACTAATGCATCGTACATTCACCTCGGAACTCCATTCCCCGTATTATCACATCACTCATACCTTTTCTCACAGAAAGTTATATACCATATGACTTCATGCCTTTCTATCGCCTCTAAGCTCCCATTGTTTCCTTCCAAAGTTGCAATGCCTATGTTCCAGTATTACATTCCTTAACGACACCCCAATTGTTTCGCATAACCCTGCATAATATTATCCACAACTATCTGTAACAATTGTATTTCCAATATTCAACTCATATTGTAAGCCACACTGAACCCGCAAAAAGGTGGGAAAATGTGGGAAACAAATGCAATAAATAAATAAATAAAATCTCACAAAAACGAGTAAATCAATATAATGGAAACGAATGTTTCAGTGCGTCCGTGTCGCTCGTACGTTCACGTAAAAACGTCCAAATAAGAGGCGTGTCGGGGGCGTGTTAGGGGCGGTGATACGACGTGGGCGTGTACAACGTATAACGAATAGCGAAATGGCTCTGGTTGAGCGGGAAGATGGGCGTAATATGATGGACCCGAAATAAAAGCGACCAGAGCAAGGGGGAAATCGTCTTTAGACCCATTAGCGATTGTGCGTAGTTGGAGAGTGGCGACATTGTTGGTGGAAGAGCTGAAGTGGTGGTTGCAGAGAGAAAGCCGAGCGTGCTGAGTACCTGTGACGTTCGTCTGTGTGCCCTGCCTCTTTTTGTGTCTTACCCTTTGACCGTTCCTTACTCCTACTGCTTTGCTCCATTGCCCCCTTCCCTTCCCCTATCCCTCCCCATTCACTCTTCCCACGTGTATACTCTATTCCCTGACCTCCGTTTGTGTTCCTGTACTGTTTGGCGAGTGAGTGGCCAGAGGGCGTGGTGGCTGGAAGTGACAGATCTGTGTGTGTTGGTGTTTGACTACTAGTCCTAATACTTGCACTGGTGGTGGGGATATGGATGCACTTAATGCACTTGTGGCATGCATGCTACACGAAGAGGCCACCCACCGCAGGAGGTATTCACGGCCCCGAGTGTTTAGGCCCCGCACCACCTTCCTACAACTCACTGACCAGCAGTGTCTAACAAGGTTCAGGTTTGATAGGGCCACCATTCGTCAGCTGTGTGAGCAGCTGAAACCCCTCCTTCAGCCCCAGACACGTAGGAATAACCCCATCCCTGCCCACCTCAAAATCACTTCCTCACTCTCTGTCCTGGCCACTGGCAGTTTTCAATCCGTATTAGCTGCTAACACAGGCCTCACCCAGGCTTCTATTTCACACTGTCTCACCCACTTCCTGGATGCCTTTATAACTCACACCTCACACTACATCACTTTCCCCACCACCCCCCAGGCCCTGCACAACAACATGGCCGCCTTCTATGCTCTTGCTAGATTCCCCTCGGTCATCGGTGTGATAGACTGCACACACGTAGCCCTCAGACCCCCCCGGGCACACGAAGCCACCTACAGAAATAGGAAGGCATTTCATTCTATGAACATGCAAGTTGTATGTGATGCCCAGGGGGAGATATTAGACGTGTGTGCCAGGTACCCCGGGTCCACCCACAATGCCTACATCCTACAGCACTCGGGCATCTTCCGCAGGTTCGAGCGAGGGGAGTTCATTGGTAGATGGCTACTAGGTAAGTGCAACATGCATGTACCACCCATACTATACCTCCTCCACTGGGCAACCCTCCACCCTGGCTTCCTCCACCTCACTCCACAACCCACTATCCAAATCCCCCCACCCCCCCTGTACCTGTTCCAAGCAACACACTCATCTATCTCATTCTGCTTTTCTCCAAAGGTGACCGAGGCTACCCGCAGAGGACATGGCTCATGACCCCCCTGATCCACCCACAACCTGGGGCAGAAGAAACCTACAACAGGAGACATCGCAGCACCCGGGGGATCATTGAGCGCACCTTTGGTTTCTTGAAAAACCGGTTCCGCTGTCTGGACCGGTCTGGAGGAGAGCTGCTCTACAGTCCAGAAAAGGTGGCCAAGATCTTTGTGGCGTGCTGCATGTTACACAATTTGGCCCAGCGCAGAGGACAGCCTCTCCCAGAGGAGCCAAAGCCACCACCAGAAGAGGCCCCAGATGAGCTGGAAGAGGAGCCCCCTCCACCCCCAGCCCACAGAGCAGAGCTCAATGCCTACCAGCTTGGCGTAAGAGCAAGACAAAGACTCATTGAAACAAGTTTTAGGTGAAAGTAAGTGAACATTTATTTATTTACATTAAGTGCATGTGTTACTGTGTTCAACCCCACCACCACCACCACCCCCTCCCACACCCACCCCCCTCCCACCAACCCTCACCCTACAGCATGTCCCATCACTTTCCCCTTCCCTTCCCCCGTCCCTTCCTACCCCTCCCACGCCTTTCCTTTGCAGCTGGTGCTGCACGGGAAGTCTCTTCACCCTCTTCTGAGCTACTGCTCCCAGTGTCCTCCTCCCTATCCCCACAGCAGCCTGCGGCTTCGGCTGCACCGTGGAAATCGGGCCACCTTGTTGGTTGTAGTCTGGCCACAGGACCCAGAATAGGAGCAGATTTGGTGGGTGCTGCAGGAGTGGGTGCGGAGGCCGATGATCGCAACGCCCACCTCTTAGCTGGTGGTTGGTGGTCAGTGGAGGAGGACGTTGATGGCAGGGGCTGTGGAGTAGGTGCTGTGCCCTGAGGGCGCAGGTGTTGGATGCTCTGCTCCAGCCGTTTCAGTTGCTGGAGCACCTCCTGGTGGCCTTCACGTTGCGCCTGGAGGAGTTCCTGGTGGGCTTGCTGCTGTGCCTCCAGTGATTGACGCTGCAGCTCGAGTTTCTGGTGCCGGTACTCCTCCAAGCGCACGTTGTGGCGGAGTAATTCCGTGGCCAGCCGCAGGAGTTGCCTCCTTTGGCCGGATGGCCTCTGGCGAGGAGCTGGCCCCTCCTCCTCACCAAAGTCCTCCGGTGCTGGAGGTGCGGCCTCTGCTGGTGGTGCATGTGCCTGTGCTGCAGGTGGTGAAGGCAGAGGCTGGACTGGTGCAGGTGGTGGTGGTGGCAGAGGCTGGACTGGTGCAGGTGGTGGTGGACGCAGAGGCTGGACAGCTGGTGCAGGTGGTGGTGGAGGCAGAGGCTGGACTGCTGGTGCTGCAGGGGGTGGAGGCAGAGGCTGGACTGCTGGTGCAGGTGGTGGAGGCTGGACTGCTGGTGCTGCAGGGGGTGGAGGCAGAGGCTGGACTGCTGGTGCTGCAGGCTGTGGAGGTTGAGGCTGGACTGCTGGTGTAGGGCGTTGGCCTTGCAGGCCACTAGGGCCAGCCTCCTCTGAGTCATCACCTGTATAGCACAAGAGTGAGGAATAGTGTTGGTGCAAATAACCCACTTTTGTCTTTCAGCATTCATATACATTGGCATGTCCCCCAACCTGATGACCCAGCAAAGAGATGGTGAGGAGGAATGGAATTGACACCGGTGTGAAAGAGAGAGCCCCACAGGCAGCTGGGTAGAGGTGGTGGATGATCAGCCAAGAGAAGGACACCACTCACAACGTTGTGGACAAGCTATTTGTTGTATAATTGTTAAATTGAAGAACATTGCAGCATGTGTTGTGTTACTACTGACTTGCTAGACTGCATAGAACTGCTTTATGACCCCCATTACAGGCTCCTTCAGTTGAATGCATGTGGCCCACACTCAGTAGAGCACAGAGGTGACAGAAGGAACTAGGCACAGTTTGTTAATGGGAAAATAGGAGGGAGTAGTAGGGAAGGAAGGCCCCCAAAGTTGTGCCACAGTAGTAACCTACACACACCCATAGGAGCCAACTGGAAAGTATTATTGGGGGTGCTAAGCCCAGTGCACAAAACTCCTCCCTGCACAGCTACATGATCTTTCCTCAATATTGGGGGTGCTCACACACCCACAGCACCCACCCAGTCTGCTCCTATAACACACATGAACACTACCACTACTCAAATAGAGCTTACAATTCAATTAAGATGCGCACACAGGACAAGTAAGAGGAAACCCAATGACAACGGCAGGGATAGGGAGTAAGGGTACAGAGCTAGTGAGTAGGGGTTACCAGGTCACAACAGCATCATAAAGGTGGCCTGTTAATGTACATAAAGACAGCCAGAGACACTCCCCCCCCACCTCCCTCCTCCTGCCCCCCACTCCTCACCTCCCTCCCCCTGGCCCCAACTTCTATAACACAAGTGTACTGCAGCACAACAAATACCCCAACTGCATAATGAAACACCTACCTGAGTCCTCAGCCTGGGCCGAGGTGTCGAGGGAGCCAATCCCGTGGATTCCCTCCTGGGGTAGGATGGAGTGCACCATCAGCTCCATGGGGGTGAGGTTGGCTGTGTCATGTCCTGGGGGATTGGCCCCCGCCTTCCTCCTAACATCCCTCCTCAGCTTCCGCCACTTCCTCTTGCAATCCTCCACGTCTCTCCCAGCATGGAACACAGCATTCAGGCTGTCCCGTACTGCCTCCCATTCACGCTGCTTTGTGGTTGCAGCCAGCCTCTGCCCTGTGGGAGCAAACAGACTCCGGTGCCGCTGTTGTATTTCCTGCACCAGGAGCTCCGCCTCACCTTCTGAAAAATTATCCTTCCGGGTCGGGGGCATACGCGGTGGCATTGTACCAATGGGGTTATCGAAAATACGGAGTGGGCGTTTATATAGTCGCCAAGAACGCCCATTGAGACGGGGGAATAGGCGTTTCTGATATGGGCGTTTGTTTTTCAATTATACACATAATTCCTAAGCGTGCCCAGCTGAGATAGCGAATAGGAGCACATGATTTCGATTATGAGTAGATAAGTATGGGCTCCACCTGCCTTCCCTTTCTTCATTGCCATTTAACCTGCCATTTCCTGCACTGAGACCTTGCTGGTTGTTCGTAATAATCATTTACAGGGTTTTACCCTCACTTATATTAAGGTTTGTGTTTAGCAATGTATGCTTGGGTACACCTGTGTATTTAGAGGGGGGGGGGGGGGAATTATTGTTGGCCCTCAGCCACCACGCCTTCCGTTTCCTCTCTTCCACATCCCCTGATGCTCCCTTCCTTTCTCCCATTCTCTCTGCCTAGTTGTAGCAGGCAGTGTGTGGGGGCCACGAATTTGCTACACTCGCCCCAAATCAAGCACCCCTCGGTAAGGGTCATTTCAATCAGGGAGATGTGCAGCTAATGTTCCAGAAGATAAAAGGCGCACTACACAGTCTTCAAACAGACGTTCATGGTAAGCTCTCATTTGTCTGCCACCTCTTCTCTTTGTGCTCATAGTCAAGGAGTGTGCATTCACTGTATGTATGTAGTCTGGAGTCAGATCTTAGGTACCTCTCTTTTCACCAGGTTCCTGTGCACTGTACTGTGGGGTTGGCAGGTCCTCAGTGGTGTGGACCAGCTGTTGGAACTGCTGTATTGGTTCCCGGTAGGTTCCAACTTCCTTGTTTATGTGGTGTACCCCAGACCCCATTTATGAAGTGGCCACCCATTCTCAAGGTCCATAGGCGGGGGAGGGGAGAATGATTTATGCAATGGATGTGTTTAGGACATTATGGAACACCTTCCTAAATTCCTCCATAGGTAGTAGGGAACATGAACATTGTTTTTAATCGGTAGCCTGGACAAAATGCTCAAGGTGGCTACAGGTACTGCCACTGAGGCCTAAGACGTGGTGGTGAGGGAGAGGGGTGTGTGTACAGGTCTCAACCCAAAGTACCTGCAGGTGGCTAAAGCCTGGTGGCTGCTGTGGCCTAGTGGTTAGAGCACCAGCCTTATAATCATAAGGTTGCTGGTTCAAATCCCACCTAAGGCAAGTCACTTCAGGGACAAACTTTAACACAAACCCAGAATACCTGAATATAACACACCTTGATCTACTACTGGAGAAAGTAATGAGCACCATTTTTATTTGTGCCCTTCTCTAACACAAGTATTACATTGCAACTGTGATGAAGTAACCATCCATCTATTGGGTTTCCCATTGTTTCCCTTTTCTCCTCAGCATTATATACCATAGCTGATGTAATGAATGTGAAAATATGAGCCAGCTGTTTGTAGGTCCTTCTTGGCCCCCCCCCCCCCCCCCCCCACCAATGTGGCTTGTGGGTAAGGATATGTGACCGTCAGACAGCAAACACTGTGTATGTGCTACCTGGGGTTATGTGGAAGTGTCTACTTGGCAGATCACACGTGGTACACTATTAATCTCTTATTGATGGCACTCTGTGTTGTGGGTCAGTATGGTGGAGGGGAGGGGAGGGAGGGAGAGATGCTGGCTGGCCATTTGTATTCATGAACACAAATATCCATCCAGGCTCCCCGGCCCAACCCCCCTACACATATGGCCATGCAGGTTGGAATGAACAGGTGGCCTTCTGTATGGGCAACATTCTCAGACATACATCACCTTCTCATTCACACAGCACATTTAATGCTATGCATATTGCTGCCTCCTTCCTCTCAACTCAACAGCACCATTTGCTGATATGTAATGCACAAGGGAGACAAACACACACACACACCCTGATAGTTATAGTGTAAGAAAAACATTTATTTCCCCCCACCCCCACCCCTACAAAATAACCCCCAACAATGCCCTCCTCCCCCCCACAACTCCCTACAACCCCACCAATTCCCCCCCCCACAGAACCCCAACAATTCCCTCCCCCCCACACAGAACCCCAACATATCCCTCCCCCCCCACACACAACCCCAACATTTCCCTCCCCCACACACAACCCCAACATTTCCCTCCCCCCACACACACAACCCCAACAGGCCCCCCCCCCCAATTTAAATTAAGGGCGGGCACGCCCTCTGACTAAGGCCCTCTGTAGCAGGGCAATGAGCAGGCCCAGCAGTACCCTTAGTGGGCCCTGGAGCTGCTCATTGCCCTGCCGTAGGGCTCTCACCTCCTGCAGCAGCTGGTGCTGGCCAACTACAAGCTGCTGCTGGCCATCAACCAGCTGCTGCAGGAGGCGCATCATGGCCCCTGCGCCTAGGGCTGCTGGAGGTGGGGCACGGGCTTGGAGCAGGCCCAGGGGACAGAGCAGACCCAGGGGAACACGGTGGGGCAGGTGATGGTGCTGCTGCTGCCGCAGGGGATGTGGATGGCTGAGGGGAGGGAGAGGGCTCTGCTGCTGGTACAGGTGGGGAGGGGGCCTCCATAAAGTCCTCATCTATGATGAGGACCCCCTCCTCCGAGCCCGATGACTCCTCCCCCTGCGCCTCCTGTGCAGGCGCTGGCGCCTCCTCCTCCTCTTGGCTTTCCTGCTCCTCCTGCTCCTGCTCCTCCTCCTCCTCCTCCTGGAGGTGGTGGCCCTCCTCATCTGCCCGCTCGGCTTGCTGCTGGTGGAGCCCTGTGTATGTAAAAGGAGTGTGATTGAGATCAGCGCATACAACATGGCTTGCATAGTGCAGTAGCTGGGTGGCGTGAGGCAGGGGATGGTGTTCCGTTCCCTGACAGCCTTGCACTAGTTCATAACGTGATCCTAAAATGTGAGTAATGTCTTTACTGGTATTCTCATTTCTAAGAACTTTCGCTGCTGCAGTCTCTCATTGTAAAGATATATGAGCAAGGCACTGTGGTTAATGTAGTTCACAGGCAGTGCAGCCACACTTGCTTGGTTGTGCAAGAGTTGTTACCACTGGTTGTAAGGCTGCCTGGACCTCCCCTCTCTCTCTCTGCCAAACTTGGCTCCTCTGTCTCCCTGCTACCATTTCCTGTTCAGCCTTACTATCTCTGTCCTAAGAGGTCAGCCAGGTATGACCTTTCCTTCCTATCTCTAGGACCACCCCTTGCCACCCGATGGCAAGCTCTGTTCCCATTGGCCTCTATCTGCACCCCCCCCCCCCGAGCCTGTAAAAAGCCCCATCACCTCTTTGTCCTTTCAGCCATGAGGTATGCTAACACCATCCAGCCAGGGGCATGGAGATGACCCCATCTCGCTCCAGACAGCTCTGTCCGGCTGAAAATCCCTGTAACGAACCTGGATTTTTTACCCTGTAAATATCTCCTTCCAAATGAGATATCGCACATTGCAGTCACCCAGCTTTGGACTATTTCTGCCTGTTCAACTATCTTCCCCTCCCCCTGCAATACAACTACCTCTCTTCAGATCTCCACCTCCCACAGCCTCCAGATTAAGAAGTCTCTGTATCCTGAACATCTATCTGTGAGTAAATTATCTGTGATTTATTCAATAAAAGAGACTTTATAAAATAATAGAGACTTCAGGTGATTGCTGCGCCAGGGTTATGCTCCATGATATTGGGGCTTCTAGTTACCAAGCCCCGAGAGTCATGACAGTAAAAAATCCAGTGGTTATAACTGAATAGCTGTGAGGAAAGTTTGGAGCAGGACAACTGTGCCTTTAAGAGAACAGAAGGGTCAAGTGTGTGGAAAAGAAAAGGAAAATCAGTAACTGCGCATTGTCTGGATGTTAATTGATCTGCATTCTAGTGAAGCCATAAGGAAAGCAATGTTGGATGTTCTGTTAAAGTTAAAATGCATTTACTAGATAAGTGGAGCTTGTGAAAGAAGCAGAAAATCATGGAGGTTTAAACTGAATCCAGTGTCTGCCTGCATTCTTGATAGTGATTAATTTAAATACCCTCTCCTGCACAGAAGGGACCCCTTCTCATCTGGCTCACCAGTAAGCACTGACTATGTTAATTGAAATGCATTTAAGTGAACTTGCAGCTAAAGAAAGCAACATTGGACTGTTTAAAGTTTAAAAGCATTTATCAGAAGAACTTAGTTGTGAAAAAGCAGTGGATTTGCAGAGTTTTCAAAACCAAAGCTTTGAAAAGACTGTGCTAGCAATGGGTCACATTCCAGAGAGCCATTAAGTCAAAAGCACTGTCCTATTGTCCTCTCCTGCTCGAGAGCAGCCCCCCCCCCCCTTTTCTGGGTCATCAGTAAATGAAGCCAGCAGCTAAAAGGTCAGAGAGAGAAGAAAAATGTTTTGTGTTGACAAACCTGTGAACGTTTAACCTTCAAGCAAGACATCAGAGTGAGCCAAAGAATGTGCAGCTAGCTCTTTGTTTGAATATCACACCTCTGTGATCACTGAAGACACTTGGAAGGTCCCCCTTCCCTCTCCCTCCAGCCTAAGAAATCTGAGCTCTGAAGGTCTTTGGGCAAGGAGGGCGGGAAGCAATCTGTTGCTAGGTTACTGCTTGAAGCCACATCCCTGACTCAGAGCTACTCTCTCCAGTCCCCCCTCCCTCCTCCTTTGCCCAGTAACATAACAGTGAAACTTGATCCAGTTGATTTCAACAGCTTTAAAGACAAACTGCTTCGTGCTGGGTAATCCTTACATCCCCAGCCCCCCTGCACACAAGAGTTAACTTTTCACTTAATAAAGACAGATAAGCAAACCAGTACACGATGGCAAAATTCAATGTCTCACAAATTGTACCGGAGGAAGCGTCCTCCGCGCCAGACACACAAGAGACCATGGATCATGGGCGCTATACAGAGGTAGCCAAAGCCGAAGAGATAACAACAAATGCAACTGTAGAAGCACAAGACAGCATCTCCGTGCGCTCTCACTCTTCCAAACATTCGTCCAAAAGCTCAAGATCCTCCAGGTCACTTACAACAAATCGCTCCAACCAGTCGAAAATCAGCGAGGTGACCTCCCAAGAAAAGGCCCTCATTCAACAAGAAACCACCCTGAAGTTAAAACGAGTTGCGCTAGAGGCTGAAGAAGCACACAGAGAGGCTGAGGAAGCACACAGAAAGGCTGAGGAAGCACACAGAAAGGCCAAGGATGCTCGTAAAAAATCTGAGCTAGACATCATGATAGAAGCACTCCGGCTAAATAGAGAATTGGTCGAACTGGAGGCGAGAGCTAACGCCCGCGAGGATGCTGTGGGACAGCATGTTGAGGTCGAGCGACTCAACCACCTCGGGTTTGAAGACCCTGCTCTAAGAACCGAAACTTACGTGTCAACGCACTCCCCACTGCCTGTCAGGACAGCGGAACGGCTCAATTTCGATGAGCCCTCAAACACGGAAGTACAGCACACCAAGGGAATCAAGCCTCACCGTACCAGCTTACACACTCGTACAAGCTTCGATGCATCGCCGCTGGCTTATGCCCTGGGAGCAGCCGATGAAATGGATGTCCCACCCCAGCCACGGGCTCCAGTGCCATACGGCAGCCAGAGGCAAGGAGAGTCTGGGTCACCGTCTCTCGGAAGAGCGCCAGCTACACGCACTTCGTACAAACAAGAAATGGCAGGGTGGCCATATTCTGCACCTATTCCCACTGAGACCGAGACCAGCCAGCCCGCAATGGTTATGACTGACCAGCCCGGAACCTCAACCAGAGATGAACTAGTGAGATATCTGGCACGCAAGGATCTGGGGGGCTCAGGGCTTACCCAGTTCGACGGCCGTCCTGAGCGGTACAGAGCATGGAAATCAGACTTCAAGGACGCTATCGTGGACATGAGACTCACACCTAAGCAAGAGATGAACATGATGTTACATTGGCTGGAAAAGGGAACAGCCGCACGTGTGGAGGAGTTGAAGCATTCATACTTGAATAACCCGTCTGAGGGGTTAAAAGAGATGTGGGGAAGACTCGAGGAGTA
Source organism: Microcaecilia unicolor (assembly GCF_901765095.1). Classification (NCBI taxonomy): domain Eukaryota; kingdom Metazoa; phylum Chordata; class Amphibia; order Gymnophiona; family Siphonopidae; genus Microcaecilia; species Microcaecilia unicolor. The sequence goes on from NW_021963914.1 coordinate 164,813, forward strand.
TTACGGCAGCTCAGAAGCCATAGAAAATTCATTGTTCAATAGGTTGGACAGATTCCCAGCGGTATCCGGCAGAGACAACCTCAAGCTGCAAGAGTTGGGAAACCTCCTTCATGAGCTGGAAGCAGTCAAGGCCGAGAACAGCTTTCCAAACCTCAGCCAGCTAGACACACCTCGAGGCACCAAAAGTATCCTGGGGAAGTTACCATATGACATAAGGGAGAAGTGGTCAGTAGTTGGCACACGTTACAAGGAAGAGAATCAGGGGAAATATCCCCCTTTCAACATTTTCGCAAAGTTCATAAGAGACATAGCCAAAAGGAGAAACGATCCATGGTTCATGGTTGAGCCATGTGAATCAAGCCAATCCCTGGAAGGGAAAACAGCCAAACTAGGCCGAAGACCCATATCTGTGCACAAGACAGGAGTGTCGCCCGCAACATCTACATCGGCTGACCCCTCTCTCACCACGGAGAACGTAGAGGATCCCAAAGAACCATGCCCTATACATGGGATGCCCCACCCACTCAGAAAGTGCCGAGAGTTCTTAAGGAAACCGTGGGAGGAACGTAGAGAACTGCTCACAAGGTACAGACTTTGCTACAGGTGCTGGGCTTCTTCAGACCATATCGCCAAGGACTGCAGAGCACCTAGCAAGTATACAGAACGCGGCAGTGGCCAGCAAACCAACATTTCACGCCCGGGTGATGCCGAACTGCATCCCAACCCCGAAGTGAATCACGGCGAGGAGACGGGAGAGGTAGGGCCACAGGCACTCCAAGCCACGCCGAAGTGCACGAGAATATGCGGTAAAGGCCGCGAAGGGAGATCCTGCACCAAGATATGCTTGGCCAAAGTGTATCCCGAGGGATGGCTGGAGAAGGCAGTCAAAATGTATGTTATCATAGATGAGCAAAGCAACCGATCTCTTGCAAGGTCAGAGTTTTACGACCTGTTTGGAATCCAGCAGAGCTACTCCTCATATAGCATTAAAACGTGCGCAGGAGTCACACAAGTGTTGGGGAGAGTAGCAAGCGGCTACACGATAGAAGCAATAGATGGAAGCACCAAGTCAAAACTACCTGCACTAATGGAATGTGACCAGATACCAGATGACAAGGATGAGATTCCTACACCAGAGGTCGCGTGGAGTCACCCTCATCTGAGACCTATAGCCAACCAACTCACACCCTTGGATCCAGACGCTGAGATCCTACTCTTGCTGGGTCGTGACGCACCAGAACTCCTGGACATCCAAGAATCACGCAGAGGCCCACGGGGTGCTCCCTACGCGCACCGTCTCGATCTGGGATGGACAATAGTGGGCGGCGTCTGCCTCAACCGGACGATAAGACCGAACATCCGTGTGCTCTCCACCAGTGTCTTAGAAGGTGGACGCGCCATGCTATTTGAATCGTGCGCCAATCACCTGACTACCAAAGAGGTTCACGAACACAAAGAACATAACGTCGTCTCACTCCGTAAAACCAGCTCCGCAGCAGGTTTAGGAGAACATCCGGGGAGCTCGGTGTTCCAGACCACTAAAGACGATGACAGACTCGCACTCTCTATAGAAGATAAAGAGTTCCTGAACATTATGGACAAAGGCCTAGAGAAAGACGAGTCAAACGGCTGGGTAGCGCCCCTTCCATTCCGTAAGCCCAGGGCCCGACTCCCAAACAACAGGAGTTACGCCTTCTCCCAACTCGCCTCGCTACAAAGGACCTTGAAGAGGAAACCAGAGATGAGACAACAGTTCACAGCCTTCATGCAAAACATGCTCACCAACGGCCACGCGGAGCTCGCCCCACCGTTGAAAGATAACGAGGAATGCTGGTACCTACCTATCTTCGGGGTATACCACCCACAGAAGCCACGACAAATCCGAATTGTGTTCGACTCTAGCGCCCAGTTCCAAGGGACTTCACTGAACAGCATGCTGCTCACTGGGCCCGACCTAACCAACAGCCTACTGGGAATCTTAATCCGCTTCAGAAAAGAGCCCATTGCCGTGATGGCTGACATCCAGCAAATGTTCTACTGCTTCACCGTCCACGAAGACCACAGGAATTACTTAAGGTTCCTGTGGTTCCATGACGACAACATCAACGGAGACGTGGTGGAATACAGAATGCGGGTACATGTTTTCGGAAACAGCCCGTCACCAGCAGTGGCCGCCTACGGGCTCAGACGGACAGCACATGAAGGAGAGAAGGAACACGGCGTTGATGCAAGGCAGTTCGTGGAGAGAGACTTCTACGTGGACGACGGGTTGAAGTCCTTACCCACTGAAACAGAAGCCATCGACCTGCTGAAAAGGACACAGAAGATGCTAGCGGGAGCTAATCTGAGACTCCACAAAATCGCAACCAACAGCGCCAATGTGATGAGAGCGTTCTCTCCAGCAGACCACGCTACGAACTTGAAGGATCTGGACCTAGGAGTGGACACCCCTCCTCTACAGCGCAGCCTCGGCCTAAGCTGGGACCTAAAAACAGACACCTTTACCTTTCGAGTTTGCACGCAAGAGAAGCCGTACACCCGACGAGGCATCTTGTCTACGGTGAATAGCCTGTATGACCCACTAGGATTCGTAGCACCAGTCACCATCCAAGGGAGGTCACTGCTTCGCGAACTCTCCTCAAGCTCAACTGAATGGGATGCCCCATTGCTGCCAGGAAAAAGGCAAGAGTGGGACACATGGAGAAACTCCCTAAAGACACTTGAAGAACTCCACATCCCACGGACATATGTCCCAGTGTCTCTCACGAACGCCCGCCGCAAGGAGGTTTGCGTCTTCTCTGATGCCTCGGAGAAAGCCAAAGCTGCAGTGGCGTACCTGAAGACCATAGATGCTTGCGATGCCATCCGTGCGGGATTCATCTTCGGCAAATCAAAGCTAGCTCCGCAATGTGGGCAGACCGTGCCACGCTTAGAACTTTGCGGAGCAGTCCTAGCAGTAGAAATAGCCGAACTGGTTGTAAGCGAGATGGATACCCACATAGACTCAGTCAAGTTCTACACAGACAGCAAGGTCGTACTCGGCTACATATACAACCAGAACAGAAGATTCCATGTATATGTGAGTAACCGAGTGGAACGCATCCGAAAATCCACCAGACCTAACCAATGGCATTACGTGTCAACCGACCACAACCCAGCGGACCATGCCACAAGGGCTGTCCCAGCAACGCACCTGACGCGAACGACTTGGCTGACAGGGCCGAAATTCCTCACGCAACCAAAAAGCGCCACTACAACTACCACAAACTCCTTTGAACTGGTGAACCCAGAAGATGATGTCGAAGTCCGTCCGATAGTCAAGGTCCTCGCCACGAGTGTCTCACCCAAGGACACCCCGGGAACGCACCGCTTCAACCGATTCTCACGGTGGGTGACGCTGAGAAGAGCCATAGCCCACCTTATCCACATCATGCGTTCTTTCCAGCAGAGCCCCGATAGAAGAACAGGCAAGTGTCATCACTGGCATCTCTGTTCCAAGCCCTTGGCTGTTGAAGAATTTGTCCGGGCAGAGAAGGTAGTCTTACGTTGGGTACAACAAGAAGCATACGCTGCAGAGTACATGTGCATCAGCAAAGGGAAGACGATCCCAAAGGACAGCCCCCTCTGGAAACTAGATCCCTTCAAGGATGAGGATGGATCGCTAAGGGTAGGCGGCCGCCTCACCCATGCCAAGATAGACAACAGCGAAAGGAACCCTTTGATCACCCCAGGCCGGCACCCGGTATCCAACCTGCTCGTGCGCCATTACCACGAGCAGGTCAAGCACCAAGGTCGACACTTCACCGAGGGAGCAATCAGGGCCGCAGGAGTTTGGATCGTCGGAGCGAAGCAGTGCATCACTGCAACCATCCACAGATGCGTCAAGTGCCGAAAACTGCGAGGCAAACACCAAGACCAAAGAATGGCAGACCTGCCATCCGAAAGGCTGAGCACTGACCCACCATTCACCTATGTGGGACTGGATATCTTTGGACCTTGGCCAGTTGTCTCGAGACGAACCAGAGGAGGAAGTGCAAGCAGCAAACGATGGGCCGTTTTGTTCACGTGCATGAGCATACGCGCTGTCCACATCGAAGTCATAGAGTCGATGGACACTTCAAGCTTCATAAACGCTCTCAGGAGGTTCCTCTCAATCCGCGGCCCAGCCAAGCAGATTCGCTCTGATTGTGGATCTAACTTCATAAGTGCTTGCAAAGAGCTGAAAATACATTCAGAGAAGATCAACACACCAGCTATCGAAAAGTACCTGAACGATCACCACTGCACGTGGATATTCAACCCCCCCCCCATGCTTCGCATATGGGAGGAGTTTGGGAGCGCATGATTGGGATTGCTCGTCGCATTCTCGACTCTATGCTATCTGAAGCAGGGGCTAATCGCCTCACCCATGAGGTGCTGACCACACTTCTGGCAGAAGTATCTGCTATCATCAATGCGAGACCTCTGATCCCAGTGTCCTCAGATCCAGAGTCGCCCTTGATCTTGACCCCAGCCACACTTCTAACGCAAAAGACAGGTGTGCCACCAAACCCGCCTGGGGATTTCTATGAGAAAGACCTATGCAGACGGCAATGGAGACAAGTCCAGAGTTTGGCCAATACCTTCTGGAGCCGCTGGAGACGAGAGTACCTCCCGACCCTACAGACCCGCAGCAAATGGCAGATCAGCAAGGGCAACATCCGCGAAGGCGATATTGTCTTACTCAAAGACAACCAGGCCCAACGCAACGAGTGGCCCTTGGCGGTGGTTACCAGAGCCATCCCTAGCGAAGATGGAAATGTCAGAAAGGTCGAGGTCAGAACTGGGAAACAAGGAATAGCGAAGAATTTCTGCAGACCCATCGCTGAAGTCGTGCTCCTCGTACCACATGAAGAGGCGCGAGCACTGTGATCTGCCACCTCCTGTGAAGACCAGAGACTCGAAGGCTCTCTCTCTCTCTCTCTTGTGTTGTTGTTGTCTGTCTCTCGTTTCAGACCCTGTGCCTACCCGGCTCGTTGAAAGTCCTGGACCCCGTTCCTGCCAAGCTCGTTCGAGTATTCTGAAACCTGTTCCAGCCAAGCCAAGCTCGTCAGTCCAGTCCTGCCTGGGAGGTTTGCCTCTTGCTGCTGTCCGACGACAATAGGCCAAGGACTCACGCTGTTCCAGAGTTTGTGACTGTCCGTTCAAGCTTGGTGTCACGACAGCCGATGGACAACCTGAATGTTAATAATGGACCTCGCATGCGATTGATTTAATAAATTGTGATAATGATGATGATATCTACCGATATCAGGCGAGGAGTGTTCTGTTCCCTGACAGCCTTGCACTAGTTCATAACGTGATCCTAAAATGTGAGTAATGTCTTTACTGGTATTCTCATTTCTAAGAACTTTCGCTGCTGCAGTCTCTCATTGTAAAGATATATGAGCAAGGCACTGTGGTTAATGTAGTTCACAGGCAGTGCAGCCACACTTGCTTGGTTGTGCAAGAGTTGTTACCACTGGTTGTAAGGCTGCCTGGACCTCCCCTCTCTCTCTCTGCCAAACTTGGCTCCTCTGTCTCCCTGCTACCATTTCCTGTTCAGCCTTACTATCTCTGTCCTAAGAGGTCAGCCAGGTATGACCTTTCCTTCCTATCTCTAGGACCACCCCTTGCCACCCGATGGCAAGCTCTGTTCCCATTGGCCTCTATCTGCACCCCCCCCCCCCCCCCGAGCCTGTAAAAAGCCCCATCACCTCTTTGTCCTTTCAGCCATGAGGTATGCTAACACCATCCAGCCAGGGGCATGGAGATGACCCCATCTCGCTCCAGACAGCTCTGTCCGGCTAAAAATCCCTGTAACGAACCTGGATTTTTTACCCTGTAAATATCTCCTTCCAAATGAGATATCGCACATTGCAGTCACCCAGCTTTGGACTATTTCTGCCTGTTCAACTATCTTCCCCTCCCCCTGCAATACAACTACCTCTCTTCAGATCTCCACCTCCCACAGCCTCCAGATTAAGAAGTCTCTGTATCCTGAACATCTATCTGTGAGTAAATTATCTGTGATTTATTCAATAAAAGAGACTTTATAAAATAATAGAGAATTCAGGTGATTGCTGCGCCAGGGTTATGCTCTATGATATTGGGGCTTCTAGTTACCAAGCCCCGAGAGTCATGACAGATGGGGCAGGGTGTGGTAAGGCGTAGCCTATGCCCATGGGGAATGAGCTGCATCAGATGACATGACAAAGAACCCTGGAACCTCCTCTGACACACACCACACAGGACATGTTGCTATACCAAATTCATTGCTGACCAGCATGTTTGCATTGTGAGATGCAACGAGGGGTTGATGGGCAGTTGTTGTAGGATTTATTGGGGGGGGGGGGAGCAGTGGGAAGGGTGTTGAGCACAAATCTTTTATGTGAGTTAGGCCATGACATGCAGTAAAAGTAGGGCCTCAGGCAGGTCTACCAGGACACACTAATAAGCCACCACAGAAAGGGAAATAGTAAAGTGAGGCATATCATCTCATTCATCTTGGGGGGATGGTCGGAAGTTGCAGTCACACTCATGGGAGAACCCCTGCAACCTGCATCCTTGATCTGGGACAGATATGTTATTACTTACTAGTTGGCTATTAGGCACATGGGAATTGATATTGTACAACACATTTGCATTATTCAAGAAATGTATTTACTAATCTGTACAGGTGTCCTGTTTTTGAATACTTACGGCGAGCCCTGAGGTGCCTTCGCACCGCCCGGATGAGGTCGGGCCTCTCCCGCCTCACACGGCGGAACCGCCTCCTGAGGGACTCCAGGTCCCGGTGGACTCCAAAGCGTCTGTAAGATATAAGTTTGTAGAGCAGGGATCAGGGGGGGATGGTGTGGGTGTGTGTGTATGTGTTTAGGGGGCTGTGGCTCGGGTTGTCACAATGGGTGGACACCCGAATTTATAGGGGTTGTGACTCGTGAGGTACGAGTCATAACAAGAAGCGAGGTATAAGATATGCTTTATTATGGTGGATCGCAAGACCCGGTTACCGTGCATAGGGTCCCATGCCTGCTCCAGGACTTTTGCTGTCAAGGTGGAGCTATGAAATTCAAGCCTGGCAAGGTGAGAATCCAGTGTGTGTGGATGTCTGTGTCATAATATTTTAAGTGTAGCTGGGGTTGCTACTGTTCAAATTTTCTTGTTACCAATTTATACAATTGGTAATAAATGAACCTGAGGCCTGCTGTTTACTGCCAATTAGTGTGCAATACCAGAATAGTGCAGAATAGTATGTGCTAGTTCTCTTCAGTTAGATCAGTTTTTTTAATGAGAATTTTCCCAGGGAAGAGCCGATGAGTAACACTGTCGTTTTACACCTTTTTAAAAATTGTTCCAGAAACCATCTTCACCTTCCAGCAACCTCAGGAGACAACTATGTTATCTCCTGCTGCCACTGACCCAATCTTGTGGTAAGAACAGTGGGACTGGTCCAGCAGCAGCAGGAGATGATGTTTTATTAAGATGTCTCCTGCCGCCACTGGAAGGGAAAGCAACTATTGGTGTTGCAGGCTGCCATTGGGGTGTATCAGGGGTGGAGCTATGAGTGGGGCTGGGCAGAGCTTGGATGGGCAGGGGGCACGCCTTAAATCTGCCACTGAAAAAACTGGTTCCTTTTGGAAGCTCTACTGTTCTCAGAAGTCTTCCCTTCCCCATCTTTTTTTTCTGTGCACTCAAAGAGGGGGTGGGGGAGACAGGGATCCTGCTTTGCCCACTAACGTGCACCTAATACAGCTTAAAATGGCATATCTCGGGACGTGCTGATTTCTAACTGCCAAATGTGTGTGCTAACTGTGCACTAAAAAATATTTTTTTGTGGTGGGGGGGGGGGGGGGGGGGGGTGTCAGTTCTTGCACCACCAAAACTAAATTGTTATATTTTGGTACCTCAGTTTCAGATAGTCCTAAGTCTATAAAATTACAATCAGATGATGAACTCCCTTTTGATGTTTCTTCAATAATTTTAGGGTTTATTCTGGATTCCAACTGTGTAAAATCAGGTTAATAACTTCAGTAGGAAGGGGTTTTTTTTAATATAAATTATGTCAGTTAAGAACAGTGAGGCCTTTATTTTTTCAGGAGGATTTTCAAATCTTAGTACAGGCATTGATTTTGACCCAGCTTGATTATTGTAATGCTGTTTATACTGGATTACATCATAAATTTTTATATAAATTTCAACTTCTTCAGAACACAGAGGCAAAATTAATTTATAGTTGTAAAAAGTTTGAGCGGGCATTTCCGTTATTGTGTAAACGATATTGGTTGAAAGCTAGGGTGGAGTTCAAGGTAACATGCTGGGTATATTTTGGAAAATTGTCCATTATCTCTTACTGAATTATTAACTTTCTGTCACGGCTGTGCCCATGTTTCGTGCTCTCCTTCTCGCCACCTGGTGGCCAGACCTGGTGGCTGCAATGGACTGTCTGGTTACTGTCACCCATTCCAGATTTCAGTCCTGTCCGGATCTTCCAGACTGCCAGACTTGCTCTTTTTGTTTGAACCTGCACAGCACCCGTAGTTGCCTGGTGATTGCTGCAGCTTGAGTCTCAGCTGCTGCTGGGGTTATTAGCCATTTTGAACCCTTTCTGCTTTGTCTTTGCATCGCCTCAGGCCCTGGTAGTTGGTGCTTGTTGCACTTCTGTTAAGTTCTTGCCTGAAATTCTTGTCTGTTTTTAGTTAGTCTATGTTTAGTTTAGGGTTTGCTTGTTTCTTAGTCTTGTTCCTTGTTTGCAGTTCTTTGTGTAGTGCTTAAGTTATCTGTGTTGTCTGTCTTCAGTGGCTGCTTGCAGCTTTTAGTTCTTTCTCTTGTCTGTTAGTGTTTGTTTCCTGTCTTAGTGGCTGCTTGCAGCTTCTAGTCTCTGTTCCCTAGCTTATCCCTTCCCTGCCTTGCTGCCCCTGTATATTCTTTTCCCCTATGTCCCTCCGTCCCTGTTCAGCCTAGTTGGGATCCTGTTCCTACCCTGTCCTATAAGTCCTGCTGGTCGCCTGCAGCCAGGGGCTCAACTCCTGGTGAAAGGTGGCCATGTGCAGGTGAAGCCTAACTGTTCGTTAGAGTTCTGCCCTGTCTCTGGTGTGGAGTGGTTTTGCCTGCCGCTGCCGCTCCTCGGCAGTGGCCCAAGGGCTCACAAACTTAGTTCCTGTTATGAAAGCGTGATACTTTCCCCTCTACGAGACTAAGTTCTCATTTTAGTTCTACACTCAAATTGGGATTTCCATTGGTTAAGAATATTAAATTGAAACAATTTCATGTGAGCTCTTTTTGTTATCTGTCCAGTAAGATTTGGAATATGGTACCTTTGCAAATTAGATCTTTGTCTAATTATTTTCAATTTCACAAGGATTTAAAAGCCTTTCTGTTTAGTAAATTCTATGATCTTAACTAGTGAATTTTAATTTTGATCTATGTTCTTTTCTTATGGCAAATGAGTTGCTTTGGTATCTGTTTTATGTTACCCGCTTTGATTCCTGAGTAGATATAAGCGGGACATAAGCACTAGAATAGAATAGAATAATCAGCACAGCTGCATTACCACACGCTAACTGGCTAGTGCACGGAAAGCCTGCGAGCCCTTAACGCCTACAAAATGAGTGGCAGTCAGTGTTCACATAGTAAATTTTTTTAATAGCTGTGCACTCATGACCATTAATACAAAAATACAAAAAGGTCATTTTTACGACTGCAGTTAATAAAGGCAAACTCACTTCACATTTCATCACAAAATAGTTTGGGGCCCTTTTGCCAAACTGCACATCCTTATGTGGGACATTACTGCATACTAAGACCATTTTTACCACTAGGGTAAAATGGATGATTTTTTCTATTTTCCCTAATAATGGCCAAGTGTTTTCTCATTAGTACATAGCAGGGGAGTATCTGGAATCCGGCGGTAGGGGGGGCCAGAGCCAGAGAGGGGGGGGGCACATTTTTGCCTCCCTCCCCCCCCCCCCTGCCGCCGCCGCCTCTCTCCACCCCCTCTCTCCACCCCCTCCCCGCCGTCAACCCTCCCCCGTTGCTTACTTTTGCTGGCGGGGAGCCCCAACCCCCGCCAGCCGAGGTCCGACCCGCAATCTCCCTATTTCGTCTTCCTCCGTGGCCATGTGCTTCAAGGAAGTAACGCTGCAGTGCTGATTCGTTGAATTTAGTTCAGCGTCTGACGTCGCCGAACTGGATTCAACGAATCAGCACTGCAGCGTTACTTCCTTGAAGCACATGACCACGGAGGAAGACGAAATAGGGAGATTGCGGGTCGGACCTCGGCTGGCGGGGGTTGGGGCCCCCCGCCAGCAAAAGTAAGCAGCGGGGGAGGGTTGACGGCGGGGAGGGGGGCCAGGGCGAAATCTGCGGGGGCCCAGGCCCCTGTGGCCCCACGCAAATACGCCCCTGGTACATAGGTGGTCTTTAACTATGCCACAGTAGCCTTTTTAGCTCGCATTAGAAATCAGCTGCTGGTAATGCCAAGACACCCATTATATTCCTATGGGTGTCTCGGTGTTTACCACATACTGATTTCTACCGCAAGCTAAAAACACTACCGCAGCTTAGTAAAAGATTCAATAGCCATTAGCACGTGAGCCTCTATTTCCACCCATTTTTGGTGGTATGGTTTCATGGGCTACGTATGCGCTTATTGGTTAGAGGCCCTTTTATTATAGGGTTGGCTCATGGCAACCCAGAACTACCACCAGCCCAATGCAGGTGCCAGCGGTAGTTCCTCCCCCAGCGTAAGCCGTTTCCGGCGCTAATGGAAATATTGAAAAAATATTTCTGCAGGGAGTTACCCAGAGGTAATTGGGCCTGGTTACCGCCGGGTTAATGTAGGAGCCCTTAAATCAGTGGTGTAGCAAGGGCGGCTGCCACCCGGGGTGGTTCGCCGCTGCGCACCCCCCACCCAGGTGCAGCCCGACACCCCCCCCCCCCCGGAGTGCATTCTTACCTGCTGGTGGGAGCTGCGTCGGTTCCGCTGGTTCCCTGCTCTCTCTGCCCCGGAACAGGAAGTAACCTGTTCCGGGGCACAGGGAGCAGGGAACCAGCGGAGCCGACACCCCCCCAACAGGGCATGCACCCGGGGTGGATTGCCCCTCCTGCCCCCCTTCCTACGCCACTGCCTTAACGCCACCTCAACGGGTGGCGGTAAGTGCTCCCCCCCTGAAATGGCTGCGCAGCAAGTGCAAGCTTACCGCACGGCCATTCCATTTTTGGCTATTTTCACCTGCTGCAGTAAAAGAGGCCTTGGTGTGTGGGAAAAATGGCCACCACCGCTAGCACAGGGCCCCCCTTTTACCTCAGCCTAGTAAAAGGGTCCCTTAGTGCATGGCAATGTAGCTACGTTCACTGATTAGCACAGAACACGCCCACTCTCCAACCCTAGATCCACCTCCAGTGCTAAGGGTAGTGTGCACACATCCAAAAATTACCACGGCATGCCTCTGCACACCCCACAGTAAGCCATTTTGTGCTGTGGTAAGCATGTGTTAGTGCTTACCTTTTAAACCTCAAAGCAAATCTTTCTGAGTGTAACAGAGGACGTGCATCTATAAATGTTGTCCCTTTTGTTAAATACAGAAAAGAGAAACAATTAATAATAATAATGTGAACATTTGTAAAGGGAAACCATTCTTTCTGATTTCTTTAAGTAGATGTTTTCACTCTGGTTGTGTAAATATCAGTATGCGTGGCCAAAAATGCTTGGATTAGTTTAATTTAAGATAAGGAAGAGATATACCAAAAGGTTTTCTTTCCCCTTTTGGGAGGTAATTTTGTACAGAATTTGAGTGTGTTGTTGTAGGAGGCGGAAGGCCTCCAATTATTTAATATACAGAATTAATTCCTCATATTTCTGGACAGAGAGAAATGGAGGTTTCTCACTTTCTAATCATGGGAAAAGCTTGCTGGAATAGCAATTATTCTCTACCCTTCCTCTTGCCAAGTCAGGTAATTGAACCTGATTGCCCACAATCTCTCCCATTGAATATGGTCAGGCCTCAGGGAGCTCAGGAGACAGAATTCTTTCCCATGCCCTTTGAAGTGGCAATCAGTGTTCACATAGTAAATTTTTTTAATAGCTGTGCACTCATGACCATTAATACAAAAATACAAAAGAGGTCATTTTTATGACTGCAGTTAATAAAGGTAAACTCACTTCACATTTCATCACATAATAGTTTGGGGCCCTTTTGCCAAACTGCACATCCTTATGTGGGACATTACTGCATACTAAGACCATTTTTACCACCAGGGTAAAATGAATGATTTTTTCTATTTTCCCTAATAATGGCCAAGTGTTTTTTCATTAGTACATAGGTGGTCTTTTACTATGCCACAGTAGCCTTTTTAGCTCGCATTAGAAATCAGCTGCTGGTAATGCCAAGACACCCATTATATTCCTATGGGTGTCTCGGTGTTTACCGCAAACTGATTTCTACCGCAAAGCTAAAAACACTACCGCAGCTTAGTAAAAGATTCAATAGCCATTAGCATGTGAGCCCCTATTTCCACCCATTTTTGGTGGTATGGTTTCATGGGCTACGTATGCGCTTATTGGTTAGAGGCCCTTTTATTATAGGGTTGGCTCATGGCAACCCAGAACTACCACCAGCCCAATGCAGGTGCCAGCGGTAGTTCCTCCCCCAGCGTAAGCCATTTCCGGCGCTAATGTAAATATTGAAAAAATATTTTTGCAGGGAGTTACCCAGAGGTAATTGGGCCTGGTTACCGCCGGGTTAATGTAGGAGCCCTTAAATCAGTGGTGTAGCGAGGGCGGCTGCCACCCGGGGTGGTTCGCCGCTGTGCACCCCCCACCCAGGTGCAGCCCGACACCCCCCCCCCCGGAGTGCATTCTTACCTGCTGGTGGGAGCTGCGTCGGTTCCGCTGGTTCCCTGCTCTCTCTGCCCCGGAACAGGAAGTAACCTGTTCCGGGGCACAGGGAGCAGGGAACCAGCGGAGCTGACACCCCCCAGCAGGGCATGCACCCGGGGTGGATTGCCCCTCCTGCCCCCCTTCCTACGCCACTGCCTTAACGCCACCTCAACAGGTGGTGGTAAGTGCTCCCCCCCTGAAATGGCTGCGCAGCAAGTGCAAACTTACCGCACGGCCATTTCATTTTTGGCTATTTTCACCTGCTGCAGTAAAAGAGGCCTTGGTGTGTGGGAAAAATGGCCACCACCGCTAGCACAGGGCCCCCCTTTTACCTCAGCCTAGTAAAAGGGTCCCTTAGTGCATGGCAATGTAGCTACGTTCACTGATTAGCACAGAACACGCCCACTCTCCAACCCTAGATCCACCTCCAGTGCTAAGGGTAGTGTGCACACATCCAAAAATGACCACGGCATGCCACGGATATAGTAGAATTGGAAAAGGTACAGCGAAGGGCGACGAAAATAATAGTGGGGATGGGACGACTTTCCTATGAAGAGAGGCTGAGAAGGCTAGGGCTTTTCAGCTTGAAGAAGAGACGGCTGAGGGGAGATATGATAGAAGTGTATAAAATAATGAGTGGAATGGATCGGGTGGATGTGAAGCGACTGTTCACGCTATCCAAAAATACTAGGACTAGAGGGCATGAGTTGAAGCTACAGTGTGGTAAATTTAAAACGAATCGGAGAAAATTTTTCTTCACCCAACGTGTAATTAGACTCTGGAATTCGTTGCCGGAGAACGTGGTACGGGCGGTTAGCTTGACGGAGTTTAAAAAGGGGTTAGATAGATTCCTAAAGGACAAGTCCATAGACCGCTATTAAATGGACTTGGAAAAATTCCGCATTTTTAGGTATAACTTGTCTGGAATGTTTTTACGTTTGGGGAGCGTGCCAGGTGCCCTTGACCTGGATTGGCCACTGTCGGTGACAGGATGCTGGGCTAGATGGACCTTTGGTCTTTCCCAGTATGGCACTACTTATGTACTTATGTTATGCCTCTGCACACCCCACAGTAAGCCATTTTGTGCTGTGGTAAGCATGTGTTAGTGCTTACCTTTTAAACCTCAAAGCAAATCTTTCTGAGTGTAACAGAGGACGTGCATCCATAAATGTTGTCCCTTTTGTTAAATACAGAAAAGAGAAACAATAATAATAATGTGAACATTTGTAATGGGAAACCATTCTTTCTGATTTCTTTAAGTAGATCTTTTCACTCTGGTTGTGTAAATATCAGTATGCGTGGCCAAAAATGCTTGGATTAGTTTAATTTAAGATAAGGAAGAGATATACCAAAAGGTTTTTTTTCCCCTTTTTGGAGGTAATTTTGTACAGAATTTGAGTGTGTTGTTGTAGGAGGTGGAAGGCCTCCAATTATTTAATATACAGAATTAATTCCTCATATTTCTGAACAGAGAGAAATGGAGGTTTCTCTCTTTCTAATCATGGGAAAAGCTTGCTGGAATAGCAATTACTCTCTACCCCTCCTCTTGCCAAATCAGGTAATTGAACCTGATTGCCCACAATCTCTCCCATTGAATATGGTCAGGCCTCAGGGAGCTCAGGAGACAGAATTCTTTCCCATGCCCTTTGAAGTAAGGCTACTTCAATCCAGGAGAGAATTACTCTTTTTGTTGTAACTATAAGAGGACATAACACATAACACTTGCAGAAGACATCTTTCTGTCTAAAACAAAAGATCAATACTGTATCTCACAAAGGAGAGGCAATTGAACTTCTCTGACATGTTTTCCAAAACACAGAGGCAGGGCTATCAGGTGAGAAATATATCACATCTGAATGGAAACAGTTTAACTCTTGTCTCCACTTTTAGAATAAGGATATAAAAGAAATACTAAAAGATCAAAGGTTCTGAGAAATATATTCTTGTGTGAGAAAAGCTGTAAAGATGAATAGAAGAGATATAATATCCAAAACATTTGGACAAGAGACCAACTGCATCTTCAAAGGAAATGTAAACAGATGCTATGTATTTCTTTATTGACAGGAAATCCTGACTGACTGTAAGATGCTAATTAAGGAGGGGAGACGTCTTCCCCTCCCTCTTGCTCTCTGTGCTGTAAGGAAAGAAACCCCTATTTAAACCTTTTTGTAAGGCAGGAAAGATGGACAGTGTACATCTCTTTTGGCTCCCAAGCCAGGGAGTCTGAAAGAATGTCCTGTTCCCATTTTCCTTGTATTTCAATTTCTATAATATGCTCTTCTTTCTATTCTGATCTATTCTATTTCTTATTTTTTGTCCTATTTCTGGATAAAGAATAAACATGTGTTAACCCCAGGAAGCTTCCTCGGCTCTCTTTTCTTTTGTTATTGTTTTAAAGGCGTAATCCAGCTGTCAGAGTTTCTAAAGATACCAGTTAAGAGGATTTGTCTGCGTAGTACTGCTGGCCTGATTGGACTCTGCGGGCAGCAGGAACAGGCGCAAACAGTGTCAAACTGTGTTTTTTAGCCTGCTAGGTGCTTATAAAATTGCCTTGGGGGGGGCATAGAAACACACAAAGTAGGTACACAGACAAGCAGAGATACCAAGGGGGGGGGGGGATTTTAAATAGGAGATTTTGAACTCACTTTCCAATCCAGATTATATCCCTCCCCCTGTGGACACCTCATGCCTGTTAATCTTGCAGTAGAAAGTGACTGTGGCGAGATTTAAAATTGCTCAGGGTTGCATACAGGAGAGTAAAAAGTGAGTGGCCAGTCCAGAGCCTCCTGTGTTCTGCAGGAGTTTCCTTATTTGCCCTCTGAAGTGGGAGTCTCCTGTTCAATGTAACAGACTTGCAAGTTTAGACACTTGTATGTGATATACACCTAGGAGTTCCCAGGAATGGAGACTGACATTTTATAAAATATCAATCTATATAAATGAGACGTGACTGACTCACCTGCAAATGCGCAGTAGAGACCGAACGTTTATAGAGTCCAAGCCCCGCCTCCACCAGCAGTACAGCCCAATAGGGAGCAGGTCTTGGACATGGGTGTGGAAATCGGAGGAGGAAGGAGAGAAGGAGGGGGCGGAACTGAGAGGGACGGAGCAATGGAGGCGAACTGATGACAGGACTCATGGGAGGTAACACGGCGACGGCGGAAAGAGGGGGGTTCGACGCCGGGGGGGGGTCAAAGGTGGTGGCGCAAGTGCGCGCCACATCATGCCCAATGTTACTGGGCGGAGCCACTGCGACGAGCTGGGCGAGGCTAAATAACGGAGAGAAGCACCATGTCCCTGGGCGGAGCCGCTGCGGTGAGTTGGGCGACGCTAACCAATGGAGAGAACCGCGATGTTCCTGGGCGGAGCCACTGTGGCGAGCTGGGCGAGGCTAAACAACGGAGAAAACCGCAATGTCCCTGGGCAAGGCTAACCAATGGAGAGAAGAAGGCTCCTGGGAGGGAGGGAGAGAAGAAGGCTCCTGGGAGGGAGGGAGGGAATTAGATGTGAAAATAGAACAGACCAATACTCACCTGTTTTAACGGGCTTAACGGCTAGTACACCTATAACATAACATGATTTTTATATACCGTCCTTACCATTATCTCTAGATGGTTTACAAATAAAATCAGTAAATTACAAATGTAAACACATACCAACTAACTATACAATGATATCCTAACAAGTGACGTGAAAAATCACCAGCTAATACTAATCCACTAGTAGACATGTCAGCTGTTAATCCACTTATATGGTCTAACCAAGGCTTCTTTTTTTTAGGGGGTACTTGGGGGTACAGAGTACCGGCACATTTTCCATTGTCTGCTAAAATGAAACAGCTCAGGCTCTACATACCAATTCTGCCTTGCCATAGATTCTGTGACTGGTTGGTTGCAGGGGGGCTGGCCATTGTGAGGTGGGTCCCTCAGTGATTACCCCACCCCTGAAGGGTGGCCTAGCATTTGAGTACCGGCACCTTTTTCGCTAGAAAAAACGCACTGGGTCTAACCATTATTGTCTTGAATTTACTCTATATCTACCTCCAAATCCTACATAGCGAGTTTATAAGGAAAGTGTGAAAAAGGTTAGAACAGGATTCAATAAAGATGTTTTTATTGCACAAGCTAGACAACTGTTTGACAAATTACCCACCACAAACATTGATAGTATGATCAAAGACTGGCAAATAGAAGTTACTAACGGCTCTGTTTACTAAGCTGCGTTGGCGTTTTTAGCACATGCTGTGTAGGAATATTATAGGCATCTACACAGTTGGCGTGTGCTAAGCTTTTAGATGTGATATCACCTTATAAAAAGGTTAAAACAAAGACGTTTTCCTCTGCTTGGTATACGCCTGCTTTAGCAGAACACGTATATGTTGTATTGTTAGCAAATCATTTGTTAGGAGGTAACCCTCTGCTTATTTATTTATTTATTTGCTGCATTTGTATCCCACATTTTCCCACCCATTTGCAGGCTCAATGTGGCTTACATTGTGCCGTAATGGTGATCGCCATTCCAGAAAGAGAAATACAAAATATTATAACATTTAAAGTACAGAAAATATAAAAATACATTATAAGTAAGTAGATAAACAATTATCTACTTAGAACATGTGGCTTGGTGGAATATTAATATTTTAATTTAAAGAAAATGAAAATATGTTACTTCCACGCCCTTAATGTTACCCCTCCCCCACGCCTGGGTTAAATTTATGGTGATCACTAGGTTCTGGTTCACCTGATGTCAATAGTCGTGGCGGCGCTTCCAGAAACCCAGTGCTCAGGAGTGGAGAGGGGACAAAAGAATACTAACCCCGTCTCTTGCCCTCAAGAAAGCAAGAGAGGAAAATAAGCTAAATTTAGGAATTTTTCCAGTTTTTGGTAATAAGCACCCTCTCACTTCTCAGTCAAGTAAAGAACTTTTAATAATGAAATACTTATTGCATGCATTCCATGCCAAAACCAGCAACACTTTAACATTTATGGCTGAACAGTGAATAAATAACAATATTTCTAATCCTTAACTAGCATTCCTCAGAATATAACAATGTGAAATTTGGAATGTAACATTTCTCATCTAATCTTATCTGTATTTTTTTTTTTTTACAGGACCAAGCTCATCCCCCAACCTCTCTCAGATAAGTATTTTCCCTTTTAAGAACAACACACTCAACCTTTTTATTTATTTCACTTTTCCTCAGAATCTGTCAAGAATTTGATTCTTTGTGTAACTCTTTTCTTTCAGTCCCCCTTCACTTCTGGAAGAGAACCATCTTCACTTCAGGTAAGTATTTTATTAACTTTCTCCTTTTCTTTATGCAAATTCAAATTAATAAAATTTTCCTTTAGAATTGGCACTTATCTGTAAATCAGTTTGTAGCCAATTAGAGCAGATTCTTTCTTGTGTGGGGGGCCCTTGTAGAAGTCTTGAGTGTGGAATACTTCACGGCTTTCTTCTCCCTAAACCTGACTTGTAAAGAAAATAAACTGGGAGGCAAAACCTTAAACTTCTTGTCTTTGTCCAGGAACTGTCTCCTCTCTGGTGACTTTTAATCAACTTTCAATACTGTGGCCACATACTCTAATTAAAACAAAATAAGTTAAAGGATTTCTCACTTCAAAGCCTATTTCTCACTGTTGTGTCCCTATTCTAAGGTACTGCAGAAGGCTTTAGCACAATCTCCATGCTTCTCCCACAGCACAACCTTCCCTTTTCAATCTGTCACTCAACATTCTATCACTCAATCAGTATATCCAACTATTGTAAAATCTCTCATTACCCCCAGAAGATTTCTCTCAAGAAAGAAGTCTGACAGAATTTGATTAAAACTCTGTTTATCATCACATTAGTGCTTAAACTCTCTTCCCCTTTTCCAGGAAATTCAGCCTTACTGTACCATCCAGGTGCTGAATATTCCAATCTACTGTCACTGTTAATTTTTTAGTACCCTCCAGTGGCGTAGCTACGTGGGGCCTGAGGGGGCCTGGGCCCCCGTAGATTTGGCCCTGGCGACGATCCCCTTGAACCCCCCTCCCGCCACCAACCCTCCCCCGCCGCCGCCGCCCACCCCGCTGCCGCCGCATCAGATACCTCATTTGCTGCAGCCGAAGAGAGTCTTCTTTAGTTCAACGCCGGAGTAGCGCCTTCATTCAAGGAAGTTCCTGCTGTGATCAGCTGATTCTGATGCCTTATGTCCTGCACGTAAGGCGTCAGAAACAGCTGATCACAGCAGGAACTTCCTTGAATGAAGGCGCTACTCCGGCACTGAACTAAAGAAGACTCTCTTCGGCTGCAGCAAATGAGGTATCTGATGCGGCGGCGGTGATGGTGGCGGGGGAGGGTTGGTGACGGGAGGGGGGTCCAATGTGGCTGCGGCGGCGGGGGGGGTTGGTGGCGGGGGGGTGTCCAATGTGGCGGCTGCGGCGGCTGGTGGGGGCGATGGTGGGGGGGGTGGCTAAACAGTGTCCCCCACCTCGGCCTCTCGCCCCCCCTCCCAGTGAGGTCTGGCTACGCCCCTGGTACCCTCAGACCAACTATCACACTGATTTGGTCCAGTAACAGTTTTTTCCCCCCTCAATTTAAAACCCACTTTCACTCTGTTCCCTATTCCAATCAGAAACCCGTTTTCTTTCTCTCTCCACCCAGTCACACTCAACTATTTCTCATTCAGTGTACTTACAGTCTTGAAACACAATTAAACTCTCTTCCAAGTCACCCTCAAATTAGGTCCCAATTATTCCCTTACACACTACAACTTTCCTAGATAGCTTTTCCCACTTTTTTTCTATTTCTCTCACAGACCCTTCAGAAACACATCCTTTCACTCTCAGTGCTGCAGCTTCTTCCTGCCTAACTCTCAACTGACTAGCAAGCTGTTGCCAAGGCAACCAGGTCTCAGCTTGCTCAGCTGTTGTCCCAGAGTGATGTCACTATTGAACCCTTCTTTTTTTCATCTGGAGGAGCTCAGGTAAGATTATTTTAACCCCTTAGGGTTACATTAATATGTACACATAATGGTACACAACATGGATAAGTACAAAAAAAAATGAAAGAACTGAAGGGATTAGGAAGAGAACACATTATCATTTGAAGTACATAAACCCCATGGCCTGATTTATTTTATTTATTTGGATTTTGCTCACACCTTTTTCACTAGTAGCTCAAGGTGAGTTACATTCAGGTACACTGGGCATGTCTCTGCCCCTGGAGAGCTCACAATCTAACTTTGTACCTGAGGCAATGGAGGGTTATGTGACTTGCCCATGATCACAAGGTGCAGTGGTGGGATTTGAACCAGCCACCTCTGGATTTCAAGGCCAGTGCTTTGACCACTAGGCCACTCCTCCACTCATGTAGCTAGACTTTTTCTAACAGATATAAAACAGAAGGCGTATTATACTGGAATAAAATTCAGGAGCATCTTTTTCTTTTTGCTCTGAACAGGCTGCAAAGAGGTCACTTCCAAACTCAATCAGGCCTGAGAGCAAGTGCTCAAGTGTCAATACTTACCCTGTTTATTTGTTACTTTTGTATCCCACATTTTCCCACCTATTTGTAGGCTCAATGTGGCTTACATAGTACCAGAGAGGCCTTTGCAGATTCCGGTGTGAACAAATGCAGGGTGATGTTGTGGTAAGATCAAGTTCATGTGCCACAGCCACATTAGGGAATCAGAGAACAGAAGAGTTGTGTTATGTCCATTATGTGCTTTAGTTTGGTTGTGTTGCAGAGATTAGGCATTTAAGTTGGATCGGTAGGGTATGCCTTTTTAAACAGGTTGGTTTTTAGTGATTTCCGGAAGTTTAGGTGGTCGTATGTTGTTTTCTAAAAATATTTCTAAAACTGACCCATTTAAATAAAACATGTTTGCATTTCATTTATATTTACTAGCTAGCACTCCACATAATTACAGTTTACTTTTCCTGTACTCCTAGCACTTTGTGAGAAGATGTTCACATGATGAAATCAGATCTTCAACATCCGTGCCAACATCAAACACTGTTTTCCCCCCAGAGCATCCATTTTTTCCATTCTCTGGTGCATACAACTGGGCCAGGTGTAAATGTGTACTGCCTGCTTTCCCTGGGGTAACTATATAAAGATTCATAGGGGTACATGTTACCTTTATATAACAGAATCATATACACCTTTGAACTCTGACAGCCTCAGGGCCTGGTCCTGTAATAAAACTACCCTCCATCTGACCATGGGAAAAAATATGCTTTGGACAGAGATGCCAAATTACCCAGTCCCAGACTGGAGATTTTAGGACAGTCCTGGATTTCTGACCACCTCATGTTCTTGCACCATGGAACTTCCAGCACTGATTTCAATGGGCAGGATCAGGCACTACAAATCCCACACAACTTTAGGATGTAAATTTAAAACCAGGACTGTACCAAAATATTCAGCCTGGAACTAGGTAACTTGGTATCTCTGTTTGGATATCTGGGTCTAAACAATCTGCTCACTAGCATGAAGGAGACCAGGGCTTGATTCTTGGATCTGGTTTCTGATCCTCTGGCTGGCTGGGGCTCTGTAGGCAGCGTTCACAAGCAAATCCCCAGGACGATGTTCCAAGCATTGTGCAATGGCGCCACCTACTGCTGACCCAGCATTGCATTGAGGATGGGCTAAGTGAGAGGAAGTCAAAATGAGAAAATCCCCAGGGCAAAAGAGGCCAGTTCTGATTGAACTGGAAGCCCAAAAGAAATAGGAAGCAGCCTTTAAATAAAATGAAGTGAATTAAAATTTATAAAAGAAAAAAGGTTTAAAAATGAATGTAATAAAAACAAGAAGAGTTTTTGAGAGCTGCTATGTGAAATGACATAAAATCTTATGGCAGTACTGCACTCATCATGATTTCTACCTCAAGAAGTGCCACCTTCGCAGTATAGGATGAGACGCACATCACTACTGCAACTGCACCATCTGAATGAGATCCCATGGTAGTGCTGCACCTGTCACCATCTTACCAACATGCTATCCCTTTGTAATGCTACAACAGACAGAAATACCAAAGTTACCCAGTTCCAGGCTGGAGATTTTGAGTCAGTCCTGGTTTTAAATTTACATCCCAAAGCTGTGTGCGATTTGTTTATCCACTCCTACCCTAGCTGAGATAATATTTAACCATCTCTCTGATCTCATGTGCAACTTTCTTTAAATTAGTCACAATATTTTCTAATTCCTCTTACTCTCTTTTACCTATCTATATGTTCCATTTTTTGCTTATACCCTACATTGTCAATTAAAATGTTCTATTACGTATTGTGTTGACATTGTAAGTAGTATATTATGCCATACTTTTATTGTTATTTGAATATTTTTACTGCTGTAATTGTCTATTGCTTATGTTTTGTTTATTCTTACTGTACACCGCCTTGAGTGAATTCCTTCAAAAAGGCAGTAAATAAATCCTGATAAATAAAATAAATAGTGCCTGATCCTGCCCATTGAAATCAGTGCTGCAAGTCCCTTAGTGCAACAGTATGGGGTGGTCAGAAATCCAGGACTGTCCCAATATTTCCAGCTTGGGACTGGGTAACTTGGCATCTCTGCAGCCCCTGCTTATGCACGGAAAACTCTGCTTGCCTAATTGTTCTACTTCACCTGCTGTCTCAGGGTTCCTTGGCCTTTTTCACTGCCTTAGGCTTGAGTTTCCGGTCCAGCATGCACTTCTGGAACTGAACTGCTATGCTGGGTTTCTTGGTTTTGGGAGTTTCATGCGCTTTGAGCTTGGTATAGAAATCAGAGAATCTGTTGTATAGGATGGAAATGGGCATTCCATTCAGGATGATACCAAAGGAGATACAGAGGAAAGCAACAGTTCGCCCCAGCAACGTTTCTGGCACGCAGTCACCATAGCCCACTGTGGATATACTGACCTGAAAGCAGAAAATGAGAAGTGTTAACTTCCTCAGTCCCTCATCACTGTGTGACAAAATCTATCTGTTCATCCCACTAGGTTTATGATACCCACTTTTTAGAAGACATGCCCGCCTCTAACATACTGGTTCACACAGGTTGCAGAAATTGCAGCCATTGAAAAACTGTTTCATATCTTTCAGGGACATCTGATATGTATGATCAAGGATGGGGCAAGTATTGGAGATTTCATGAGAAATATGGGTGTTGATTATAGTGTTATGCTATATTCAGGCACAGGAGTTGGAATTCCCTGCCTACATGGTTTCTGAATTATTGCAATGTGCATGCTATGTCATCTTAATTAGATTTATTTTTTTTAATTTTTTGAAACAATTTATCTGGCTATCTATGCCAAGCTACTGTCAGTGCCAGTTCAAGGGCAGTGGTGCCCTAGGTAAACATTCAGCCACCCCATCCCCACGTCAATTAGCTTTCAGGACCCTAGCCAGTAGCCTTACTACTACTACTTATCATTTCTATAGCGCTACTAGACATACGCAGCGCTGTACATTGAACATGAAGAGACAGTCCCTGCTAATCAGGACAGACAAACAGGACAAATAAGGGAACCTCCTCAGGACGTTGATGACTAAACAGAGTAATAATGATCATCACACAAAGATCCTATCAAAATGCTGGTTAAAGTATGTGCTGATAGTTCGTGTGGCTCTTAGGATCAATTGTTTTGCTTAGACAAAAGCTGCTCTGTTGCTGCTAAGAAGCTGCTGCCCTAGGCAATCACATAGTCTTGCCTAATAGTTGGACCAACCCTGGATATTATTATAGTTATCTGAAAATAGTCAGCTTATTATAATAGAATGATGGATCAACATGGTTATAACTGAATATTCTGCAATCCCAAGTACTAACTTCAAGGCTTACTTTTCTTTGGTATAGGATATGAGGCTTTGTGTATTCTGCTGCTGACCCACTGAAGAATCAGCATAAAAGTCATACACCTCCCCCTCTTCCCCCCACCAGATTCAAAGGCCCTGCTTCATTCTTTAGAGACAACTTTATCCTTCACATACAGCAGGACAGCAGCCACACCCCACTGTCTAAGAACTCCAACTCCATTCTATTTTCTAAGGACAAACTGCCCCAGCCCATGTCAACAATCCCCAAATAATTCTCCATGGACAGCAGTACTGCACTGCACCTGAAGAAAAAGAAATGGATTCGCCCAGTGGTATCACTCAAACTCATTTAAGGGATAATAATTCGACAGCAGGAGACTCACCCAGAGGCGGTTGTGACCCAGGAGGGAGCTATTGTAGAGCACAAGCAGCAGGTGCAGGTGGACCTGAGTTATGCTGGGGATAGACCCTCTAAGTGGCCACTGAGTAACCCCATGAAGGTGGCTAGGCGTTTTGTGACACATACCAAGGGCGGGATGGTGGGTGCAGTCCGCCCCGGGTGCAGGCAGCAAGGAAGTGCGCAGAGCAGGCGTGCGGCTGTGAGCTCTGCCATTCCTCTGCCCCCTCAAATGTTATTTCCTGTTCCAGGGCAAGGGTACCGGCAGAGCCGGCAGCCACACACCTGCTCCGTGCACCCCCTTGCTGGGAGAAAAGGACAGGTGATGCACTTCAGGGGGGTGTGGTACACCGGACAGGGGGGCACTGTGGTGACCCACCCCAGGTGGCGAACAAGCTAGGAACACCACTGACCCTTCTCCTCAGCTCCACACTGAGGTTTCAGAATGAATGTAACTTTTTCCCTGCCTGTCAGTGAACTAGCCTAACTCTCAGTATGCCTTCAACAAACAAATCCTGTCTCATTCAAAACCTCTCTCCATAAGGGTTTCACCTATGGGGTCTGCAAAGTTGAAGACTATTAGCAGGGTGATTTGCCATCGCCTTCCCAATCATCTTTACACACCAGTGGATGGATGGCTGAGTTGGCCAGACGTTGGCTTTCTGATGGAAAATTCCAGTGTGGGATTTGAACACAGGTCATGGGCACAGTAGGCAAGCAACCTACCATTTGCACCACAAGACCTTAGTTGGGACTTATTGTACTGGAATACAAATAATGCTGTAATGATCTTGAGCACTAATTTAAAAGGTTGACTTAACAACTGAAATCTGAACAGTTAATTATGAACAGCTAGTGCCGATACCTCAGCTACTTCTTCATCCACTTGCAAATGGTACTAGCAAAACCTATTTTCTGAAATTTCATGGAAGACTACATCAAATGTATTTTGAAAACTCAAGATAATTTAGCTTAATTAAAATGTACATACACTGGACAATATTCAAAATGATTTAACCAGTTGGAAATGGTCACCAACTGGTTGAATCGCTTTGTTCGCGACTATCCGGTCACTTTAAGTACTACTTTAAGTAGTTATCTCCGCTGATAATGACCAGTTAGCACTGAATTAAAAAGTGGTTAACTGCCGATATTCAGCCTCTCACCACATAAGTAAACCGCTTAAATGAATAGCAGTCCTATCTTTTTGAACAGTATGGCTTATGCGGTCAAGGGCTAAATATTGACTTAATCGACTATGCGTTAGCCGGCTCAAAAAAAATAGATATTCAATGCTGAAGCCCAGATAGGGCACAGCACTGATATCTGGCAATAACACCAGCGGCGGGCAGCAAAATGGTAACCACCACTGGCTGAATATCAGGGGGACAGATTTTAATAAGCACATCATTTTTGTTATCATCCTTGGCAATACTCTGAAATATTATGATCAAGGATAATGAAATTGGATCAGACTGACCGCTGCCCACCACAAGGTCTCAGGGATACTGGTGAAGTTGGTGCCAGGATGATCGTGCTCTACTGAATGCATGAGAGATGAGAAGGTGAAGATGCCCATAGTGATGAAGAGGAAGAGGCAGCACACCTGCTGGTAGCACTGCCGTAGGGTGATCCCGAAAGCCCTCAGCCCCATGGAGTACCTTGTAAGCTTCAGAATCCGGAAAATGTGCATGAGCCGGGCGATTTTCACTACTTTTTCCAGCTGCCCTACCCTCTCCACTTTCTTGATGTCATCATGGTGGACATCCAGTTCCACCTCTTCTGACAGTTGCTCAAAGACAATGTGGATGTAAAATGGGAGGATTACCACCAATTCCACAACATTTAGGGCCGTGGTCAGGAACTTCTTCATGTCTGCTGTGGAAAGCATCCGCGCCAGATACTCCACAGTGAAGAACCCTATGCAGAAAGCTTCCACCTGCTCCATGCAGGACTTCCCATGGATGTGGAGCTGCTGCAGCTCCTCCACTGTGCTGAGGCACATGGCCACAATGGAAACTAGGACAAAGATGCTGGAAAGGATGGATATGACTTTTGCAGAGACTGAAGAGTAGGGATTCTCCAAAAGATTCCATATCTTTTTTCGAAGCTCGCTCAGCCACATCCCCTCAAAGTGCTCTTCTTGATTAAGGGGCTCCAGCTCGGCTTGCAGCTCCCTTTGGATCTTAAGATATTCTTTCAACTCATCCTGGTGTTCCCTGAACAGATTGTGGCAGCAGCTCTGAGAATAGCTCAAAGGGATTCCCCAGTAATCAATTTCCTCAATAAAGTTGGTTGGGCAAAGCTCATCCATAATCCACAGGACCCCAGTACAGTAAAAATGAATAATATAATAGAAGACGATGGGATCACGATCAAAAAAATATTCATTACTTTCAACAATGAAGTCATCACAGAGGTCTAATTTCTTGATTGGGTCCATACAGGCAACCAGCCTTCCAATTCTTGTGAGGGGGTAATGAGCAGACATGTAGATATCCAGTTGGAATACAGTCCCTCCAACATTGATGTTGAGGAAGCAGCAGCTGTCTCTGGCAGATGCTGGAGGTGTGCCATGCTTTTGCTGGGACCTTCCTTCTAGGTTTTGCATGGATCTCCAAGGCTTCACTGAACTTGCCTGTGCAAATAGAAAGGAGTGCTCATCCACCGTCCTCGTCCGCTCACCAATTTTCAGGTTTGCAGAGAGGCTTGATCGTCTCCTCACCAATGCCCTCATTGCCCTTGGTGATTTTCAGAGCACAGAGAAGTTCTGATTTCCAAGCATTGTCCTACATTTGCTCAGCTGTTCAGACCAAATACTGCAGTTTTTCAGTCCTTGAACATATGTACACCCTTTTCAACTGGGATGTTGTTCTCTCCTGAGTCACCTAATCTCTGGCCCTGAGCAAAAACCGGATTATAAGCGACAGAGACTTAGTGATTGCTTGCAACGTGCTGAGGCATCAGTAAGAAATTCCAGTTGCTTAAGAAAATAATAAGATTGACTCCCATGCTCTCTTAATTATCCAGAGACTGGGACAATGTTACTGTCAAAATATTTCAATCTGATTCCTATCTTACATACTTTTAACTCGCGTTCTCCATCGTCAGTTTTTGCCCATGCATAAGAGAAGGAGACAAGACATTTCTTGCTGTAGATCCATACTTACGTCATAAGACCACACAGGACATCAACTAATTAATGAACTCATTAAGCTGAAACATTTCATCAAACTTATTTAACATAACAACACAGCAGAAAAGGATCAGAAAGCACAAAGTACTTAGGTTTAAACTCAACACTTAACAATGAAAGGAT
The DNA here is from genome assembly GCF_901765095.1 of Microcaecilia unicolor. Classification (NCBI taxonomy): domain Eukaryota; kingdom Metazoa; phylum Chordata; class Amphibia; order Gymnophiona; family Siphonopidae; genus Microcaecilia; species Microcaecilia unicolor. The sequence continues at coordinate 192,217 of NW_021963914.1, forward strand.
CAATGGATTAATGTGTGGATCTTGAAGTTGATTCGCTCTTTGATAGGGAGCCAGTGAAGTTTTGCACGAAGAGGGGTTGCGCACTCAAAACGTGATTTGCCGAAAATGAGTCTCGCTGCTATATTTTGGGCAGTCTGAAGTTTTTTCAGGATATGGGCCTTGCAACCTAAGAAGATACTATTACAGTAATCGACATGGGTAAGTACAGCGGATTGCACCAAATTCCGGAAAGCTTGTACCCCACATTTGTACCCCACATTTTCCCACCTATTTGCAGGCTCAATGTGGCTTACATAGTACCGTGAGGCATTAACCACCTCCGGTGATGAAACAAATACAAAGTGATGTTATTGTCAAATAAGGACACATTTGGGAATCGTAGGGATGAGGAGTTCAATACGAGCTTTGGTTTCGTTGTGTTGCTGGGTTCAGGCACTTAGGTTGGATCAGTAGGGTATGCCTTTTTGAACAGGTTGGTCTTTAGTGATTTCCGGAAGATGAGGTGGTTGTACATTGTTTTTATGGCTTTCGGTAGTGCATTCCACAGTTGCGTGCTTAGGAGAAGCTGGATCCGTAAATTGATTTGTACTTGAGTCCTTTGCAGCTAGGGTGGTGAAGATTTAAGTATGCTCATGATGATCGGGTTGTGTTTCTGGTTGGCAGGACTATGAGGTCGGTCACTCCACTAAGCACGCCCCTTTTTGCCTGCACGCGTTAGAATTTAGGAGCAGTATATTACAGAATACGCATAGCACTGTACGCACGTAAATTCTAATGTTTGCCAATTAGTGCTTGTTATTGCTTGCTAAGAGCTGTTAAAGCTTAACAGCTTGTTAAAACAATTAATCTACACACATAGGTATAGAATAAGCCTAGATTTATGCATGGAACCACATATAACTCTAGGCGTGCTATATAGAATCCGGGGATAAGGGGGAGATTCTATATATGGCACCAAAAAACTCTGTGCAGAAAACATTGCCAACTAAGCATATTCTATAATCGGCATCTAGATTTAGGCACTGTATATAGAATACGCTTAGTTGATATCCCACCACCTAAAACTACACACTTCCATTTACATCAATGAAAACATGGCGTAAATCCCGGTGTATAGATTTTTGCACACTGGGCCATAATTCTATAACTACACGTGTAAATTTCAGAATGGCCATGAAACATCCATTTCCCACCCATAACCACACCCCTTTTTGCCTGTGCACACTAGACGTTAGGCACACTGCGTTACATAATACGCTTAGCGAGCTGTGTGCATAAATTATAATTATTGCCAATTAGTGCTCATTATTGCTTGTTAAGTGCTATTATCAATGCTAATTAGCTTGTTAAGCCAATTAAGTTACGCGCATTTTTACAGAATACACAGAATACACATTTTGGCATTGATCTCTAGATGCACTACATAGAATCCAAGGGTAAGTGCATAAGTATTGCAATACTGATCAAGCCCGGTATCCTGTTTCCAACACTGGCCAATCCAGGTCACAAGCACCTGACAGTATCCCAAAAAGTGACAAGATTCCATGCTACCTACCCCTAGGGATAAGGAGTGGCTTTCCCCAGGTCTACCTTAATAATAGTTTATGGACTTTTCCTCCAGGAACCTATCCAAAACTTTTTTAAGCCGACTACACTAACTGCTTTTACCACATCATCCAGCAACAAATTCCAGAGCTTAATTATGCATTGGGTGAAAAAATATTTTCCCATACCTGATCAAACCATTTCCCCTGCATTATTACCCGTGATGCAGGGGAATCCATATGATCAGATATAGTTACGTGAGATTGGAAGAGGGCAGTTAAAGCAAAGTTAAAAATAAATGTCTACACCAGCCCTGATAACCACAGACCAGTATATTTATCATCTATTCCAGGAAAAATCTCTGCACTGATTAGAGTAGGAAAGATATTATCTTGAGCCTTGTTACAACCAATGAGAGCCAACTTGGTTCTTGGAAAACAAAAAAAAAGCAGCTCATAGGAAATGAATTGGGCAAATGTTTTCATGGATTTAAAATGTTTTATGTTCTTACCTATTTTAAATCATTAACGTGATGCTTGACTGTACCTCCACTTTCAGCTCTCAATAAGCGGATTAGAAACTGAATCAATGAAATTAAATTAAAAGTAGGGATTAAGGGCCAGGCTGAGGTTTTGGGCAGAAGCAGAGTGAAAAAGAAGTGCTCTGTAATGGGCATATTGTTCTAAAAACCATTCAATATGTTACGGCAGATCACCTTAATGGAGTCCAATCTACTCTTCGCTAGATGTGAACACTTGTAATCCTTATCTGCCTGCTTTATGCAAGCTTGATGAAGTAATATTGCAGTGACCACAAATATTGTGTCCACCAAATTCCTTTATGTTCACGGTCCCCTCAAAATGAGAGCTCACTAATCTCTGCTGACCAGAGGCCAGGGGTACTCGGTTGAAATTTGTTTGACAGGGAGTACTTGGCTTGAAGAAGTTGGGAAATGCTGTTCTAGATGAGAGCATACTGCACTGATGGGTGCAGGTTTAAAGGAAGCTAGGCTTTTACAGAGGCTGAGAGTGTCCTAAAGATGAGGTGCTGTGCTACCCACTTATTAGGATAGTTGGAATTAAAATACAGGCAACTGCTCTTTTACTGTATAGCTAGAGAGGGGAAAAAAATATATATAAAAAAAAAAATATATATATATATATACAGTGGTGGAAATAAGTATTTGATCCCTTGCTGATTTTGTAAGTTTGCCCACTGACAAAGACATGAGCAGCCCATAATTGAAGGGTAGGTTATTGGTAACAGTGAGAGATAGCACATCACAAATTAAATCCGGAAAATCACATTGTGGAAAGTATATGAATTTATTTGCATTCTGCAGAGGGAAATAAGTATTTGATCCCCCACCAACCAGTAAGAGATCTGGCCCCTACAGACCAGGTAGATGCTCCAAATCAACTCGTTACCTGCATGACAGACAGCTGTCGGCAATGGTCACCTGTATGAAAGACACCTGTCCACAGACTCAGTGAATCAGTCAGACTCTAACCTCTACAAAATGGCCAAGAGCAAGGAGCTGTCTAAGGATGTCAGGGACAAGATCATACACCTGCACAAGGCTGGAATGGGCTACAAAACCATCAGTAAGACGCTGGGCGAGAAGGAGACAACTGTTGGTGCCATAGTAAGAAAATGGAAGAAGTACAAAATGACTGTCAATCGACAAAGATCTGGGGCTCCACGCAAAATCTCACCTCGTGGGGTATCCTTGATCATGAGGAAGGTTAGAAATCAGCCTACAACTACAAGGGGGGAACTTGTCAATGATCTCAAGGCAGCTGAGACCACTGTCACCACGAAAACCATTGGTAACACATTATGACATAACGGATTGCAATCCTGCAGTGCCCGCAAGGTCCCCCTGCTCCGGAAGGCACATGAGACGGCCCGTCTGAAGTTTGCCAGTGAACACCTGGTTGATGCCGAGAGTGATTGGGAGAAGGTGCTGTGGTCAGATGAGACAAAAATTGAGCTCTTTGGCATGAACTCAACTCGCCGTGTTTGGAGGAAGAGAAATGCTGCCTATGACCCAAAGAACACCGTCCCCACTGTCAAGCATGGAGGTGGAAATGTTATGTTTTGGGGGTGTTTCTCTGCTAAGGGCACAGGACTACTTCACCGCATCAATGGGAGAATGGATGGGGCCATGTACCGTACAATTCTGAGTGACAACCTCCTTCCCTCCGCCAGGGCCTTAAAAATGGGTCGTGGCTGGGTCTTCCAGCACGACAATGACCCAAAACATACAGCCAAGGCAACAAAGGAGTGGCTCAGGAAGAAGCACATTAGGGTCATGGAGTGGCCTAGCCAGTCACCAGACCTTAATCCCATTGAAAACTTATGGAGGGAGCTGAAGCTGCGAGTTGCCAAGCGACAGCCCAGAACTCTTAATGATTTAGAGATGATCTGCAAAGAGGAGTGGACCAAAATTCCTCCTGACATGTGTGCAAACCTCATCATCAACTACAGAAGACGTCTGACCGCTGTGCTTGCCAACAAGGGTTTTGCCACCAAGTATTAGGTCTTGTTTGCCAGAGGGATTAAATACTTATTTCCCTCTGCAGAATGCAAATAAATTCATATACTTTCCACAATGTGATTTTCCGGATTTAATTTGTGATGTGCTATCTCTCACTGTTACCAATAACCTACCCTTCAATTATGGGCTGCTCATGTCTTTGTCAGTGGGCAAACTTACAAAATCAGCAAGGGATCAAATACTTATTTCCACCACTGTATATATATACACACACACAGATCCTGAGGTGGGAAAATAGACCAGTCAAACTAGCCAACTCTGTGGGTACTTGAGCACCCTCAATATTGAGCAAACTTCTTGATAGTGTCCAGGGAGGGGCAATTTCCATTGGGTTTAGCACCCCAATCATTCTGAAAAGTTGGCTCCTGTGGCTTCAGTACTGCAGAGCACTACAGCAAGTGTGCAACCTCGACACAAGCACACAGGCTGCAGAAGGAACATTACATTCATATTCCTGTTGTGTGTACACAGAATGATTGATATCTGTTCCTTGGCAGTTCTCGCCTACAGCAAAATTTCCATGTCTGAACCCCAACATTCATCTTTCCAGACCACCAACTGCTTCTGCTTTATGTGACTTTATAAAGGGGGTGGGAGGGACCTGTGGTAGGAAGTTCCACCACAGTCTGCCCCCCTCCCATGGGAGGCACAGTCATGGGCATAGTTTGGGGGGTGAGGGGGGCATTGTCCCCCCAAACAAGCTACCTGTCTGGCCTATTAATAGGATGGAATATAGAGACCTCTGGATTTAGCCAGTAATAGGTCATTGGAGACTTTAGTAAGCGCAGTTTCGGTTGAGTGGAGAGGGCGAAAACCAGATTGTAGTGGGTCAAGAATAGCCTGTGAGAGAAAATCAAGGCAGTGGTGGTGAACAGCATGCTCAAGTAATTTGGAGAGAAATACATTGTCCTCAATACATTATCTTTCCTTTATAACCTAGTCTCAATGGTTTATTTCCTTTTGGATTCTTCTCCTTGTTGTGGACTGTAGTGCACTAATTGTTTCTTTAAGCATAGAGAACTTTATCTTTTCCTTTTTTTCTGCTGAATATGTATTTCTAATACAAGTGATCTTGTTGAATTATTGTAAATTTACAAATTTCATAAATTAAAATGTGTGTGTAAATCTTGAGTGTTGAACTAAAAAGGGGGCGTCTATGGGAGGGGAAAGGGCAGGTCAGGGGCATTCACTAAAGATACATGCATTATTACAGAATGCAGGGGATCCGCATCTAATTTACACATCAGGTTTCAGTTGGTGTAAATCCTGACACCCAACTTTGGGCGCAGATCCCGGCGCTACGTGATATTCTATAAACAGCCAATGTAGACACAGAACACAAATCTTTGCACACTCGTAAGCACAATAGAAACAGCGAAGATGACTCAAAAAATAAGGCTCTTGACAATGCTTGGTAAATCCAAGTTTATTGCGTCACTGTAAAGACTTGACAGGGCCGTGTTTCGGCCAACTGGCCTGCCTCAGGAGCCTATAAAATCTCTTAAACGTCTTGGATGAAGAGGACAAAATCACTTATATATAGAACAGTATCTTTTGGCGGGAAAACACCAAACTGACAAATAATGACTCGAGAAACACTGCTACGGATAAGACTGATGTTTTATCCGGAGCAGTGTTTCTCTAGTCATTATTTGACAGTTTGGTCTTTTCCTGCCAAAAGGTACTGTTCTATATACGACTCTATTATACCAGTCTGTATATTGGCTTTCATTTTTTACAAGCAATTTTGTACTCTTCATCCAAGACACCTCTGAGAGATTTTATAGACTCCTGAGGCAGGCCGGTTGGCTGAAACACTGCCGTATCAAGTCTTTACAGTGACACAATAAACTTGGATTTACCAAGGATTCTATAAACAGCGCCCAACTCTGAGTGTCATTTAAAGAACAGTGCTCATTTTTTCTGAGCTATTTATTGAATCTAGTCCAGATTGTGTATTTTATCATCTAAATCTGTACCTGAAAGCTCCATCCACACTTCACCTGAATTCTGCACCTGTACACACTAGCATGATATAGCTATTTTATGAGACCATTTACATATGTTAATCAGCCTTTTCCCCCGCATTCCCTATAGCGCAACTAAGGTTGCGCAAACAAATTCAGTTGTATTGTGGATTTGCGCAACATAATTAGCTAACATGCCAATCAGTTCCGATAATTGCCAATTAACAAGCAATTATTGACACTGGCATTAACTAGAACTTACGTGCACAACTTTCTAAACATATTCTGTAAATTGATGCACATGAATTCTAAATTGCATAGTTTAAAAAGGGGCATGGCCACGGCCACTGAATAGGCGGGTTGTGGGCATTTGTAAAATCTATGCGTGTTGTTAAAGAATACACCCGGTCCGCGCCTAATTTAGATATCAGCATTTGGTGTAACTGTCCGCGACTAAATTTAGTCACGCAGAGGGGCACTAGGCATATTCTATAAACCACGCCTAAATATTATAGAATACACCTAGGCATATTTTTTTTTCCAGAGCCGATTTGTTTAGGCATGATATACAGAATCTAGCCCTTTATGCTTAAAAATGATTTATAAAATTAGGCTCACTATATCTTATTAGATGTAGGGCTGTTCTATTTGTCCCTCTGTACCTATAATCCTAATGGCCTTAAAAGCTCCAGTTCAACCAGGCTAGCCTCAACAGACTAGCATTGATCCTCTTAGAAACAGAGCTGTATGCACTATCAACACCCATATGTCACCTACCCACAAATAAATCACCCTAGTCCAGTGGTTCCAAAACCTGGTCCTGGAGGCAGCCCAGCCAGTCAGGTTTGCAAGACATCCACAATGATTATTCATGAAGAGAATTGCATGAGGTGGAGACAGAGCAAGCAAATCTCTCTCACAAATATTCGTTGTGGATATCCTGAAAACCTGACTGGCTGGGGTGCCTCCAGGACATGTTTGGGAACCACTACCCTAGTCCCACACCATTCTTAGACTCTACCAGTAACATATTAACTAACGTTTGCAAGCAGGAAGGATTGCCACATGACATATGAACTCGGGGCTTTTTTTGAGGGGGTACTGAGTACCGGCACCTATTCCATCATCTGCTAAAATTGACCCATGGACCCCAAGTTGTAATGAAAGAGCACAGGCTCTACACACCAATTCTGCCTTGTTATAGATTCTGTGACTGGTTGCAAGGGGCTTGGCTAGTGTGGGGTGGGCTCCTCAGTGATCACCTCACCCCTGAAAGGTGGCCTAGCATGTGAGTACTGGCACTTTTTTTGCTAGAAAAAAATGCACTGTATGAACTTATTGTTTTACTGAGTCAGGACTAATGGATGTTTGTGCTGGAGTACCACAGCTATTATTCCTAGAACCAGAAGCTAAACTAGGGGTATACAAGGGTCATCCCATGAATGCCACATTCTTTTTTTTCTTCCTGAGAGGCAAATCCAGAGATTGACTAACTACAGACTGGAGGAGCTTGCGTGCAGTTTATGTAGACAGCATAGCGGTGGTACAATGGTAACATATAAATGGTACACTCTTTACCTCCTCAAGATTTCTCACTATTTTTTAAACCAACATTGGAGGTTCACTAACCAGAGAGACAGAAATCCTAGTACTTTCCCTTGATAAAGCATGTTTCATGTGTGAGCCCTATTGCAGAGGGTCATTCTGTCTGTACACATCTGCTTCTTTGTACATGTGGAAAGAAACAGGTGTATGCCACTGGGGTGGGGAGGGGGGAAAGAGAAGAAGAGTCCATCAAAAGGCCAGAAGTGGAGATTCAGGAGCCCATGCACACAACAAGCACAGAGAAGAGGGAAGAAAGCCAGTTATAGAAGAGCAGGGGGAGGAGTCCAGGCCCACCCTTGAAAGAAGTTGAGGAACCTACAAGATAATGAAATGGTGCAATTGTGAGGAGGCCATGTACGCCAGAAGATAAGGCTGAGGAACTGGCCTACAACAAAGAAATAGCATGGTGGTGTAGAGTCTGGGCCTACCAATGGAAGAGGTTGAGGAGAAACGGCACTCTCTAAAGTCTGTAATGACCTGTTCCTTGCCAAATCCAGAGGCCACTACTCCATCCTCATCCTCCTTGATCTATCCGCCGCTTTTGATACTGTCAATCATGATTTACTTCTTGCCACACTGTCCTCATTTGGGTTCCAGGGTTCTGTCCTCTCCTGGTTCTCCTCCTATCTCTCCCACCGCACCTTCAGAGTACACTCTCATGGATCTTCCTCCACCCCCATCCCGCTCTCTGTTGGAGTTCCCCAGGGATCTGTCCTTGGACCCCTTCTTTTTTCAATCTACACCTCTTCCCTGGGCTCACTGATCTCATCTCATGGTTTCCAGTATCATCTTTATGCTGATGACACCCAGCTATATCTCTCCACACCAGACATCACCGCGGAGACCCAGGCCAAGGTATCGGCCTGCTTATCTGACATTGCTGCATGGATGTCCAACCGCCACCTGAAACTGAACATGTCCAAGACCGAGCTTATTGTCTTTCCACCAAAACCCACTTCTCCTCTTCCTCCACTCTCTATCTCAGTTGATGGCACCCTCATCCTCCCCGTTTCATCTGCCCGCAACCTCAGAGTCATCTCCCTCTCCTTCTCTGCGCATATCCAGCAGATAGCCAAGACCTGTCGCTTCTTTCTCTTTAACATCAGCAAAATTCGCCCTTTCCTCTCTGAGACCACCACCCGTACTCTCGTCCATGCTCTCATTACCTCTCGCCTTGACTACTGCAACCTACTCCTTACTGGCCTCCCACTTAGCCATCTATCCCCCCTTCAATCTGTTCAGAACTCTGCTGCACATCTTATATTCCGCCTGAACCGATATACTCATATCACCCTTCTTCTCAGGTCACTTCACTGGCTTCCAATCAGATACCGCATACAGTTCAAGCTTCTCCTTCTTACCTACAAATGCACTCAGTCTGCAGCCCCTCATTACCTCTCTACCCTCATTTCCCCTTACGTTCCCGCCCGTAACCTCCGCTCACAGGACAAATCCCTCCTCTCAGTACCCTTCTCCACCACCGCCAACTCCAGGCTCCGCTCATTCTGCCTCGCCTCACCCTATGCTTGGAATAAACTTCCTGAGCCCTTACACCAAGCCCCCTCCCTACCCATCTTCAAATCCTTGCTCAAAGCCCACCTCTTCAATGTTGCTTTCGGAACCTAACCTTTATACCTTTCAGGAAATCTAGACTGCCCCTATTTGACTGACTGTACTTTGTCCTTTAGATTGTAAGCTCCTTTGAACAGGGACTGTCCTTCTATGTTAAATTATACAGCGCTGCATAACCCTAGTAGCGCTTTAGAAATGTCAAGTAGTAGTAGTAGAATAAAACAGTGCAGTAGCGCTGGGCTGGGCCCACCTTAGAAGCAGTAAACGAGGTGGCCAAGGACACACCTGAACAACACAATGGCAGAGAAGCCAGGCCTGCTACTCGAAGAGGCTAAGGGGCCACAGAAACTAGTAAGTTTATTGAAGACAGAGGAAAGGAGGGGAAGAGTACAGAGGGAGGGGAGGGGAGGAATAGGGGAGAGAATCCTTCCTTCATGTTTACACACAGAGGAATATATGTATACACACACATGCATACTCTCCTGACCTGTCTCCATTTAGATACCCTCCCCCACCATACACAACCACTACCCGCTCCCTCCACCACACCCATAACTCTCCAAACAACTGCTCAGCCCATCCTCCCAGATGCATTATCACAAACACATAGCTATGCTCTTTCCATAGACAAACAGCAATCACATCTGTCACTTCCACAACTGGTCCTAGCCCACTGAGAAACATTCTACCATGTCTCTCCTCCCCTTTGCCCATATGCAGTGGCGTACCAAGGGGGGGGGGGGCGGTGGGGGCGGTCCGCCCCGGGTGCCAGTGGGTGGGGGGTGCTCCGCTCCCGCCGCCTCCCGTGGCCGTTCCCGCGGCGCCGCACATTAAAAAAAACGGCGAAGCAGCGTCGCAGGCAGCGCCTCGTGCCCTGCTTGTAAAAAAAAAAAATCAAATCTCCTTCCTTCTCCTCCTCGTCTTGACGTCGACTCGGGCCTTCCAATCAATTTGATTGGAAGGCCCGAGTCAACGTCAAGACGAGGAGAAGGAAGGAGATTTGATTTTTTTTTTTTACAAGCAGGGCACGAGGCGCTGCCTGCGACGCTGCTTCGCCGGTTTTAACGGGACTGAGGTGGGGAAGGAGAGGGGCGAAAGGGACTCAGGTGGGGATCTCAGAGGGGAGAAGGGGAGGGGAGAAGGGGACTGGGGTGGGGGTGTTCAGAGGAGAGAAGGGGACTGGGGTGGGGGTCTCAGACAGGGGAGGGGAGAAGGGGACTGGAACTGGGGGCTGAAAAAAGGGGCAGAGAGAGGGGACAGATCCTAGATGGAAGGGGGAGCGAGAGGGAGGGCAGACCCTGGATGGATGGGAGAGGGAGGGCAAATGGTGGATTGAAGGGGCAGAGAGAAAGGGCAGGCAGTGGATGGAAGGGACGGCAGAGAGGGCAGACACTGGATGGCAGAGAGAGAGAGTGAAGACAGATGCTGGATGGAAGGAAGACGGTGAAAAGAAGATGAGGAAAGCAGAAACCAGAGACAACAAACTGTAAATAAAATATATTTTTTTATTTTTTTTTTGCTTTAGGATAAAGTATTGTAGATGTGTTAAATGTTTATAATAGAACGGTAATCTTTTTATTGGACTAATTTTAATACATTTTGACTAACTTTTGGAGAACAAAACCCCCTTCCTCAGGTCAGGATAGGATACTGTAACAGCACTATACTGTACTGACCCGAGGACGGAGGTTTTGGCCTCTGAAAGCTAAATGTATTAGTCCAATAAAATGGTATTATTTTACTTTCTATATTTGTTTTATTTCTATTTGTTAATTTGTAAAGTGGTGATTGGTACTTGTTAGTTTTTTTCAAATTTACATCTGCTGTCTTTATATTTTGCACAGTACTAGGGGACAGTTTCTGTTTCTGTGGTGTTGCATTGTATGCAGAGTCTGGCATTGGGGGGGTTCAGTTTAATTTTTGTCTAAATAGAAAGTTTATGATTACTTATTCTATAGTGGATTAGGGTGTATCTGTGTTTGTGAAAAAGACATGGCTTTCAGTTGGCATTGACTGTGCAGGATCTACGATCTGTACTATTCTGTCTGGTTTCGTTTTACAATAGGTGAATTGATGTTCTAGTGCTCACTGTAGTGTTTGATGCTTTCCTTTTCCTTGTGTGACTCGTAGAAATGACTGCTTATGGTATGGTAGAATTGCTCTATAGGTCCTGAGTGTTTTGTATTCTCGGCATGCCTAGTAGTGGATTTGGGGTGTTAAAAAATGACCGGCCCCGGGTGTCAACTACCCTAGGTACGCCACTTCCCATATGTAGACATGTCTGAATCTGCAAGGAGAGAGGAAATAAAAAAGAGAGCACAATATCATATTACACCTTAAGTGTTCACTTTCAAACTTGTGTTTGTTTGCAGGCCGCAGTTAATTGCTCTGTGTCTGCACCTGACAAGCATAACTCATACAGTCTGGATTGGACAAAAAGGAAAATTTGGTTGGGCATGGGTAGGAAGATGTCCCATCCCTAAAGGAACTTAAGCACAGATGAGAGCCCATAGCTTGCTTCCCCTCCTGCATGCGAATGCATGGCATTTCCATGCCCTCCTCCCCTTCTGTGTAAGATATCCCCTCCCTAATCCCCTCAAACTTATGCCTATAGAGAACCCCTTCCATGCATAAAATGTCCCTCCCAGATTAAATTCCAATGTACACATCATCTTTTTATTTCAACTTCATCAATATATTTCAGGCCGATTTCTAAATTAATAATTTTTTTCCATCTCATGTTTTTTAACACTGTGATAAAAGTTATAACTTATCGCTCTAATCAAAAAACAAAACTGCTTCTGGAATCAATGACAGTATTCATAATACATAAACACAGCGTCTTATCAAGCATGATAACCTCTTCTATCTTAATAATCCCCCCCCCCCCAATCCCTAACCCAATTCTCACATTTAGGAATTCAAGATTTTACTACGAGAAGTTGGGGTCAGTGAATCCCCAAATAGGACCCAGATCCTGCAAAACACATCTCCTTTCTTAGATGACAAGTCCGATATTCCAGGGTGCTCCAAACACCTCATATGAATCATAGGCGAGCACCGATGTGCAATCGTCAGGTACTCAGAGCTTAACCACAGTTGCAGGATTATATTTTCGCCAAGAGAATAGCGTGCTTCAAAAAGGCCTTCATGTCTGGTGGAGCTTGTCCTCAAATAACAAAACAGTTAAATATCTAAAAACAGTTAAATACCTAAATTGATAATTTAAACAAAATCTACATCTCTCCTAAAATCCCTGAAGCAGGGCACTACGACCCTTAAAATACGACAGTTTATAGATCATCAACACCTCAGACTGACATGACAGAAATGGCACCAAAGACCACCTGTGTACAAGTTGGAGGAACAAGACTAGGACCAAGGAAAACATCACATTATCCAACATTCTAAGATGAAAGAACATCAGAAAACACTGCTTCAGATTTGGCAGATGGAAATAAAACATAATAAATCCCTCACACGTACCAGATTCAGACTTAAGGGAGCCAAAAGGTAAATCTGAGCACAGACCCATTGTGACACAGATAACACAAACATAACATAAGAGTAGCCATATGAAATAGCTGCTTTAAGGCTAAGCAAACCCTGTTTAACCCTTTAAATGGCATTGGCTTGAGGCTGGGAGCTGAGGACCTGCTCCTCCTGGCTTTGTTAGACTTGCAGGTTCCCCTTTTCCGTGGTGCTGCCCAGCCCCCACTACACACTAACTTAGAGAACACAGAGCCAGGTCACAGAAGGGCACCCCATGTTCATTTTAAATAGTAAACCGGTTAAATAGGATTTCAGGGGTATTCAAAGGGGGCAGGCAAAGTCAGGTTTTCAGGATATCCCTAATGAATATGCACTATTAGTATACTCAAGTACAAATAAATTTCAATCTAATTACAAATAGAAATGCTCCTCTGAAGTAACTACCATCTCATTCCCTTATAACTCTTTATTGAAATACATCATCTTTACATAAAGCCGCACTGAACCCGCTATCGAGCAGGAAAGAGTGGGATATAAATGCCACAAATAAATAAATAAAATAAATTTAATAACCACTCATTGTATTACTCACTCATACAATCATCACTCAAAATCTTACCAAACCACATAACCATCTTAAAATTGTATCACATACATTACACCATTTATGCTCTCTTGGACCTGAATAATGAAATTCAGATAGTCATTTGTTCATGTGGAAAAACCAGTCTCCTTTTCAAGACCTATCATTGGGAAAGGGAAAGGGAAAGGGACTCAATATACCACCTGTGTTTTTTTGCAACTACATTCAAAGTGGTTTACATAGTATATACAGGTACTTATTTGTACCTGGGGCAATGGAGTGGCTTGCCCAGAGTCACAAGGAGATGCAGTGGAAATCAAACCCAGTTCCCCAGGATCAAAGTCCACTGCACTAACCATTACGCTACTCCTCCACTTGAATTAGCCAGTCTTCACGGTTTATGACCAAAACGGGAGCTGAACAGAAGCAATGGCTAATTCAAGTGGAGTTGGGATTTTCAGAGGTCTGCTCGAAGACCAAGCAGTTACCACAGAGTTATTCATGGACATGCACACTGATTTATATATCACTTCTAAATGCTAAGACTGCAATGAGAGGACTTGAAACTGACACTCTGGTGCATGAAAAGTACATTCTTAGCAAGAACATTGTATTTGTGAAAAATTTCAGTATTATAGTTTTTTCATTATTCAGGTCAGAGAGAATGTAAAATCATTTTAAAATGGTGTAATATATGTACAATTTTAAGATGGTTGTGTGATTTGGTAAGAGTCTGAGTGGTGATGGTGTGAGCAATATAATGAGGGGAGGCATTTTCTTCATTATGGGCTATTAAAACTTTATGTAAAAATGTTGTATTTCAATAAAGAGTTATAAGAGAATGAGAGGGTAGTTACTTCAGAGGAGTAATGAATATGCATGAGAGAGATTTGAATGCCTGTCACCCCCATTATATGCAAATCTCTCTCATGATATGTATTAGGGCTATCCTGAAATCCAACTGGCCTTTAGACCTGTATGACAGATTTTGAGTAGCCTTTTAGTAATTACATCCCTCATAGGACAGACAGCAGGCCCAAACACAAGTATGATTGGAGGATTCAGCACAGGATGAGCATCACTAAGGACTCTTTGTCAAGTTACTGAGCAGGAAACATTTTAATACACAGTTGAGCCTTGAAACTATAATACTTGAAAGAACCCTGCATGTCCAGAGATCAGTGTGCACAGGCAGTAGTGTCAGGTGGCAGGCTTCAAGCAAGATTGGAGAAACTGCCCAAATCAACCATAGTTTGGCAGTCCAAAGCAGAAGTAGCAAGCTACCAAACCTTGCTGGACAATCCTTTGCTGAGACTCTCCACAGCCCTATCCAGTCACAACATGAATCCTGTATGGTGCCGTCCAACCCAGACACAAACAATCACGAGTGAGATTGGTCCGGCCTGTAGGTTCTCAAGCATACAAAGCAAAAGTGGTAAAGAGAAACTTGTATGTGGGAAGCAAATGCCAATTCTGTAATCAAACCTCCCCGCCCTCGCCCCTAGAAAATAAATATAATATTTTTATAAACAATAAATAGATGAAATGGAATTTATCTTGTTCTGAAGTGTCAAAATGGAGCCCAGCAGGCAGTTTTCTCTCTATCCCACCACAGGGATATAGGCTTGTATTGAGAGAGAGTGCATAAACTGAGGGCAGACTGAGAGGGGTGGTGAGGCCTACAAAAACGCTCAGGAAATAACTCTACAGCAATTAGGCAGCAGCTGAAGGCAGCTCAATTTCATTCAGTTTGTGAAATGGAGCAGAGACTGTCACACAGCAGTACAGGACTGGACCAATAACTAACAAACTCATTATGTTACTGAATAGCGCCAGAATTTTTTCCCCTCTAAACAATTAAGATGAAGACAAACATCTGTCGCCATTGAGGTAACTACAACAGATCACTTAACGTACAGTGAATGGTTTCATCTATAAACCTCAATACCTTGCAGTAAAAAAAGACAACCTGATTTTTCTCAAATTAACCAGCACCAAATACTCCTGCACCCCCAGTGCTTTTCCCAATGAAAACAAAATGTGACAATCCTGAGTTGCTGACACAGATGAAAAGGCCTTTCTCTCAACCACCTTCTTTGCATCATTGCCACAGGTGAGCAGCTGGAGAGTGAAAGGTGGCTCAGTCCTCATCAGCTTCTCTCCTTCTATCAGTCAGCTACAGCAAAAAAAAAAAAAAAAAAAGACAAGGGACTGAGGCGTGGTACTCCTGAGAAGAGCTAGATGTTTTATTGCAAAATTTCATGAATATGGTCAAGGCTACCACAGAGCAATACAGAAAACCAGACTGTGAATCACTGACAGGCCACTGCTCAAAGGATCATGGTAGAATCAAATTCTACCATGAACCTAGCGCAGAATAATGAGCATGCAAATAAATTCCATGTTAAAACTGCGGTATTAATGAGTCTGCACTAATTTTCCTGTCCGTGCCTGAACACGGATTGGCTCAGGCACTGCCAGGAAAGTTAACATCTTGGGGTGGGGTGGGGGAGCATGCTACAGTGTCCTTTACACCAACCCTATTAATACATTTTTTTTAACCTGGCCCATCCTATCCTATGCCGCTCCCCCCCCCCCCTTCAGCATCAGCCCCTTTAAAAAAAAATCTTTGGTGGTCCGATGAACCCCTGCCTCCCCCCCGTTCCATCTTTGAAAAAGCCCTGGTGGTCCAATGGGACTCCAGACCAGGACCCCTCCCCCAAGTCCACTCTGATGAGCAACTGCCCCCAAAACCCCTCCATACATAATATGAGGCAGGATGGAGGAGAGAGGGATGCCTCCTCCCTCCTGCTCTGGGGGCATGTCATCAAAATAGCAGTGCAGCACCCAGTACATCCTGGGACACCCCTTCTCTCAACCAACCCTTCTACTGTTGCCCCACACAGGCATAATTTTTTCTGGCACTAAATGCACCTTATTTTCTTACAAATTCCAGGAGGTACTAAATGATTGCACTTAAATACAGTCTGCGCTAATGGTTTCAGTGTCCACACTGAAACTATTACAGTATTGTGCGGCACACTAACCCTGGTCTTTAGCACCAGCTTTAGGTTTTGAGCATCGGCCCATCAGGTGGCCATGCTGGTTTTTGTTGGGGTTTTTTTTTTTAACACGTAAAAGGCCCTGTGAATTGTGTCTATTTCTTGCAGGGGCTGTCTGTTCAGCACTGCAGTACTACAGATAGTGCTATGGAAATAATAAAATATGAGAAATCAAAATATTTTTCAAAAGTTAAATTTTTTGAGAAAAATATTCATGTACATCTTATACAAATACCTATATGGGAAACTTTTCCAGTTTAAAATTATCTAAATACCCCAAATTTATGCAGTAAACATTCAAACTATCAGCATTTCATTTACAGGGAGCTCTTCAGCCCCTCCCCTGTTCCTAGGAGCACAGGGGCTAGGGTCATGGTGTCCTCTGCATCACTCGGAGTCCAGCAAGAAGTGTCTGAACTCTGAATGTAGACAGATCAGATCGCCACCAAACTGAATACTAATGAACTACAGCAGGGCCTGAAGAGGTGCTGAGAGAGAGGACTTGCTGAGGGGAAGAAAATTTTACTGGTGAATATCTTACCTGCTAGGAAATTGTATTCAAGCTTGAGGTTAAAATTAAAACAACCACCACAATAAAATATTTAATTATTCTGCTTATTTAGGGGCCCTTTTACTAAGCCATGTAGGCGCCTACATGCGCCCAAAGCGCGCCAATTCAAAACTACCGCCTGGCTACCGTGTAGCCAAGGCGGTAATTTCATTTTTTTACAAGCATCCAGTACAAGCGCTGGAAAATATATTTTATTTTCTGGTATGCAGCACTATCCGGGTGGTATTTGGCATTGTACACACACTGACGATTACCGCCCAGCTAGCATGCAAGAACTTACTGCTAAATGAATGAGTGGCGGTAAGGTCTCAGGCCCAAAATGGACATGCGCGAATTTTCATTTTGCCGCATGTCCATTTCCGGCCCAAAAAAAGGCCTTTTTTGCAGATGCACTGAAAAACGGACCTGCACGCGTCCAATACTACTACTACTACTACTATTTAGCATTTCTATAGCGCTACAAGGGGTTCGCAGCGCTGCACAAAAATAGAAGAAAGATAGTCCCTGCTCAAAGAGCTTACAATCTAATAGACAAAAAATAAAGTAAGCAAATCAAATCAACTAATGTGTACAGGAAGGAGGAGAGGAGGGTAGGTGGAGGCAAAACTACAGTGTAGTAAATTTAAAACAAATCGGAGAAACATTTTCTTCACCCAACGCAATACACGCACCTACACCAGCGCAGACCACTTTTTGGCGCACCTTAGTAAAAGGACCCCTTAGCAAAGTTAGCTTTTACAATAGTGTAAGCCTTTAAAGTCTGTCACAGTTTCACATAAAAACTGTTCTAGAGTCTAGTTTAGTTATTTTAGAGCTTAGCATAACATCAGTTTAGAGCACAGATAACCAGTTGAAGGAAGCCTCTAGTTTAATTCCTTCCCTTCTACCAAGCCCAAGGCTGATCTTTGATTTATAGGCTTTTCAGCCAGTTTGGAGGAGGACATTACAGATTGAGCTAGTTATTTTAGGAAAGGTTTTTTGTTTTTTTTCAAATTTTCATAGCCTTTGGCTAACTGTTGCTTTATTTGTTCCAGCTTTAGTAGAGAGGACTTAGATTCTTTGCTTGCATGCGATTTTCTCTTCTTACCTCCTTTGCAAAAAGAGAAGGTTTCACACACCTCTGTAGGTTTAAAAGAAGCAGTAATCCTCAGAACAGCTGAGAAAAGGGTAGGACTTTTTCTGTTTTCCCTTTTCATTCAATGGGTGCAAAACCTTCTGCAACTGAAGTATGGCTGGGAAACATGTTACCAAAGCTGTTACTTGTGCCTATTTCTTGCAGCTACACAGCCCCCACCATGTACAAGCAAAAAGAATCTGGAGCATTTCACTACTAGGCACCAGTGTATTAAAGAGAGAAACATTAGTGACTGAACTGTGACATCACAATAATATGACCCATCTGTGATGTCATCGACCAGGAAGATGCTCTCCACAGTTGTCAGCTGGTTTAACCCTCTGCTGTCTTTTGATCTATAATTTCTGTCAGCACCAAACCAGAGGATCTTTGCTGCATAAATGATTTAGAGATGGGATTAACTAGCGAGGTAATTAAATTTGCTGATGACACAAAGTTATTTAAAGTCTGTAATTTTTCACAATCCTGTCACAAGTTAACAAAGGACCTTACGAGACTGGGAGGCTAGATGGCAGATGACGTTTAATGTGAGCAAGTGCAAGGTGATGCATGTGGGAAAAAAGAACCCAAATTATAGCTACGTCATGCAAGGCTCCACGTTAGGAGTTACGGACCAAGAAAGAGATCTGGGTGTCGTCGTTGATAATACACTGAAACCTTCTGCGGCTAGGAAAGCAAATAGAATGTTGGGTATTATTAGGAACAATATGGAAAACAGGTGTGAGGATGTTATAATGCCGTTGTATCGCTCCATGGTGCGACCGCACCTTGAGTATTGTGTTCAATTCTGGTCACCGCATCTCAAGAAAGATATAGTAGAATTGGAAAAGGTGCAGCGAAGGGCAACTAAAATGATAGCGGGGATGGGACGACTTCCCTATGAAGAAAGACTAAGGAGGCTACGGCTTTTCAGCTTGGAGAAGAGACGGCTGAGGGGAGACATGATAGAAGTATATAAAATAATGAGTGGAGTGGAACAGGTGGATGTGAAGCGTCTGTTCACACTTTCCAAAAATACTAGGACTAGGGGGCATGCAATGAAACTACAGTGTAGTAAATTTAAAACAAATCGGAGAAGCGTTTTCTTCAGCCAACGCATAATTAAACTCTGGAATTCGTTGCCAGAGAATGTGGTGAAGGCCATTAGCTTGGAAGAGTTTAAAAAGGGGTTAGACGGTTTCCTAAAGGACAAGTCCATAAACCACTACTGAATGGACTTGGGAAAAATCCACAATTCCAGGAATAACATGTATAGAATGTTTGTATGTTTGGGAAGCTTGCCAGGTGCCCTTGGCCTGGATTGGCCGCTGTCGTGGACAGGATGCTGGGCTCGATGGACCCTTGGTCTTTTCCCAGTGTGGCATGTACATACAAGCTTGAGGTTAAAGGGAGTCTGAGGTATACCATGAGAGCCGCTGAAGTCAGAGCATATACCACCCCTACATCCAGTGGTGTGCTGGAGCCGGCTCGCACGAGCCCCTTGTTAAATTTTATTGATTTTTACGAGCCGGTTGTTGGAGTCAGGCAGCAAGCACACAATTATCTGTTTTTTTTTTTCTCCTCCTCTCTCCCTCCTCCCCAAGCCCCCACCCTCCCATAGGCTCCCAGCATACCTCCTCATGTCGTCCCTTAGGATCATCATCTCCCCCCCCCCCCCCCCCCCCCCCCACCACTGCCTGACCAACCCGGAGCCTTTTCTCTGCTGGATCCCACCCACAGGCAGTTGCATCAGCGGGGCTGTACACTCACTGGCAAAGACAGGCACTGGGTGGATCAGGCAGCGTCTTGTGTTACCACTACAGCTGCAGGAACAAGTAATGTTTAAACAATGGCCAGAGGGAATGGAAGCTGAGAGGTAGGATTCACAGAGGAGCAGCAGGAGGGAGATTATGCTGGGTTTGAATGAAGACAGCATGAAGTAAAAAAAAAAAAAAAAAAAGTTGAAGCTATTTAAGTTAGTCTGTTTCCCCTTCCCGTGCAGGCTGTCCTCGCCGTTAAACTGAAAACAAAATCAAGCAAACTTGAGCTGCTGCATGTAGGTTGTCGTTATTTATTGTTGGTAGCATTTTAATTCAATCTCTCTTATATTTTCAAACATGCCAGCTTTGGCAGCATACAGATGTACACAGAGGTCAGAGGAAGTATAGTAATGGAATAACTTTTCATAGATAGAGTAGTAATTTGTTATCAATCATATTCAGTGTGTCATTTAGAGGGGCTGGTTATAGGGACACCCTAGCATGTATTATATTTGTGCAGAGATCTTTTTTCTCCTGGTAAAGGGCCATTAAAACAGATGTCATATTATAAGGATCAGGTTTCTATCTAACTATTTATTTAGTTACTTATTTATGACCCTGCAAAGATTTTTTTTCTCCTGGTAATGGGCTTCTAAAACAGGCATCATGTTATGGGAATCAGGTTCTCAATGTTCAGAGTTTCTGTCAATTTATTTACTTATTTATGGCATTTTATCCCACGTTAAACTTGAATTAGATTGGAACTTGGAAGCATTTAAAAATAAAAATAATTTCCCGGGGAGAGAAATGCGCGTGACCCCTCCCCCCCTGGCTCTCTCCCTGGGTATAGCCAGCTCTGCAATTTGGGGGGGGGGGGGCGCAGAGGTAGATGGGGTGGGGGGCGCAGAGTTGGACCAGGGAGAGAGCCTGTTAAAAATTTACCAGCACACCACTGCCTACATCCCTTATAACTTAATATGAACCCTATCATCAATTGTCATATTGGACAGACCAAGAGTCAAGGGATGAGTTCAGTTACCCACAGTCCTCTTAGAGTTGGATCCATGCCACCCTACAATGCTCTAGTACATTACCACGCTGACACATCATGGGAAGAAAGCTATGCTGAGACTGGTTATCTGGAAACCAGAACAATGCAGCCCAGTCCTCCCCCCCATCACCACAGCTGGCCATATAATAGGATAAAGAATATCACAGATCAAAGTCACTGCACCTTCATACTGATCAACATCAAAAAACAATCTACAGTGAAAAGTGACAGACATTTTCCCTGCTTTTTCATAATCAGTGGCAGGCCAACAATAATATCTGCACACCATATACATGTAATCGGCAAAACCACCCCAAAAGATTTTTTTTCTATTTTTTTTGTATAATTTTATATATCTTTAAAAATCAACTCCAGGAAAAATTAATGAAGTTCAATTCTGTATATAAAGGTGGACTTATCTCTTTTTGTCCAGTTGTGTGCGAGGTGGTATATTTCAGCTTATAACAGAAAGAGCGTATGATCCCAACGGTCCCGTTTTGCACTGCTTCTTCAGGGAACCACACCACAAAATCTTGAACTTTGTAAAGTGCTGGACAGTACACTTCCTACTGCCCCACTCACTGCCACTGATTGATGAGACATTTTCCCCGCTTTTTCAAATAATAGGATAGGACAGGCCCTGGTGGGGAGTCACCTGGCTTCATGCCCTCTTGTATAGTTAGGGAAAGGGATCGTACCAGTCTTAACACAAAACATACTAAAAATATCAAAAAGATTCTCTTGATTTTTTTCCAATGGATAAAAGACAGCAAGCTCTGCCAGCTTTGGGAGGGGGGGTGGAGATGTTATCCATGTGGGTTACTGTTAGGATGTGTTATTTTACTGTTAACCCCAGTTATTAGTAAGTAGGTCTCATTGCATAAAATGGGACTTGTGGTAAAATAACACAACTTAAATGGTAGCTCATGTTGCTAAATATGTCCCTAAAATTTGCTACTATTGCAGAGATATTCATACTGCCATTCCCCCAGACAAGAAAGATACTGACCATGTATGAGATTGAGCTGGATCGTGTCTTCTCAGGCACTATATGCTTCTTAGAGATTGCCACAAAGTCTGATAGCACAGAACTCCACTTTGTTTTTGTGCCACACCACAACACAATGCAAGACAGAATAAGACCCAAGACCACTGCAAAAGAAAGGAGCTTTTTTTGTCAAGTTTCACAGTATAGCAGAGAATGTACCACACCAAAAACTGCAATCTTATCGATCTGGTATAAAAGTTTATCACCCCTCTGCAAACAATCTAGCTTTCTCTATGAGCAATACAGCAGTTGGAAGCCTGCTAGACCTGGCTGTTCCAGCGACTCAGCAGCCACATGACCTAGTTCAAGTCCCAGCTCAGATCTTACATGTCCTGGGTGTACCAGGCATGGGAATACTGTGGAGGCACAGGGGGAGGGAGGGGCAAGTGGAGGTCATTGGTTGAACAGAAACACCTAGTGACCAGATTTGAGCTTCACAGCTCCAGGACCACAGAGCAAGTCCTAGGGCATGGACCCCAATCAACAACTTTCACTCTAATGACCAGGCATAAACCTGGAGAAAAAGTACCTGAAGTGCATGGAGCTGCAGTCCAACAGCAGTCGGTAGCATGTGTGATGGAAACTTACCAACCCTCCCCCCCCCCCCCCCCCCCAAAAAAAAAAAAGGCAGCCCATGTCTCCCTTCCTACCTAGGCTGAAAAAGATCAGAGCCAGCTTCAAGGTCACGGAGGAGAACAACAACTTACAACCCAATAAAGTCAGAAGTAAAAAGTGCTGCTGTTCAAAGAACAGAGTAGCTTTGACCCAGGATTTCTATAGAAAGGAGACATACACTATCAGGCTTATATTTTTACAAAATCACTAGCAGTTTGGCGATTCAAGCTAAAGGCTGAGAAACAAAGAAAGGAGTGGGTCAAATGCATCCCACCCACCCCTTAAACTCTTTTGCCTCAGGTATCCACTTAAATTGTAAACTCTTTCGGGCAGTGTTCTAATGTACTGAATGCTGATAATGCTGTAAGCTGCTTTGAGCATCAAAGGCAGACAAGAAATTTCATGATATAACGCATTCCTCAGCAGATCCTGCTGCCAAGCTATTGCTGCTCAAATCAGAACATGGCTCCCTGGTTTTCAATCATTACTCAGCCCTGTAAGACCTTGGATCTGAGGTGAACTAAGAAATGGCGACTTGTGGACTGTCGAAAGAAAAGGAGAAGGAGCCTCACAAGTGTGAGCAAGCAAGCAAAAAAAAGTGAGGCCTGAAAAGAGACATCCAAGGAGACAGGCTCTTAAAACAATCACATTTATTCCAAAATGGTCAACACTGATGCTGGTGCAACGGAAAACATGACTCGACTTGGGCTGTGTTCTAATAATGCTGCCTGTGCCAGGAGTCTATATATAACTCTTCTTAGTTTAGGGGCTCATTTTCAAAACAGAAAAATGTCAAAAAAAAAAAGCAGTAGATGGATTTTTTTTTCTCAAAACATCCAAATTGCAATTTTTGAAATCCATCTTTAAGACGCTTTTCTATGCAGTTCATCTGCAGTGCATCCAAATCACAAGGGAGCGTGCTGGGGGTGAGATCTGGGTGTTCCCAAAACTTGGACGTTTTTCTGCCATAATGGAACAAAGCAAAAACATCCAGAGCTAAAAGTTAGATGTTTTGGTCTAGACCTGTTTCAGTCACGACTAAGTCACAAAAAGGTGCCCTAAATGACCACTGGAGGATTAAGCCAAACAGAGACAGTAACCAGCATACATAAAAAGTACACAAACAAAAAAAGCAACACTGGGCCTTCAAGACTGAGACAACAGGAGTGTTTTATTAGTGAACGACCCGACACGGGCCATGTTTCGGCGTGAAACAACGCCTGCCTCAGGGGTCAGGGTTTGAGCATAAATTATGTGAAGTGTTTAGGTATCCAAGTCCTCTGAGATTAAACGGAGAGAAACTTCAGAGCCAAGAAAGCCTGTCACACCGGACGGTAGTGATTCAAAAGAAACCACCTTTGCAAAAACAGGAGACTAAAAGGTGGTTTCTATAATTAAGTACATTGTATTTACACAAGCGCTAAGAATCAATTCATTCTAGTACACCAACACTGTGTAAAGAAAAAAAAAACACTATTCTAGCACAGCAACACTGTGTAAAAATTAAATTATGAACTTACCGCGGCACAGTGACGACCGCTATTTCAACATTCAACTCGTAGCAAAAAATGCAACCAACGTGGCGCATGCTCTCATCTAAAGGCTCAATTCACACCCTTATTTTGATTGACATGCTGTGTCACCAACAGCTTAAAAAAGTGAATCATCTAAAAAAAAAAAAAAAAAAAACTTTTGCTCAAAATACTCCAAAAAACGTTGGTAAGTCAGATTTTTATTTGTTTTTATCAACCAAAGTTGGTACTTAAAGCCAACTAATGTCTTAAGCTCTGTAAGCCAAAAACACACAAAACAACATGAGGAAAAAAAAAGTCTCAAAAGCAATCTATGGGTGTAAAATCAAATGCCTAGAAAATATTCATTAAACTAGCCATAATGAATGTGTTAACTGTTATGCTTTTCTTAAGAGGGTTATATGTACACAAAAAAGTATTTCCATATACTTTAAAAAAATTATATATAAACTGAGGAAGCTGCATGATTAAGTCACATTTCCCATTGCACCAGTATCAGTGTTGACCATTTGGAATAAATGTGATTGTTATAAGAACCTGTCTTCTTAGATGCTTCTTCAGACCTCACTCTTTTTTGCTTGCCTTGAGCATTGTAACATACTGAATTCTCTTGATCATAGAGTGCTATGATTGAAAATTGTTCTCCTTGAGCAAAGGTCGCTAGAATAGTGTGGTTGGGGGGGGGGGGGGGGGAGAAAATTTACCAATGCCTCCTCTCCTGCAGAACTTCCCTTCAGCTTCAGCATCTATGATCAGGCCTCCAGCATTCAACCTTCTATCCCCATATTCAGGAAGGATGGCTATCTAGAACCCCCAAACCCAAGGAAATGAACTAGGCCAATAAAGTGTGGGGGAGGGGGGGGGAGAAAGTATAAAACCAAATGCAAGGGATTGTGGGGGGAAGAAAAAAAAAAAGCAAGAACAAACGAATATCACGATGTGACAGCCACAGGTGGGGCTCGTGACGGATGGCAGGTCCACACGAGACTCCTGTCAAGGTCCAAATACGCTGCAGACTAAATCTAAGTTACAGTGAAATCCTGTGAAGAGAGAAAACGTGTTCACATACCAAGTGCTGCCATCATCCAATGAACGTTTCTTTGGGTGTGGGAAACATTCTCATCTTCACAGGCAGTATGATTACCTGCAACAAACATTTGGATACTCGGTGAAGTCAGATGCTATACAAGTTTAACAGTCACTGACATGGGCACTGTCTCTCTCAGTACCCTGGTTTGTTTCTCTCTCTCAAGGTCCTTTCACTAAGCTGCGGGAAAGAGGGCCCTGCGGAAGCGGTAGGAGCCATTTCTTGCTGCATGCCAGGGCCCTTTTTACCGCAGCTGGTAAAACGCCCCCCCCCCCACCCCAAACAAAATGGCCATGCTGTAAGATAACTCTTATCGTGTGGCCATGCGGCGGGTAACTGGGCAGCGCACTAAGGAAAAAATTAATTCCTGTAGAGCTGGAAATGGCGCACGCTCCAGCTGAACTACCACCAGTGGCTGCATTGGGCCAGCAATAGTTCCGTTTTTGTGCGCGGTAAGCCCGCGTTGGGCTTACTGCCGCTTTGTAAAAGACCCCCCCCCCCCCCCCATCAATGTCCTGGCCTGCCTGTCTTCGCTTCCCAAAGGCAGAACTCTAGATTTCCAACCCCCAACCTTTGCTCATCTTCCCTCTCCCCCCACTACCACATTTCATTTTAAATGCTATACTGCAAATCATTAAAAAATGCCTAAGCAGTTTACAATCTAAATAAAATTAAGGGAAAAAGGTGGACGTAGAAATATAAGGAGGCCTAAGGTGCAATTTCCTATTTATAAGAGGATAGGGAACTAGGTGCATTCACTCTATCGCTCCCCAGTACCTCTCCACTCTTGTCTCTCCCTACACCCCCCCTCGGGTACTCTGTTCTGAGGATAAATCTCTCTTGGCTGTCCCCTTCTCCTCTACTGCTAATTCCAGACTCCGTTCCTTTTATCTCACTGCACCTCATGCCTGGAATAGACTTCCCGAGCTTGTACGTCTAGCCCCGTCTTTGGCCGTTTTCAAATCCAGGCTAAAAGCCCACCTCTTTAACGCTGCTTTTGACTCCTAACCACTACTTACTTGCCCTGTACCCTTTTATCCCCACCTCTTTAATTCCCTTACCTCTTAGTTGTTCTGTTTGTCTGTCCTATTTAGATTGTGAGCTCTTTGAGCAGGGACTGTCTTTTCATGTATGGTGTACAGCGCTGCGTATGCCTTGCAGTGCTATAGAAGTGATAAGTAGTAGTAGTAGTAGTAGTAGGTTGGAAATAAAACTAGATAAACTAAGACACAAAAGGAAGGTAGGTTGTGTAAAAACTTGAGGACATATGAAGTGAAGTCACATTGGGACAAGGCCAGGCACAGTTGTTGGGTACTATCATTAATCTGAATATTTAGCAGTTGGAAAGGCCTGTCTGAATAAAAAAACATTTTTTTTAACATTACTCAAAATTTACTTTATGAGAGTTCTTCCATTTAAAAAAAATGTTAAAAGAATTATATAACATTGGGGCTGTCACACTAAAGAAAACGGTTCTGGCCAGATGAGTGTGTATGTGTAAAATGAGTTGAGATACGAGTCAATTCTGATGTACAGATCGGAGGGTTCTTGAAAGTACATAAGGTTTAAGAATACTGAACAAAGATGGCATCCTACAGTGAAATAACTGATGGGTAAGAGTCACTCGGTACCCTTTGGGTGGTCCATCTCCAACCACTCAGCACCTCTGGGCTCCCTCTTTCTACACCCTAGGCTGCCCTGCTCTTACTCATTTGATACCCTTTCATAAACAGAGCACCCTAAAATCTCCCCCCAAGCCCTGCCCACCTTCTCAATACCTCTCAGCATCCTTGGCTGGCCCTTCAGGTGCTGCCTCTTACCAGCTGCCACTTCCTCTCCCACTGAGGGAGACTCTGTAGAATCAGTGTCAGACAGATTACAATCTGCCTCATCTTCTTCATTGTCACAGTCTGCATGCCCATCACATTTCCAAGATTCGGGGATACACCGTCCTGAAGCACACTGGAACTCCGAGGCATTACAGAGGAGGAACTGCTGGGGCTGGCAGAGCTCAGATGATTCATCTGATCCATCTGGACAGTCCTCCTTCCCATCACAAGTGGAATTTGTGGGCAGACAGAAGCCCGAGGGCAGGCACTGAAATTCCTGGGACTTGCAGCTGGAGGATGGGCAGTGACTTTCATCGCTGGCATCTTTGCAGTCATCTCTTCCATCGCAGACCTGCTTTTGAGGTATACACTGCAGGTTGCTGCAGCGGAATTGTTTAGAAGTACATGTGGCATTCCCTAAACACAGCCCAAAGACATAGAAGTATCACAAAACTACCTCTCAACATTACATCAATAAACAGAATAAAACATACCTACTATTATGTTAACCAAAGATATAATGAATCATAAAAATAAAAAAAAGTTACAGAAATAAAATAATAGAGACCACAAAATTAGATTAGAAAAAAAAAACCTCAACTGCAGTAAAATTAACATGTAAATAACTATGGGCTCAATATTCAATGGAACTGAAAAATTACAATGGATTGTCCCAGTGCTTTCCAAATAAGCGTCAGGACAGTCTAGGGGTGGAGGGGGTTGAACAGACACTTATCCAGATGTTAGCGATTTTACAGATCAGCACCTACATAAAGTCAGGACAGCAAAAAAGCTTTCCCAACTTTATCTGGGTATCAGTCCGGATACTGCCGGTGGTCACTGTATACCTGGATATTCAGTTCTGGTATCTGGGTATGGGCTGGCACTGAATATCCAGGCACTGAATGGCCAGCATCTATAAAAACAGACTGCCACAAGATGAATATCGGGGGAGGGAGTTTTATATCCAGGTATAAAGAACTCATGGTGGCCAGCATCTATAAAAACAAACAAGACTGCCACAAGATGAATATCGGAGGAGGGAGTTTTTTGGGTTTTTTTTTAAGGGAGAGATCAGGTCAGACTCACACCATGCAAAGTAAATGAGGACTAGCTCTATAAGGATTTCCATTAAGGCACTACAGGGGACAGGTAACTCCATGAGCAGTCCGAAAGGTGCCTAGTTTAATAGCACTTCAACTCCACATCTGTTCCAGCCAAATTACGCTGTTCTGGGGCAGGGGACCGGCAGAGCCGACAGGCAAACGCCTACTCTGTGCACCCTCATGCTGCCTGCACCCAGGGCGGACCGCCCCCATTGCCACGCCCTTGGTACGCTACTGATGCGCACATCATCCCGGTGTACCCCAGAGTTCTTTATTGTCACCTATGCTTTTTAATTGGTATCTTGTTGCTTTGGCAGAATTTATTTATTTAGATTTTGCTCACACCTTTTTCAGTAGTAGCTCAAGGTGAGTTACATTCAGGTACTCTGGATATTTCTCTGTCCCAGGAGGGCTCACAATCTAAGTTTGTACCTGAGGCAATGGAGGGTTAAGTGACTTGGGTGCTAGCAAGGTTTTCCTCGGAGTGTGTATGTTTGAGAGAGTATGTTTGAGAGAGTGAGTGAGTGAGAGAGAGAGAGAATGTGCGAGTGTGTGTATGACAGAGAGAGAGTGAGACTGCTGGGTGCAAGTGTGTCTCCTCTGTCCCCCCTCCAGCCACCCAGCGATTCTCCTCTGTCCCCTGCCCCCCACCGATGCTCTTCTCTCCCTTGCCCCCCCCCCTCCAGCTTGTGTTTGTATTACAATTATTATTTTTTAATTATTTCTCACTTTTTACATACTGCAAATTGATCCCAAACAATCGACTAAGTAGTTCACAACAAATTAAAATAGAACTTCTGTGCCAAGAGTGGTGGAGAGAAGAGAGAACATAAGAGTTGCCATACTGAGTCAGGCCAATGGTCCATCTAGCCCAGTATCCTGTTTTCCAAACAGTGGCCAAGTCAGGTCACAAATACCTGGCAGAAACCCAATTAGCAGCAACATTCCATGCTTCCAATACCGAGGCAAGCAGTTGCTTCCCCATGTCTATCTCAATAGCAGATTATGGACTTTTCCTCCTGGAATTTTGTTCAAACCTTTTTATAAGCCTAGATATGCTAACCGCTGTTTCTACATCCTCCAGCAAAGAGGATGTAGACCTTAACTATTCGTTGAGTGAAAAAATATTTCCTCCTATTTGTTTTAAAATTATTTCCATGTAACTTCCTTGAGTGTCTTCTAATCTTTGTACTTTTGGAATGAGTAAAAAAAAAATCGATTTACTTCTACTCATTCTACACCACTTAGGATTTTGCAGACCTCAAATCATATCTCCCCTCATCCATCTCTTTTCCAAGCTGAAGAGCCTGAACCTCTTTAGAATTCCTCATACAAGAGCAGTTCCAAGGAAGATGAGAGGAGGGGAGAGTTAGGCGGAAACAGAGGCAAAAGAAATAGGAAAAAAGTTGAGTTTTAAGAAGAGACTTAAATGACTGCAAAGGCATAGCAATTCTAAAAGAGGGAAGAGATTTCCAAAATTTAGGGGCAAAAATAATTGAATGCAGTGTCACAGGAGAGTGAAAGGTGAAAAGCAAAGGACGCCAGAATACAGAGAAGGATTATCAAAGGAGGAACGAAGATGTCATGACGGGGAATAAGGGACCAGTAATTTGTG
Source organism: Microcaecilia unicolor (assembly GCF_901765095.1). Lineage (NCBI taxonomy): Eukaryota > Metazoa > Chordata > Amphibia > Gymnophiona > Siphonopidae > Microcaecilia > Microcaecilia unicolor. The sequence goes on from NW_021963914.1 coordinate 221,931, forward strand.
TAGGTAAGCAAGGGCGTTGGGAAACAACCTTTAAAAGACAAGCATGAGCAGTATATAGTGGATACAGGGAGCCAATGTTTGAGACATTGCCCATCTTCAAATCCTTACTCAAAGCCCATCTCTTCAATGTCGCCTTCAGCACCTAACCACCATACCTCTATTCAGGAAATCTAGACTGCCCAACTTGACATTTCGTCCTTTAGATTGTAAGCTCCTTTGAGCAGGGACTGTCCTTCTTTGTTAAACTGTACAGCACTGCGTAACTCTAGTAGCGCTCTAGAAATGTTAAGTAGTAGTAGTAGGGTGACCTGATCGAATTGGTGTACTTTGTGAATAAGTTTAACGGCTGAAGATTGAACCAGTTGGAAACACTTCAATGAATGTCATTTCAATGGGAAGTCCAGCACACAAGGAGTTACAGTAATCAAGACGAGTGATAACCAAAGCGAGAAAAAGAATGAATAGACTGAGGGGAGAAGGAGCGAACAGATCAGATGTGGTGTAAGGCAAAAAGGAGGATCTCACAACATTGTCAATTTGTGTTTTGAAAAGTGGAGTTCTGAGTTGAAAGTGAGTGTCCAGAATTTTAATGTCACTGAACAAGAAATTGTTGTTGTCTAAAGTAGGAGCAATAGGCATAGGGGAATGTGGGCTGATAAAGGCAATAGCTTCACACTTAGACCAACTGAGAAAGTTACCATGGTCCATAAATGTTAGCCACATAGAGCCTGCTATGTTGGGAATATGTGGGATACAAATGTTCTAAAATAAATAAATAAATCCAGGATAAAACAGCAGTAAGACAAGAGTTCAGAATGGTAGGAGGAGAGGAGGGATCTGACACACTGAAGAGAATCTGAATGTCATCTGCATAACAGAAAGATTGACAGCCTTGTTCCTGAATAATAGTCGGTCAAGGGGCTAGAAAAATGTTGAACAAGGTGGGGGAAAGGATGAAGCCCTGGGAGACGCTGGAAAGAACCGGGAAGGTGACAAAGCAAAAGCCAGAGTGAGTTGAAAAGAACAGTCAGAGAGATAGCTTTCAAACTCTCGGTATTAAGTGGTGTATCAAGAAATTCAATCCAATCCAGAAGAGGTGCAATTTTAGAAAGAGGCCTCTTCTCTGCAGAAAACAGTTATGCAGAAAAAGCTCTACAAAACTACTTCACATGTTTTAAATGAATCAAGGCCAGTGTAAATTAGGAAACCATTCTACAGATGGGCTCTGCTCAAAAACAACTATCCAAACCAAAAAATACTGAATGTGTGTTAATCGGTTGAAATCTTTTCACTGAAAAACCTAGGTACACAATACCAAGTACGTGGTCAGGTTTCCAAGTTTACTTATCATTTGATATACCACACCATCAGTAACTCCTAGACAGTTTACAAATTAAAAATATTAGTGATGACAGATGTCTATTTCTGGGCTCTACAGTTCCCCACAAAGTCCAGCCATCAGGCCTCTTGTGGCCGAGCTCAACTCAGCCTGCAAACGATTTCTCAAAACATATATACTTTTCATGGCATTTTTGAGAAGATGGCTCAGCACGCAAGTCAAGTGGTAAATTATTCCACTACTAACTACACTAAATACAGATGAACAAACGTTTTCAAAAACAGATTTGGTGGAAGGAAGGAAAAATAAAAGTATCAGTGGCTGAGATAAGAAGGATACATAAAAGAACATAAAGTAGTCATACTGGGTAAGACCAATGGTCCATCTAGCCTAGTATCCTGTTTCCAACAGTGGCCAATTCAGGTCACAAGTACTTAGCAAAAACCCAAATAGTGGCAACAATCCATGCTACCAATCCCAGGACAAGCAGTTACTTCCCCATGTCTGTCTCAATAGCAGACTATGGACTGTTCCTCCAGGAACTTGTTCAAACCTTTTTTAAACCCAGATACGCTAACCGCTTTTACTATATCCTCTGGCAAAGAGTTCCAGAGCTTAACTATTCAATGACTGAAAAAATATTTCCTCCTATTTGTTTTAAAAGTATGTCCACGTAACTTCCTTGAGTGTTCCTTAGTCTTTGTACTCGCTCCAAAAGTAAAAATCAATTTACTTCTACTCATTCTACACCACTGAGGACTTTGTAGACCTCAATCTTATCTCCCCTCATCCGTCTCTTTTCTAAGCTGAAGATCCCTAACCTCTTTAACCTTTCCTCATATGAGAGGAGTTCCATCCCCTTTATCATTTTGGTTGCTCTTCTTTGAAACTTTTCTAATTCCGCTATAACCTGGATGGTGAACCTGAATTTTTAATTGTATTCACAAAAGTTAGATCTCGAAGGGAATCCTCACTGAAAAGGGGATAATATGATCCCACTGTGTAGCACCTATCATTTTGACTGTGGTGTTCTCGATGCACTGTAAGCATTTGATCTCGACAATGAACTCAATGAAATTACTACAAATAGGAAGAAATATATTTTCATTGAAAGAATAGTTAAGCTGTAGAACTCATTGCCGGAGGATGTGATAACAGCAGTTTGCTTATCTGGGTTTAAAAAAAGGTTTGGACAAGTTCCTGGAGGAAAAATGTCTAGTCTGCTGTTCAGACATGGGGGAAGCCACTGCTTGCCCTGGGATTGGTAGCATGGAATATTGCTATTAATTGGATTTCTGCCAGGTACTTGTGACTTGGATTGGCCACTGTTGGAAACAGGATACTGGGCTAGATGAACCATTGGTCTGAACCAGTATAGCTATTCTTATGTTCTTAATGTGAGGACCTGAGAGGAGGGCATTGGAATAGTCCAGCTGGCCTAACACTGGAAAACATAGCATTTTACGTAAAACATCACTATTAAAATAGGATTTAGCTGAATGAATCTGCAGCTTTCTACCAGAGAGGTCATATGTGCCCGAAAGATCAGTGTCACTACAACATACATCACTACGTATACTGTCAGTGTTATGCAAATATATTCATACCATGGTGGACATAGGTCTACGAACCTTTACCACATAATTCTGGTAGCTCGTCAGATCCATCCCTACAATCTTCTTCCCTGTCACATTGCCACTCCATCTTAATGCACGCACCATCAGAACACAAGAACCCATGGCAGGCTGCTTCCCCTGTAACTGAGAAAGGAGTACAGTTAGGACAAATAAACCAAGAGCCTTATTTTAGAAAAAAAACGTGGAGATAGGAATTTAGACATCCAGATCAGGATGGAGAATTCTCACAATATTTTACAAGAGGTTCAGCTAAACGTACAACCTCTTGTAAAATAGATGCCATGACTGCATGTTGATGGCTACTTACGGACAACAGAAGCTGCACATAGGTAAAAACAAAATGTGCAACATCTCCCCCCCCCCCCCCCCCCCCCATGTGCACGAGAGCATCTTTTTAAAAATCACATTTTAAAATCACTAAAGCTACAGTTCAGGCTGACCAAAAAAAAAAAAAAAATGAGTAAAATGCCCTTATTTGGCAGCCTGACCCCTAGAGGTCACAGAGGTCATTTTGGAGCAGGAGTGCGTAGGAATCACTTCAACTCCCTCTAGATGCCAGGGACCCTGGTAAGGCTGGGGATGGGGGAACTGGCCAAGGATACCAGCAGCTCATGTATGCCTTTGGGCAAATGTAAATGAAGATGACATCTAGTGTTTTTGATCTACAGTGGGGGAAATAAGTATTTGATCCCTTGCTGATTTTGTAAGTTTGCCCACTGACAAAGACATGAGCAGCCCATAATTGAAGGGTAGGTTATTGGTAACAGTGAGAGATAGCACATCACAAATTAAATCCGGAAAATCACATTGTGGAAAGTATATGAATTTATTTGCATTCTGCAGAGGGAAATAAGTATTTGATCCCTCTGGCAAACAAGACCTAATACTTGGTGGCAAAACCCTTGTTGGCAAGCACAGCGGTCAGACGTCTTCTGTAGTTGATGATGAGGTTTGCACGCATGTCAGGAGGAATTTTGGTCCACTCCTCTTTGCAGATCATCTCTAAATCATTAAGAGTTCTGGGCTGTCGCTTGGCAACTCGCAGCTTCAGCTCCCTCCATAAGTTTTCAATGGGATTAAGGTCTGGTGACTGGCTAGGCCACTCCATGACCCTAATGTGCTTCTTCCTGAGCCACTCCTTTGTTGCCTTGGCTGTATGTTTTGGGTCATTGTCGTGCTGGAAGACCCAGCCACGACCCATTTTTAAGGCCCTGGCGGAGGGAAGGAGGTTGTCACTCAGAATTGTACGGTACATGGCCCCATCCATTCTCCCATTGATGCGGTGAAGTAGTCCTGTGCCCTTAGCAGAGAAACACCCCCAAAACATAACATTTCCACCTCCATGCTTGACAGTGGGGACGGTGTTCTTTGGGTCATAGGCAGCATTTCTCTTCCTCCAAACACGGCGAGTTGAGTTCATGCCAAAGAGCTCAATTTTTGTCTCATCTGACCACAGCACCTTCTCCCAATCACTCTCGGCATCATCCAGGTGTTCACTGGCAAACTTCAGACGGGCCGTCACATGTGCCTTCCGGAGCAGGGGGACCTTGCGGGCACTGCAGGATTGCAATCCGTTATGTCGTAATGTGTTACCAATGGTTTTCGTGGTGACAGTGGTCCCAGCTGCCTTGAGATCATTGACAAGTTCCCCCCTTGTAGTTGTAGGCTGATTTCTAACCTTCCTCATGATCAAGAATACCCCACGAGGTGAGATTTTGCGTGGAGCCCCAGATCTTTGTCGATTGACAGTCATTTTGTACTTCTTCCATTTTCTTACTATGGCACCAACAGTTGTCTCCTTCTCGCCCAGCGTCTTACTGATGGTTTTGTAGCCCATTCCAGCCTTGTGCAGGTGTATGATCTTGTCCCTGACATCCTTAGACAGCTCCTTGCTCTTGGCCATTTTGTAGAGGTTAGAGTCTGACTGATTCACTGAGTCTGTGGACAGGTGTCTTTCATACAGGTGACCATTGCCGACAGCTGTCTGTCATGCAGGTAACGAGTTGATTTGGAGCATCTACCTGGTCTGTAGGGGCCAGATCTCTTACTGGTTGGTGGGGGATCAAATACTTATTTCCCTCTGCAGAATGCAAATAAATTCATATACTTTCCACAATGTGATTTTCCGGATTTAATTTGTGATGTGCTATCTCTCACTGTTACCAATAACCTACCCTTCAATTATGGGCTGCTCATGTCTTTGTCAGTGGGCAAACTTACAAAATCAGCAAGGGATCAAATACTTATTTCCCCCACTGTATGTGAATTGAGATGGGGAATCCATGTAGATGTGCTTTAAAAAAAAAAAAAAAAACTCCCTCTCCCTGTCCCCATCATGCCTCCTGGCAATGTAAACATGGTGAGCACCACCAGCTGTAAATAGCCCAGTGGCATAGGGGCCCACCAAAAATTGGTTCTTCCTTAGCATGGCTGGTGGGGGGGGGGTGGGGGATCTCCATCCTCACCAGCCAATGACATCCTCCCTGCCGGAACACTTGCAAACCAGGCAGCCGGTGGCAGTGAAAAACATCCAAATCGCAATTTTTGAAACTCAGATTTGAGATGTTTCTCTGCAGTGTATTCAAAACACGATGGGGTGTGTTGGGGGCGGGATCTAGATGTTCGCAGAATGCAAAGCAAAAAGTGCCCAGAGCTAAAAAAGTTATACATTTTGGTCTAGACCTGCTTCAATTATGACTAAGTCATGAAAATGTACTCTAAATGACCAGATGACCACTGGAGGGACTGAAGCATGACCCCCGCCCCCCCTTAATATAAACCCTAGTGGTCATAAAGCAACCCTCCTACCCCCTCCAAAGATTTGGAAAAAAAAAGCAGCAGAATATACCAGCTTCTATGTCAGTTTCAGATGTTATGGCTGGTTTTATTGGAGCGGCAAGTAGGTCCCTGGAGTAGCCTAGTGGTCGGTGCAGTGGATTTCACTACATACTGCAGAGAAGAGGACCCAGGCCCATATTCCACTCCAACTGGTACATTTGTGGTGTAAAGTGTGAGCCCTCAAAAACCTACCAAAAAAACCTAGTGTACCAACATATAGGTGACACCTGCAGGCATAAGGGCTATTGGAGTGGTATACAGTTGGGAACAGTAAATTTTTGGCGAGTTTTTGAGGGCTCACCATACAGTATAAGGGGGTAACGTTTGGATGTGTACCTGGGACTTTTTAATGTGAAGTCCACTACAGTGCCCCCTAGGGTGCCCCACTGTTCTGCTGGGATGTCTGTGTGACCAGTTTACTAAGAATGCCACCCCCCCCCCCCCCCAATACATCCCAATGGCTTTCTGTACATTTTTCCCTTGGATAGGTTTTTCTTTTCCCAAAATGGTACTAAAAGATAAGACGTACTGAGCACAAAAATATCTAGCAAATGGCCATATTTGAAACAAAAAGTTGGACTTTTCTGGTTTGAAAACGGCCATGTTTGCTACTGGATTTTTGGATGTTTTTCACAAAACATCCAAGATCGGATTTAGATGTCATCTCGAATGTGCATTTAAAAACTACTCTTTATTACAATTGGTGGCACTAACAGAGGCAAGAGTTGTAACTATCTCCAAGTGCTGACAGTATGAAGGTCCAAAAAACAAAGTGAAAAATGTAACTGCATAATATTTATTAACTTTAAAAGCTAGCACGGGCAGCCAAGCCTTACTACAGTGTAAGCAGTCATTCTGTATATCCTTAATACAACTCCCATTGCACCATTTCTCCCTCAGTGTAAATTTCTGACAGATTTATCCTACATTAAGAGAATTACACTGCCCCTATTAAAATGTAGCACTTTTCTGGGTGATATTGAATTAAAGCTGAAAACTGGCTGCTTCATGTCTGGATAGCTTACGGCATTCGATTTCATCGCTGCCATCTGCGCAGTCCTCATCACCGTCACACTGCCAGAACGCAGGAATACAACCTCCAGCTCTGCATGTATATTGCATCGACAGACAGGACGTCACAGGCAATCCTATTCAGAAAACAAACAGAACCGATTTTTAAAAAATGTTTATCCAGTGATTCCCAAACCTAACCTGGGCGATCCCCAGCTACTCAGGTTTTCAGAATATCCACAATGAATATTCATGAGATCAATCTGCATACACATCTATCTCATGCATAATCAAGAACAGAGAAATATTTTTTCCACACAGAGGGTGACAGAAGCTAGGGACAAGTCCAGAGGCTCAAGATCAGCTGTATTTCAGTAGATAGGGAAAATGGAATCTGTATAGGCCTTGTAATTAACAGCAAAAGGAGGCTGCAATCTGCCAATAAGTAAACCAGTAGAACAGAAGAAAGCAGATGCACTGAGGTGGAGAAAAGTGTTTATCAAAGACCAGACATGGCCACATTTCACCAAAAAGGCTGCGCTAGGGGTTCATAAGAACACTATTCAGGGGTAAAAAGGTGCTTCCCCCTGAGATAGTAAAAATACATCCAAGACTGCAAATAGTAGCTCCTGGATCACACAGAGCAGCAAAACATGCTGAAAAGCTGCTGTCCACTAGGCTCCCCTAAAGGAAGCTTGTTTATCTTTGTGCCTGAAACCTCGAGGGTTGACTCTTGCGGCTACTTTTTTCCTCAAATATCCTTGTAAATATTTAATTACCTCGAATGGAAAGGCATTTATTTGTTTGAGAAACAACACAGAGGATTTTCTTAAAGATCATGGGAAATAAGTAGATTTTTCACAAGGAGTCAATAAGGAAGGAAGCTCATTTACCCTCCTGTTTTGCCGTGCACTAATACCTACACAGCCCATTCACTTTGAATGGACTGTGTCAGCATTACCACATAGCTTAGTAAACAGGGGTGGGTTAATTAGGTATTTAATACTGATTTGTTATCATGTGTAGGTTCTTCTCCCTTGATGTGGGCTTGACGATCAATATTAGTTTTTGATTTCTATTTTGTTTCATGTGTGAAAAGTCCTTATCTTGTTTCATGTGTTGAAATGTAATAATTAAAGTCTGAGCACATTAGTCTTCCAATACTACTACTACTACTACTATTTAACATTTCTAGAGCGCTACAAAGTGTACGCAGCGCTGTACAAACACAGAAGAAAGACAGTCCCTGCTCAAAGAGCTTACAATCTAATAGACAAAAAGTAAAGCATTTAAATTTAAAATATTGCCAATACTGGCAATGTCTCTTCAGTTCTCAGTGGTAGCTTCAGGCCTCACCTGGGGTGAATAAAAGATTGCTTCTTTCATACGGTCTGTCCTCTTTCTGTTTTCCATATTCGATCTTCTGGACTGTTCGCCTTGTTGCTTCCTTAGTCTTATTTGCAGTACTGCAAGACTAGTGTGCACAAGGAAGCTCCTCCCCTGCACAGTTTCAACTCAGCCCTAACCTTTCTCCTACAACTGTTGTACCAGGAATATAAAGTTTTATATTTTATAGCATTTATATCCCACATTTTCCCACCCACGGATAGGCCCAATGTGGCTTACAATAATTTACAAAAGCATACATGAAATCTTCAAACAAACAGTCAACGGCATTGTAGGGAAAGGAACAAGAGAGTAATAGCAGAGGTGGGAGAATAGGGATAGAAAATAGAATTCAATGGGTAGCGGTGCGGGTCAAGAGCGCAAGCCTTTCCAAATAAGTAGGTCTTAAGGTATCCTTTGAAGGTCGGATGATCAGGGATAACTTTCACGAATCTAGGTAGGCCATTCCACAGTTGTGCGCTAATATAGGAGAAGGTGGTGGGTAAGTGGTTTTATACTTGAGGCCACTGTAGATTGGGTAATGCAGATTTAGGTACAAACAAGCTTGTCTGTGAGAGTTTCGAGGTGGTAAGCTGACAAGGGCGTCACCATAGAGAATTTTATGCACCAAAGTACAAATTTTAAATGTTATTCGGTCCTTAACAGGGAGCCAGTGCAGTTTCTCACGCAGTGGCCTTGAGCTTTCAAACCTCGATTTACCATAAACGAGCCTAGCAGCTGTGTTCTGGGCAGTCTGTAATTTTTTCAGGAGCATGTCTTTGCACCCTGCATATATTCCATTACAGTAATCTAGGAATGGCCAAACCTGGCATGGAACAGGCGTGACAGCAGGTTCTCCAACATCATCTCTCATTATGAAGCTCAGGTGTAGAAGAAAGGTTACAATCAAAATTGGCTTTTGATCATCAAGTATCTCAGGTTATTAAAAAAAGGCTTTTACTGGCTTCATCATTCTATCAGTCAAGATTTGGATTTTCCTACGCTCCAGACCCTTATTCACGCTTTTGTCATTTCTCGAATTGACTACAGTAAATTTATCTACTATGGAACCTCTTCCTACCTCTTTCGTCGTATTCAAACTCTCCATGCTGCGAGATTTTTATGTAAAACAAAGCAGTGGGACCACGTCACCCCCCCCATCCCCCCCATTCATTTGTCTTCACTGGTTACCTGTTCACTTTAGACGTTAGTTCAAGGTTCTGTGCCATTCATCTCAGCTCGCCATCTTATCTTTCCTCTATTATAATTCCCTATACACCATCCTGTTTGTTAAGTTATCTTGATTCACACCACTTGGGTTCTCCCTTCTCCAAAACTCGCCCATAATGAGTCCACCTACAGTTCTGCTTTTTTTCTTTTTAGCACCCCTGTGGAATAAATGTACTTCCATATCTTAGGTTGGAACTATCCTTCTCTAAATGTAAGCCCTCCTCAAAGCACATTTTTTTAAATTAGCTTTTGGTATTCCGTTAACTTTGAGTCTTCCTAAAGTCTTTTTTTTTTTTTTGGGGGGGGGGGGGGTACCAATGGATCTGCATTGTCTCAATGACTAGGGCGAGAAATGAAGATAGTGTATTGTGGGTGATTATGTTGTGTTGTATGACTGGTCTTTACTCTGTCCTATTTATTTGGCATTCTTTTCTAAGTATTTTATGATTTTATTTGCAAGCCGCTATGACCTGTTTTCAGTAATGGCAGGATATGAAGAATTTAAAACAAACATCTGTTGAGGAATGCCTACCTTAGTGATCTCAGGGCAGACTTCCATTAATAGACACAGTGCCTAGTACAGCTGTACCAAATAGCATATTTTACTATTCGTCCAAACACGAATAATGGTTTTTAACATAAATAATAAAAGAAGCAATGTGAAATCAGAGATCGTTTATTTCAATAGGATTCCTTACAGTACAGCCCCAGATTATTCATATTCAAACTTAAACCACTATTTGGCCAAATACAAGTAATGGATTTGGGGCACAATCAAATATGAATATTCAGTACAGCCCTAGTGCCTAGAGCCCAAGAAAATGTTTGAATTTTTTTTTAATCAGAAAGATTAAAAATGAAGAGCTTATTTTCATGCCTTGCCTCTCAGTCTCAAAAATATACAAGAGTATAAATACATAAAATTAAAAAAAAAAAAAAAAAGTATAAATACATAAAATACAAATCAAGTACAAATAAAATATACATCCAACTCAAACTAAGAGCTCAGCCATCTAGTAAATGCCACCAAGGGAGGGGCCCTCGAAGGCAAAAGTGCCTAGGGTCCACAAAAGTCATAATGCAACCCTGAGTGACCTCATCTCCAAAACTGCTTCTGAGTTTTTTCCTCCATCTTGTGCCAGCAAGAATTAACTACACAGTGGGACTCATTTTCAAAGCACTTACAAAGTACCATAGGCCTATGGCCCATAGGTTCTATGGAACTTTGTAAGTGTAAGTGCTTTGAAAATATGCCTCATTGTGTAAAGAAGGAAAAAGGCCTTCTCCATGAGGGCTACTGATCCTATTCAGTGACCACATTTGTTAATATCCTGCAGTCATTAAAAATGACAATGAAATATTTTAATTATCCTGACTGTAAAACAGATCTTACTAAACAAAAAAAAAAATTACACTACCCTTCCTTCCATTCAGGCCATACATGTCTATTATTAGATTTGGCCCACACCTTTTATAAATCAAGTTACATTCAGATACAATTTAAGTTTGTTCCTGAAGCAATGGAGTGTTAAGTTACTGGCCCAAGATCACAAGGCGCAGTAATGGGATTTGAATCTCAGCCTGCTGCTCTAATCATTACGCTGCTCCTCCAATATCCCCAAGCAGGGGCAACGATACACCTTTTTTGGAGGGACCAAATAACCCAGTTTCCAGCCCAACCTCAAGCTCTCTAGTTTGCCCTAGGTTGGGCAAAATATCGGTGGGGCATTGGCCAATTTCATTACACTGCCTACACAAAATGCAAAAATAAAAAATACTTAGATCATGAAAATGTGTCAGAAATATACAGAAGCTATTCAACTTAATATATCATTCCCTTCACAGGGAACTGAGTGTCAACCACAACTACTACCTAACTGGCACCTATCATCAGCCCATTTCAACCAGAGAATGACCTCCAACCAGCAATCAGGGTTGCCAGGTGGAAAATTTTTTTCCCACCCAATCCCGCACAAGAAACAGCCCAAAACCCGCCCAAACACAAACCCCGCCCCTGACACCCCCACCCCCGCGTCATCACCCCGCCCCCGCCGTCATCAACCCCGCCCCCGCCGTCACCGGCCCCGCCCCCGCCGTCACCGGCCCCGCCTCCCCCGTCACCGGCCCCGCCTCCTCCATCACCGGCCCCACCTCCCACGTCATCGGCCCCGCCCAAAACGTCACTAACCCCGCCCCCCGCGGCTGAAAAAAAACCCCGCCCTGAAGCCCAAAAAACAGCCCAAAAAACCGCAACCCGCCGCGGGCAAAAATTTCCCGCGGCGGGTCGCGGAAAACCGCCCAATTGGGCGGTAAAACCGCCCACCTGGCAACACTGCCAGCAATGACAGAAAGGAGGCGTTGCTTAGACTGACCCATAAGCCAACCAATAAGCATCAAAGACAGGGTCCGCCTACATCTACCACATCACCAATCAGCAAACTTGCAAAGAACTTAGGGTGGCCAGAGCTCCACTCTACGCCAATAACAGTCACTGAAAGGCGTGCCGATGAGTCCACATGGCCACAATGAATTCTCTGAGCTCCGGCGATGGGAAGGAAGGACTCACACTTACCGGATACCCCGTGCTGCCAGAGAAGAGCCTGAAACAGGAGAGCCTCGAGGATCCAGCAACCATACAACGCATGCACCATCATGCTGTCCTCCACATGGTCACGGTCCCCGTAAATGTCCCGCCCCTCCCACTTACTGTGGCGCGCCGCGCGCATGGAAATGTGACGTTAGGAAATAGGAATGGTACAACACCAGTTGCCTTTATCCCGCCGCTTTCTGGTGTCACGTGGTTGGCTACAGCGAATTCCTATTGGGAGCAAGTAGAGGAGGTGCAACTTATTATTGGAAGAGGGGCGGAGCGAGAAGCTTGATTGGCTGATCTCTTCGGCTCTTGTAGTGGTGCTTTGCTGCATATCTGCTCTGCAGGAAAAGAGTAGTTACTTACCTGTAACAGGTGTTCTCCGAAGACAGCAGGCTGCATATTCTCACAAGTGGGTGACGCCACGTCGGCCCCGGAGGATTTTAAAGCAAAATCTCTTTACGGCGTTCCGTCGCGCGAGCGATCGTACTGCGCATGTGCGCACACCTCTTCCCGCTCGCCGTGCGGACACGCCCCTCAGTTAAATCCAAAAGATGGAGGAGACAACTCCAAAAGGGGAAGGTGGGAGGGTTTGTGAGAATATGCAGCCTGCTGTCTTCGGAGAACACCTGTTACAGGTAAGTAACTACTCTTTCTCCAAAGACAAGCAGGCTGATATTCTCACAAGTGGGGTATCCCTAGCTTCCAGGCTTACACAACAAACAGTGGTCAATTGAGTCTCGCAACGGCGAGGCCAGAATAAAATTGACCTGAAAAGAAGAAATATCTAAATGAGTGTAGCCTGGAACAGAACAAAAATGGGCTTAGGAGGGTTGGAGTTGGATTCTAAACCCCAAAGAAGTTCTGCAGCCCCGACTGCCCAAACCGACTGACGAGTCGGCTATTGCTGAAGGCAGTAGTAAGATGAAAAAGTGTGGACTGATGACCACACCGCAGCTTTGCAGATCTCTTCAATAGTGACTGATCTTAGATGAGCCACCGACTTAGCCATGGCTCTAATTTTGTGAGCCGTGACATGGCCTTCTAGAGTCAGTCCAGCTTGGACAAAAATGAAGGAGATGCACTCTGCTATCCAAGAAGAAATTATGCAGTTTCCGACAGCAACTGGCATTAAAAGAAATAAACAACTGGGCGGACCGTCCGAGGGAGCTCGTCTGCTCCACGCAAAAAGTGCGGAGCCTGCTTTCGCCAGGGCTTGTAAGATGAGGGAGAAAGAATGTTGGTAAGACAACTGACTGGATCAGCTGGTACTCTGATACCAGCGCCAGTAAGAACTTTGTCTGCATGCAGAGAACTACTCTGTTAAGATGAGAAGTAAGGTAAGGCGCTTGAGCTACTAGAGACCGAAGCTCACCGACCTTACGAGTTGAAGGAACAGCCACTAAGGAAAACGACCTTCCAGGTCCAATACTTCAGATGGCAGGAATCCAGTGGCCCGAATTGAGCTTGCAGCAGCTGGATAAAAACGACATTGGGACCCCAAGATACTGGATAAGGAGTGATAGGAACTCTGACCGAAGCATAAGAGCCAACTGTCAAATTTATTGTGGGTGGTAAGCCCAACAGAAATAATCTCCCCTAGACACATACAAGGAATTCTCTCAATATTGGGGGAGAGATAAACCTCTCGTGAAGTGGACAGCTAAAGGCTGACCTTTCACACGTTGATGATAAGCTCTATTGCACAAAGATGAATACTGACAGAGTTGGTCTTGAGACCAGACTCAGACAGGTGTAGAAAGAACTCAAGCAAGGTCTGTATAAGACAAGATGCAGGATCTAGGGCCTTGCTGTCACACTAGACGGCAAACCTCTTCCATGAAAAAGAATAACACCTCTTTGTGAAATCTTTTCTGAAAGCAAGCAAGAGTCGGGAGACACTCTGGAAAACTCAACGAAACCCCACTCTCAACATCCAGACCGTGTGAGCCAGAGATTTGAGGTTGGGATGTAGAAGTGCCCCCTCGTTCTGCGTAATGAGAGCTGGAAAACATTCCAACTCCAGAAGAAGAGGGAATCCTATCTGACGCAGCTAGAAAAGAGCAATCAGAATCATGGCTCCACAATCTTGCTTGAGAAACAGCAAAGTCTTTTCCACCAGATGTATGGGAGGATACGCATACGGAAAACCTGTCTCCCAAAGAAGGAGAAAGGCATCCGATGGTAGCCTGCCGTGAACCTGCAGCCTGGAACAGAACTGAGGGACTTTGCGATTGGACTAAGTAGCAAAAAGATCCACTGAGGGGTCTTTCGAACTATAGGCATGCTCAACTGTAGCATTATCCTGCTCAGCCTGTCGGCCAGACTGCTGTTTACGCCAATTAGATAAGTGGCTTGGAGAAAACATGCCGCATTGCGGGCCCACCGCTACATCTGCATGGCATCCTAACTCAGAGGGCAAGATCCAGTACTCCTTTGTTATCGAGTACATCACAACCCGATTGTTTGGTTGAATTAAAATAATTTGGTTGGATAGCCAGGAGGGATGCAACCTTCGTCAGCAGCTTTTGACTGAGTAAGATGCCTCAGAATCAAAATAGAGAGAATTAAGCACCTCTGAGGGGAATACCGAAGACTGGCGAACAGTCGGGTTACATCCTCTAGATACCCTAAACCTGAAGTATGGGAAGAAGGATGCCCAGGGAAAGCATCCTGAACCAAATCTGTTTAGGCCCCTTATGTCTATGATGGGACGCAACCCACAAAGAAAGACCTGGAATAGAATCTCAACCCTTCTTGCCCTGGTGGAACGGGCTCGACTGCATTGGCGCTGAGAAAAGCAGAGAGTTCCTCTGCAAGTACTCACTTTTGATGGAAGCTAAAGGATTAAGCTTCCAATGAACAATGTGGAGGGTTTGATTCCAGATTGAGAATGTATCCTAACCGGACTAGTTGAAAAACCCCACCGGTTGGAGGATAAAGAAGTCACCTTTGGTGGAGAAAATGTAAACTTCCCCCCCCGACAGGCAGAATGGCCGGTACGGACATTTTTTTTTTTTTTTTTTTAGTGGCTATACTGAATTGGAGCCAGTCAAAAACCCCTCTGTTTCCTGGGGAATAGCTGCAGGGGCCTGATTAGGTGCACGCCGCTGACTAGAACGAGCGTGCTGAGGCATAGCCCGAACCGGCTGTCGAGAAGTAGGAGTATAGGTACGACCCCTTAAGGCACAAGGAAAACTACTCCTCTCTCTAAAGAACTTCCAAGATGAGGAAGTGTATGTACAGCATATCTATAGTTTTCTGCTGAGTCTCCTCCTCCAGGAGAGAGGCACACAGTTATGAGAGTCTGTCACTGTACCTAGAGCAGAAATCTAGGTGTTACAGTACAAGTGTCGAAAATGCCCTTGGACAGGAACCTGCGACACACCGTGTGCTACCTGACCACTTGGTGAAAAGGTCTAGCCTATTCCGGTGGGAATGCTCGTAAAGATCTGACAAGACTTGATTTGGGATGCGATCATGCCAGCCTGGTACGCCATTCTCCAAAAGAGGCTAAGGATGTATGCTCTGGCCCTGGGGGCGCCAAAGTAAGTTCTTAGAACTCCTATCTGTTCTGAGTGCAGAAGACTCAGGTGAAGATAGTAGTCCAGGACCTCTAGAATCTGGGCATTGGGATTCACAATCTCCACTGTAATGTCAGATGACCATCATTGAACTGAACTAACTACTCAAACAGAGCAGCTCAGATCCAAACACGTCCGATATGGAGGCTAATATGGGTCGAGAAGTTGCCCCAGTAGGGTGCGAACACCCATACCAGAGGCAGAATCGGTGAAGGAGACCAGGTGAAAAGCCAGATGCCGCAGGAGGCGGTAGCACCCATGGCATCCAACGGTACCCATGGTCCCGAAGCCAAGGACAAAGTCTGGAAATGCAAGGGAATCGAAACCAGACTGCTAGACCATGGCACCGACGGTACCGATGATACACATGGTACCGATGGACCCCGGTACCAATGGTACCCATGGTACTTGGTACCGATGATAGTCATGGTATCCGGTATCGATGGTACCCATGATACCTGGTACCGATGGTAACCATGACATGTGGTACCAATGGTACCCCTGATATCCGGCACCAACAGCACCGACGGTACCGATGGTACACATGGCACCGACGGTGCTCATGACACCTGGTACCAATGGCACCCATGGCACCGATGGTACCTGGTCATGATATCTGGTATCGATGGTACTCATGTGCCGACGGCATCCATGATACCTGATACCCATGTATCCACGGTACCGACGATACCTGATAGTATGGTACCGATGGCAGTCATGATACTCGGTACCGATGGGCGATGATACCTGGTACCGATAGTCGATGGTGCCCATGATACCTGGTGCCGATGGTGCCCATGATTCCCGGTACCGACAGCACCCATGGCACCGATGACACTCGGCATCAATGGCACCCATGGTACCGATGATACCCGGTGCCGACGGGACCCATGGTACCGATGATACCCGGTACCGACGGGACCCATGACACCGACCATGGTACCAATGTAGTTGGCATCGATACTCCTCGGTACCGACGCACCGATGATATTCGGTACCGACAGTACCCATGGCACCGATGATACTCGGTACCGACGGCACTCATGGCACCGATGATACCCGGTACCGACAGCACCCATGGCACCGATGACACTCGGCATCGACGGCACCCATGGTACCGATGATACCCGGTGCCGACGGGACCCATGGTACCGATGATACCCGGTACCGACGGGACCCATGACACCGACCATGGTACCAATGTAGTTGGCATCGATACTCCTCGGTACCGACGCACCGATGATATTCGGTACCGACAGTACCCATGGCACCGATGATACTCGGTACCGACGGCACTCATGGCACCGATGATACCCGGTACCGACAGCACCCATGGCACCGATGACACTCGGCATCGACGGCACCCATGGTACCGATGATACCCAGTGCCGACGGGACCCATGGTACCGATGATACCTGGTACCGATGTACCGGTGCATCGACGTCCAATGCCAGGATACCTCCATAACAGAGGGAGCAACGCTCTCGGCACCGACTGATGTCTGAAGCCCGGATACCTCCATAACCGAGGGAGCAAAGCTCTGGGCATCTCCTTTGGGCATCCCTGGCAGAGTAGAATACGTCTCGTTACTTTGAGACACTACTTGCGCTTCACAGGGAGATGATCCGGCCCAAGACACATCCGCCGATGCGCCCGAATGACCTGCCAAGCAGGAGGCGCCGAGGCAGGTGGAGACCTATTCGATGCATAACTATACCCAGCGTGCATCGGTCTCTGTCGGACTCCAGAATGATCTCCTTTGGGCATCCCTGGCAGAGTAGACTACGTCTCGTTTCTTTGAGACACTAATTGCGCTTCACAGGGAGATGATCCGGCCCAAGACACATCCTCCGATGCGCCCGAATGACCTGCAGAGCAGGAGGCGCCGAGGCGGGTGGAGACTCACTTCAAAGGTTACACCACTGATATTGTGTCACCAGGTTGCCCATTCAGTGGTTGACCAGGGATGCACCTGCTTAGGTTCCTGGTTTTTCCTGTGACATACACCTTTTATCACTTGTGGGGCTTAAAGACAGTGGTGTGCTGGAGCAGGCTGTCACAGCTCTGGAGAGCCGTTTGTAAAGTTTTAATAAATGGATCATAAAAATGTGGGCTTGTTTAGTTTGCTGGCTAGAGAGAGCCCACAGATAACAATATACCAGCACTTTCAAGAAAAAAGAAAAGAGAAGCTTATATGCTTTGTTCAGGCACAGCCCCTTGTGACTTTGGCAATTACTTAAATTTTTTCTTGCCTCAGGTACAAAAAATACCTGTATATATAAGCCACAATGAGCCTGCCATGAAAAGTACAAATGAAAAAATAAAAAAGAGATTTAACTCCGAAGACCTGAAGAAAACACGAAGCCCTAACGAACTCCGTGTCTCCTCAGACGCGGAAAAAGAAAAACTGAGGGGCGTGTCCGCACGGCGAGCGGGAAGAGGTGTGCGCACATGCGCAGTACGATCGCTCGCGCGACGGAACGCCGTAAAGAGATTTTGAGATTTTGCTTTAAAATCCTCCGGGGCCGACGTGGCGTCACCCACTTGTGAGAATATCAGCCTGCTTGTCTTTGGAGAATTGCATTTGTCGAAGTCTTTTACATGTGGTGTTCACGTCAACCCTCCTTGAGTCACTTCCTACTGCATCTCTAAGGGTCAATGTCTCCAAATGGGTTCTTTTTGGGCATAGTAATCCAGGGTGTAGAGTATGAGCTCAGTGATCGTGTGGAAAATGATGTTTGGTAAGATAAAGGTGTACGTGGGACCCCGTTGTATAGCGAGAGGACACATACAGGTTATCCCAACACGTATATAGTACAAGGTCTCGTACGCTTATAGTTTACTACAGAAAGAACATTGCTCTGTACGCCACTTTTTTTTTCAGGGGGAATATCAACGCGGGCTCGGCCTTTTCCAATGAGTGATTGATTCTGAGCGCCTGGGTCTTTTTGTTAATAAGGTGTCTATAGGATTCCTGCTACTACTTATCATTTCTATAGCGCAACAAGGCATACGCAGCGCTGTACATAGGGTTACCATATGGCTCCAGAAAAAGGAGGACGGATTGAGCCAGCCGGGTTTTACTTCCATTGCTTTCCATTGAAAGCAATGGAAGTAAAACCCGGCTGGCGCAATTGCTTTCCATTGAAAGCAATGGAAGTAAAACTCGGCTGACTCAATCCGTCCTCCTTTTTCTGGAGCCATATGGTAACCCTAGCTGTACACCATACACAAAAGACAGTCCCTGCTCAAACAGCTTACAATCTAGATACCACAGGTAAACAGACAGAACAATTAAGGGTAAGGGAATGAAGAGATGAGAATAAAGGACAGGGTAAGTGAGTTAGGAGTCAAATGCAGTGGTAAAGAGGTGGGGTTTGAGTTTGGACTTGAAAACAGCTAAAGATGGGGCTAGACGTACATGCTCGGGAAGTCTATTTCAGGCGTGAGGTGCAGCAAGATAAAAGGAATGGAGTCTTGAATTAGCAGTAGAGGAGAAAGGGACAGATAAGAGAGATTTATCTACAAAACGGAGTACTCGAGGGGGGACGTAGGGAGAGACAAGAGTGGAGAGGTACTGGGGAGCAGCAGAGTGAATGCACTTATAGGTCAGTAGAAGAAGTTTGAATTGAATACGGAAACGGATAGGGAGCCAGTGAACTGACTTAAGGAGAGGGCTAATGTGGGCATAGTGACTTTGGCGGAAGATGAGTCGCACACATGGGCGTAGTTTGTTTCATTTGGGGGGGCAAAGGATGAGGCGGAGCATATTAGCATATTCATTTGCATATATATATATATACTAGCCGTTGAGCCCATGTAAACGGGCTAGTTTTGGAATGGGGGGGTTCCGAGGCCCCCCCCCCGAGGTCGCCGCTGCTCTGCCCCTCCCCCCCCGGCCTGAGCACTGTCTGTTATTGAGCTTACATCGCACCACGCAGACGCAGCAGGCACATCAGCAAAGCTGCCGTCGGGACGGGCTTCCTTCTCTGCCTGTGTCCCACCCTCGTGTGACATAACGCGGCGAGGGCGGGACACAGGCAAAGAAGGAAGCCCGTCCCGACGGCAGCTTTGCTGATGTGCCTGCTGCGTCTGCGTGGTGCGATGTAAGTTCAATAAGAAAGACAGTGCTCGGGCCGGGTAGAGGGGCGGCGGTGGCGGCGACTCCGGGTGGGGGAGTGGTAGCAGTGACCTCGGGGGGGAGGGGGAGGGCGGAGCGGTTGCGAGTACATCTGCGGCATGCGCAGTAGAGACTTTCCGCTCTGTCCCGCCCCACTCATCACGTGCTCTTAAGTTAAGTGCTGTTAGATTTAAGTGCTCTTAAGTTAAGTGCTCTTAAGTTGAGCTCTCACAATTTTGGGACTTCTATACCTCCTTTTTCCCTCTTTCTCGTTCCCTCGTTCCTTCTACACCTCCTTTTTCCCTCTTTCTCGTTCCCTCGTTCTTTCTATTCCTCCTTAAGTTAAGTGCTCTTAAGTTTAAGTGCTCGTTCCCTCGTTCCTTCTACACCTCCTTTTTCCCTCTTTCTCGTTCCCTCTTTCCTTCTACACCTCCTTTTTCCCTCTTTCTCATTCCCTTGTTCCTTCTATACCTCCTTTTTCCCTCTTTCTCGTTCCCTCGTTCCTTCTATACCTCGTTTTTCACTCTTTCTCGTTCCCTTGTTAAGTGCTCTTAAGTGCTCTTAGATTTAAGTGCTCTTAAGTTAAGTGCTCTTAGGTTGAGCTCTTTCAAGTTAAGTGCTCTTAAGTTAAGTGCTCTTAGGTTGAGCTATCTCAAGTTAAGTGCTCTTAAGTTAAGTGCTCTTAGGTTGAGCTCTCTCAAGTTCTCTCACAATTTTGGGACTTCTACACCTCCTTTTTCGCTCTTTCTCGTTCCCTTGTTCAGTTAAGTGCTCTTAAGTTAAGTGCTCTTAGGTTAAGTGCTCTTAAGTTGTGATCTTAAGTTAAGTGCTCTTAGATTTAAGTGCTCTTAAGTTAAGTGCTCTTATGTTGAGCTCTCTCAAGCTAAGTGCTCTTAAGTTTAAGTGCTCGTTCCCTCGTTCCTTTTACACCTCCTTTTTCGCTCTTTCTCATTCCCTCGTTCCTTCTACACCTCCTTTTTCCCTCTTTCTCATTCCCTTGTTCCTTCTATACCTCCTTTTTCCCTCTTTCTCGTTCCCTCGTTCCTTCTATACCTCGTTTTTCACTCTTTCTCGTTCCCTTGTTCAGTTAAGTGCTCTTAAGTGCTCTTAGATTTAAGTGCTCTTAAGTTAAGTGCTCTTAGGTTGAGCTCTTTCAAGTTAAGTGCTCTTAAGTTAAGTGCTCTTAGGTTGAGCTATCTCAAGTTAAGTGCTCTTAAGTTAAGTGCTCTTAGGTTGAGCTCTCTCAAGTTCTCTCACAATTTTGGGACTTCTACACCTCCTTTTTCGCTCTTTCTCGTTCCCTTGTTCAGTTAAGTGCTCTTAAGTTAAGTGCTCTTAGGTTAAGTGCTCTTAAGTTGTGATCTTAAGTTAAGTGCTCTTAGATTTAAGTGCTCTTAAGTTAAGTGCTCTTATGTTGAGCTCTCTCAAGCTAAGTGCTCTTAAGTTTAAGTGCTCGTTCCCTCGTTCCTTTTACACCTCCTTTTTCGCTCTTTCTCGTTCCCTTGTTCAGTTAAGTGCTCTTAAGTTAAGTGCTGTTAGATTTAAGTGCTCTTAAGTTAAGTGCTCTTAAGTTGAGCTCTCACAATTTTGGGACTTCTATACCTCCTTTTTCCCTCTTTCTCGTTCCCTCGTTCCTTCTACACCTCCTTTTTCCCTCTTTCTCGTTCCCTCGTTCTTTCTATTTCTCCTTAAGTTAACTGCTCTTAAGTTTTAGTGCTCGTTCCCTCGTTCCTTCTACACCTCCTTTTTCGCTCTTTCTCGTTCCCTTGTTCAGTTAAGTGCTCTTAAGTTAAGTGCTCTTAGGTTAAGTGCTCTTAAGTTGTGATCTTAAGTTAAGTGCTCTTAGATTTAAGTGCTCTTAAGTTAAGTGCTCTTATGTTGAGCTCTCTCAAGCTAAGTGCTCTTAAGTTTAAGTGCTCGTTCCCTCGTTCCTTTTACACCTCCTTTTTCGCTCTTTCTCGTTCCCTTGTTCAGTTAAGTGCTCTTAAGTTAAGTGCTGTTAGATTTAAGTGCTCTTAAGTTAAGTGCTCTTAAGTTGAGCTCTCACAATTTTGGGACTTCTATACCTCCTTTTTCCCTCTTTCTCGTTCCCTCGTTCCTTCTACACCTCCTTTTCCCTCTTTCTCGTTCCCTCGTTCTTTCTATTCCTCCTTAAGTTAAGTGCTCTTAAGTTTAAGTGCTCGTTCCTTCGTTCCTTCTACACGTCCCTATTCCCTCTTTTTCGTTCCCTTGTTCCTTCTATACCTCCTTTTTCCCCCTCTCGTTCCCTCGTTCCTTCTATACCTCCTTTATCGCTCTTTCTCGTTCCCTCGTTCCTTCTACACCTCCTTTTTCCCTCTTTCTTGTTCCCTCGTTCCTTCTACACCTCCTTTTTCACTCTTTCTCGTTCCCTTGTTCCTTCTATACCTCCTTTTTCCCTCTTTCTCGTTCCCTCATTCCTTCTATACCTCCTTTATCGCTCTTTCTCGTTCCCTCGTTCCTTCTACACCTCCTTTTTCCCTCTTTCTCGTTCCCTCTTTCATTCTACACCTCCTTTTTCCCTCTTTCTCTTTCCCTCGTTCCTTCTATACCTCCTTTTTCCCTCTTTCTCGTTCCCTCGTTCTTTCTACACCTCTTTTTTCCCTCTTTCTCGTTCCCTCGTTCCTTCTACACCTCCTTTTCCCCTCTTTCTCGTTCCCTCGTTCTTTCTATTCCTCCTTAAGTTAAGTGATCTTAAGTTTAAGTGCTCGTTCCCTCGTTCCTTCTACACCTCCTTTTTCGCTCTTTCCCATTCCCTTGTTCAGTTAAGTGCTCTTAAGTTAAGTGCTCTTAAGTTGAGCTCTCACAATTTTGGGACTTCTATACCTCCTTTTTCCCTCTTTCTCGTTCCCTAGTTCCTTCTACACCTCCTTTTTCACTCTTTCTCGTTCCCTCGGTCCTTCTACACCTCCTTTTTCCCTCTTTCTCATTCCCTCGTTCCTTCTATACCTCCTTTTTCACTCTTTCTCGTTCCCTTGTTCCTTCTACACCTCCTTTTTCCCTCTTTCTCGTTCCCTCTTTCCTTCTATACCTCCTTTTTCACTCTTTCTCGTTCCCTTGTTCCTTCTACACCTCCTTTTTCCCTCTTTCTCGTTCCCTTGTTCCTTCTATACCTCCTTTTTCCCTCTTTCTCGTTCCCTCGTTCCTTCTATACCTCCTTTATCGCTCTTTCTCGTTCCCTCGTTCCTTCTACACCTCCTTTATCGCTCTTTCTCATTCCCTCGTTCCTTCTACACCTCCTTTTTCCCTCTGTCTCGTTCCCTCTTTCCTTCTACACCTCCTTTTTCCCTCTTTCTCTTTCCCTTGTTCCTTCAATACCTCCTTTTTCCCTCTTTCTCGTTCCCTCGTTCCTTCTATACCTCGTTTTTCACTCTTTCTCGTTCCCTTGTTCAGTTAAGTGCTCTTAAGTGCTCTTAGATTTAAGTGCTCTTAAGTTAAGTGCTCTTAGGTTGAGCTCTTTCAAGTTAAGTGCTCTTAAGTTAAGTGCTCTTAGGTTGAGCTATCTCAAGTTAAGTGCTCTTAGGTTGAGCTCTCTCAAGTTAAGTGCTCTCACAATATTGGGACTTCTACACCTCCTTTTTCGCTCTTTCTCGTTCCCTTGTTCAGTTAAGTGCTCTTAAGTTAAGTGCTCTTAGGTTAAGTGCTCTTAAGTTGTGATCTTAAGTTAAGTGCTCTTAGATTTAAGTGCTCTTAAGTTAAGTGCTCTTATGTTGAGCTCTCTCAAGCTAAGTGCTCTTAAGTTTAAGTGCTCGTTCCCTCGTTCCTTTTACACCTCCTTTTTCGCTCTTTCTCGTTCCCTTGTTCAGTTAAGTGCTCTTAAGTTAAGTGCTGTTAGATTTAAGTGCTCTTAAGTTAAGTGCTCTTAAGTTGAGCTCTCACAATTTTGGGACTTCTATACCTCCTTTTTCCCTCTTTCTCGTTCCCTCGTTCCTTCTACACCTCCTTTTTCCCTCTTTCTCGTTCCCTCGTTCTTTCTATTTCTCCTTAAGTTAACTGCTCTTAAGTTTAAGTGCTCGTTCCCTCGTTCCTTCTACACCTCCTTTTTCGCTCTTTCTCGTTCCCTTGTTCAGTTAAGTGCTCTTAAGTTAAGTGCTCTTAAGTTAAGTGCTGTTAGATTTAAGTGCTCTTAAGTTAAGTGCTCTTAAGTTGAGCTCTCACAATTTTGGGACTTCTATACCTCCTTTTTCCCTCTTTCTCGTTCCCTCGTTCTTTCTATTCCTCCTTAAGTTAAGTGCTCTTAAGTTTAAGTGCTCGTTCCCTCGTTCCTTCTACACGTCCCTATTCCCTCTTTTTCGTTCCCTTGTTCCTTCTATACCTCCTTTTTCCCCCTCTCGTTCCCTCGTTCCTTCTATACCTCCTTTTTCGCTCTTTCTCGTTCCCTCGTTCCTTCTACACCTCCTTTTTTCCCTCTTTCTTGTTCCCTCGTTCCTTCTACACCTCCTTTTTCACTCTTTCTCGTTCCCTTGTTCCTTCTATACCTCCTTTTTCCCTCTTTCTCGTTCCCATCGTTCCTTCTATACCTCATTTATTCGCTCTTCTCGTTCCCTCGTTCATTCTACACCTCCTTTTTCCCTCTTTCTTGTTCCCTCGTCCTTCTCACCTCCTTTTCACTCGTTTCTCGTTCCCATTGTTCCTTCTATACCTCCTTTTTCCCTCTTTCTCGTTCCCCTCGTCCTTCTATACCTCCTTTTCCCTCTTTCCGTTCCCTCATTCCTTCTATACCTCCTTTTATCGCTCTTTCTCGTTCCCTCGTTCCTTCTACACCTCCTTTTCCCTCTTTCTCGTTCCCTCTTTCCTTCTACACCTCCTTTTTCCCTCTTTCCCATTCCCTTGTTCAATTAAGTGCTCTTAAGTTAAGTGCTCTTAAGTTGAGCTCTCACAATTTTGGGACTTCTATACCTCCTTTTTCCCTCTTTCTCGTTCCCTAGTTCATTCTACACTCCTTTTTCCCTCTTTCTCGTTCCCTCGTTCCTTCTACACCTCCTTTTTCCCTCTTTCTCATTCCCTCGTTCCTTCTATACCGCCTTTTTCACTCTTTCTCGTTCCCTTGTTCCTTCTACACCTCCTTTTTCCCTCTTTCTCGTTCCCTCTTTCCTTCTACACCTCCTTTTTCCCTCTTTCTCGTTCCCTTGTTCCTTCTATACCTCCTTTTTCCCTCTTTCTCGTTCCCTCGTTCCTTCTATACCTCCTTTATCGCTCTTTCTCGTTCCCTCGTTCCTTCTACACCTCCTTTATCGCTCTTTCTCATTCCCTCGTTCCTTCTACACCTCCTTTTTCCCTCTTTCTCGTTCCCTCTTTCCTTCTACACCTCCTTTTTCCCTCTTTCTCTTTCCCTTGTTCCTTCTATACCTCCTTTTTCCCTCTTTCTTGTTCCCTCGTTCCTTCTATACCTCGTTTTTCACTCTTTCTCGTTCCCTTGTTCAGTTAAGTGCTCTTAAGTGCTCTTAGATTTAAGTGCTCTTAAGTTAAGTGCTCTTAGGTTGAGCTATCTCAAGTTAAGTGCTCTTAAGTTAAGTGCTCTTAGGTTGAGCTCTCTCAAGTTAAGTGCTCTCACAATTTTGGGACTTCTACACCTCCTTTTTCGCTCTTTCTCGTTCCCTTGTTCAGTTAAGTGCTCTTAAGTTAAGTGCTCTTAGGTTAAGTGCTCTTAAGTTGTGATCTTAAGTTAAGTGCTCTTAGATTTAAGTGCTCTTAAGTTAAGTGCTCTTATGTTGAGCTCTCTCAAGCTAAGTGCTCTTAAGTTTAAGTGCTCGTTCCCTCGTTCCTTTTACACCTCCTTTTTCGCTCTTTCTCGTTCCCTTGTTCAGTTAAGTGCTCTTAAGTTAAGTGCTGTTAGATTTAAGTGCTCTTAAGTTAAGTGCTCTTAAGTTGAGCTCTCACAATTTTGGGACTTCTATACCTCCTTTTTCCCTCTTTCTCGTTCCCTCGTTCCTTCTACACCTCCTTTTTCCCTCTTTCTCGTTCCCTCGTTCTTTCTATTTCTCCTTAAGTTAACTGCTCTTAAGTTTTAGTGCTCGTTCCCTCGTTCCTTCTACACCTCCTTTTTCGCTCTTTCTCGTTCCCTTGTTCAGTTAAGTGCTCTTAAGTTAAGTGCTCTTAAGTTAAGTGCTGTTAGATTTAAGTGCTCTTAAGTTAAGTGCTCTTAAGTTGAGCTCTCACAATTTTGGGACCTATACCTCCTTTTTCCCTCTTTCTCGTTCCCTCGTTCCTTCTACACCTCCTTTTTCCCTCTTTCTCGTTCCCTCGTTCTTTCTATTCCTCCTTAAGTTAAGTGCTCTTAAGTTTCAGTGCTCGTTCCCTCGTTCCTTCTACACGTCCCTATTCCCTCTTTTTCGTTCCCTTGTTCCTTCTATACCTCCTTTTTCCCCCTCTCGTTCCCTCGTTCCTTCTATACCTCCTTTATCGCTCTTTCTCGTTCCCTCGTTCCTTCTACACCTCCTTTTTCCCTCTTTCTTGTTCCCTCGTTCCTTCTACACCTCCTTTTTCACTCTTTCTCGTTCCCTTGTTCCTTCTATACCTCCTTTTTCCCTCTTTCTCGTTCCCTCGTTCCTTCTATACCTCCTTTTTCCCTCTTTCTCGTTCCCTCATTCCTTCTATACCTCCTTTATCGCTCTTTCTCGTTCCCTCGTTCCTTCTACACCTCTTTTTTCCCTCTTTCTCGTTCCCTCGTTCCTTCTACACCTCCTTTTCCCTCTTTCTCGTTCCCTCGTTCTTTCTATTCCTCCTTAAGTTAAGTGATCTTAAGTTTAAGTGCTCGTTCCCTCGTTCCTTCTACACCTCCTTTTTCGCTCTTTCTCGTTCCCTTGTTCAGTTGTGCTCTTAAGTTAAGTGCTCTTTAGTTAAGTGCTGTTAGATTTAAGTGCTCTTAAGTTAAGTGCTCTTAAGTTGTGATCTTAGATTTAAGTGCTCTTTAGTTAAGTGCTCTTATGTTGAGCTCTCTCAAGCTAAGTGCTCTTAAGTTTAAGTGCTCGTTCCCTCGTTCCTTTTACACCTCCTTTTTCGCTCTTTCCCATTCCCTTGTTCAGTTAAGTGCTCTTATGTTAAGTGCTCTTAAGTTAAGTGCTGTTAGATTTAAGTGCTCTTAAGTTAAGTGCTCTTAAGTTGAGCTCTCACAATTTTGGGACTTCTATACCTCCTTTTTCCCTCTTTCTCGTTCCCTAGTTCCTTCTACACCTCCTTTTTCACTCTTTCTCGTTCCCTCGTTCCTTCTACACCTCCTTTTTCCCTCTTTCTCATTCCCTCGTTCCTTCTATACCTCCTTTTCACTCTTTCTCGTTCCCTTGTTCCTTCTACACCTCCTTTTTCCCTCTTTCTCGTTCCCTCGTTCCTTCTATACCTCCTTTTTCCCTCTTTCTCGTTCCCTCTTTCCTTCTACACCTCCTTTTTCCCTCTTTCTCGTTCCCTTGTTCCTTCTATACCTCCTTTTTCCCTCTTTCTCGTTCCCTCGTTCCTTCTACACCTCCTTTTTCCCTCTTTCTCGTTCCCTCTTTCCTTCTACACCTCCTTTTTCCCTCTTTCTCGTTCCCTTGTTCCTTCTATACCTCCTTTTTCCCGCTTTCTCGTTCCCTCGTTCCTTCTATACCTCCTTTTTCACTCTTTCTCGTTCCCTTGTTCAGTTAAGTGCTCTTAAGTTAAGTGCTCTTAGGTTGAGCTCTCTCAAGTTAAGTGCTCTCACAATTTTGGGACTTCTACACCTCCTTTTTCGCTCTTTCTCGTTCCCTTGTTCAGTTAAGTGCTCTTAAGTTAAGTGCTCTTAGGTTAAGTGCTCTTAAGTTGTGATCTTAAGTTAAGTGCTCTTAGATTTAAGTGCTCTTAAGTTAAGTGCTCGTTCCCTCGTTCCTTTTACACCTCCTTTTTCGCTCTTTCTCGTTCCCTTGTTCAGTTAAGTGCTCTTAAGTTAAGTGCTCTTAAGTTAAGTGCTGTTAGATTTAAGTGCTCTTAAGTTAAGTGCTCTTAAGTTGAGCTCTCACAATTTTGGGACTTCTATACCTCCTTTTTCCCTCTTTCTCGTTCCCTCGTTCCTTCTACACCTCCTTTTTCCCTCTTTCTCATTCCCTCGTTCCTTCTACACCTCCTTTTTCCCTCTTTCTCGTTCCCTTGTTCCTTCTATACCTCCTTTTCCCCTCATTCTCTTTCCCTCGTTCCTTCTACACCTCCTTTTTCCCCCTCTTGTTCCCTCGTTCCTTCTATACCTCCTTTATCGCTCTTTCTCGTTCCCTCGTTCCTTCTACACCTCCTTTTTCCCTCTTTCTTGTTCCCTCGTTCCTTCTACGCCTCCTTTTTCCCTCTTTCTCGTTCCCTCGTTCCTTCTACACCTCCTTTTTCCCTCTTTCTCATTCCCTCGTTCCTTCTACACCTCCTTTTTCCCTCTTTCTCGTTCCCTTGTTCCTTCTATACCTCCTTTTTCCCTCTTTCTCATTCCCTCGTTCCTTCTACACCTCCTTTTTCCCTCTTTCTCGTTCCCTTGTTCCTTCTATACCTCCTTTTTCCCTCATTCTCGTTCCCTCGTTCCTTCTACACCTCACCTCACCTCAGCCTTGCACCTCACCTCAGCCTTGCACATTTATTAGCGCAGACCCGGGGAGGTACAATAAGTGAAATAGGAATTCTGGACTAAGGGGAGAAAGAGAGTAATATTAGATTGAGGAGGGTGAGGGAGAGATAGACAGTGCAATACTGATGGGGAAACACTAGATGTGCTGGAGAGCAAGAGACAGAGGGACAGTACTGCACAGTAGGAGGGACAGAGGTGTATTTCTGGATGAGGTGGAATAGATTGGCATATGCAATTCTAAATGATTGAGTTATGGGGGGGGGGGGGGGGGGGGGACGAAAACAGAGACATGAGCACTGCTGCATGCCAGAGGATGAGAAACAGGTAATGTTGGATGGGCTGGGGAGAGACTGCAGAGAGAGGAAATACTGCATAGGAGGGGGAGGGGGCAATGTTACCTGGTGAAAGAGATAGGCAGTATCAATGCTGAATAGTGGGGAGAGTAGGGAGTGGAAGGGAAGAAGACAGGGTCAGGGGTCTCTCCAGGGAAAAAGAGACAGATAATAGGAAATGCTAGTTGGCGGGGTGGGGGAAGAAATATTTCATTGGGGGGGGGGTGAGAGAAAAAGAGAGCTAGGGCAATGCTTGATGTGCGGAGGGAGAGTAAAGAGAGAGGGCAATACCGAATGGTGCACTAGTCAGCATTGCTACTTCCTATCTCTCTTTACCCTTCATGGAGGATAGGAGCAGCACAAGGCCTCTACCGCATTTTGATCCCCCTTCTCCAGTGCGGCTTGGGGTGAAATGTCCTGCCTTTGTGCCCAATTGGGTGGCAGAAGGTGAAGAGGATAGAGGCAGTGGCAGGAAAAGAGATGAAAGGAAAATTTTAAAGAAAGGCTTAAATGTGATGGATTTGTCTTCAGGTAGAGGCTTATGGAGTTGGTTCCATATAAGCGTTGCCAGGAAATAAAAAAAACACTCTGCTGTGTAGTAGCAATCCGTACCAAGGATGGGGATGGAAGAACAAGGTGGTGGTCATTGAGAGGGTCAGTACTGTAGAGGGAACTGTTAAGGAAGCCAAATAACTGGGGGAGTAATCACGAAAAGTCCTGAAAGTAGAAGAAGCTTGTACTGTAATCAAAAGACAATGGATAACCAAAGTAGACCAGCAAATAGGGAAGAGACACACTCAAATTTACAGGCACTGTCGCGTGCACGAGGACCTTGGCACACTGTCAGGCTTCTTCCCCGGGAGCACTGGTTTCGTGAGTCCTTGGACCACTACCGTGGAGCGGCAGTGGCAGGCAAGATCACCTACAAGGTAGAGATAAGACAAGACTGGACCGGAACTCCGGACTGGAGTTCTACACTGGAACACTCGGAACTGGAACGCACCGGACAGGTGCGCACTGGAGTGGGGCCCGCTGGACTGGACACACTGGAGTGGCCCCACTGGACAGGAACATACAGGAGTGAAACCCGCTGGACTGGAACACACTGGAGCGGAACTGGAACACCCTGGACCTAGGCTTCACCTACACTTGACTGCCTTCCCCCTCGGGTTGAGCCCTCAGGTTCTGGCAGCCGGTAGGACTTACAGGAACAGCAGGAATGAAGATCCAGGAGTGCCCCCCGGCACCTAGGAGAAGGCAAGGCAGACAAGCAGGAACTGTCCGGGTTCTGGCAGTCAGCAGGAATCAACACAATGACTAGTAGACTGTACCCAGGCTAATAGGAACGCTATACCCAGGCAACCAGTCATACACAGGAACATACACAGAGCAAACTCAGGAGACTTAGAAAAGCTATACACCAGCTAACAACAAAGCTGTGCCCAAGCTAACAAGTCATGCACTGGAAACATACACAGAGCAAACTCAGGAGACTTAGTAAAGCTATACCCCAGCTAACAACAAAGCTGTGCCCAAGCTAACAAGTCATGCACTGGAAACAGACACAGAGCAAACTCAGAAGACTTAGTAAAGCTATACACCAGCTAACAACAAAGCTGTGCCCAAGCTAACAAGTCATACACAGGAAACAAACACAGAGAACTAGCAGAGCTAGACACAGAAGGGTAGGAAACCCATAGAGCAATAAACACAGAAGGGCTGAAACCCTACAAGCGATAAACACAGAAGGGCTGAAAACCCACAGAAGGGTAGGAGACCCACAGAGCAATAAACACAGAAGGGCTGAAACCCTACAGAGCCATAAACACAGAAGGGCTGGAAACCCACAAGCGATAAACACAGAAGGGCTGAAAACCCACAGAAGGGTAGGAGACCCACAGAGCAATAAACACAGAAGGGCTGAAACCCTACAGAGCTATAAACACAGAAGGGCTGGAAACCCACAAGCGATAAACACAGAAGGGCTGAAAACCCACAGAAGGGTAGGAGACCCACAGAGCAAATAACACAGAAGGGCTGGAAGCCCACAGAACAATAAACACAGAAGGGCAGAAAACCCACAGAGCAAAAGACAAGGAAAGCAAACGGTGCTAACAGCACACTAACCTCGGGACCTAAGGCACTGCGGAGGAAATGGCAATGCAAAGGCCAGGACTGTAGTTTCCAAGTCACTAATAAAGCCCCTCAACACCAGAGCCACAGGTGCAGCAATCACCTTGCAACCAAACAGAGGCTTGACACTCAGAGCAGGCATCCCATAGAAAGTAACAGCGGGAGCCATCTTGGATACTGGCAGAGACGAAGAGGCGGCAGCCATCTTGGAAGAGGCAAAGCCCACACAGGTGAGATTCAGTAGGGCAATCAGCACACAGAGCCAGAGAGAAACTAAGACAGAGACAGACACAGAGACAAGCAGAAGCCAGCACAGCCACTGACTCCCAGAAATAGGGTAAGTATGAGGGTGGTCACGGCCACAGACGTGACAGTACCCCCTCCTCAAGACCCCCCTCTCGGTCTCCCTGAGGAGATCAGGTGTCCAGGGGTAACTGTGGTGAAACCTTCTGATCGGTTTCAACCCCCAGACATGGATCACTGGACTGGAAGTCACAAAGAAGTTCAAAACTGGCAGACAGGAGCGGAACTTGTCAACAGGAGGCTCCTTCCAATCACCGCTGGGCCAACTCAGGAACTTGGATGCATCAAGAGGAACCATGTTCAAAAGGAACCCTCCTCTGAGGGAACCCAGACTGAACTCAGGAAGCAAACCGGGACTGGGACCCGGACTAGAGTCAAGAAGCACACCGGGACTGGAACCCAGGCGTGCGTCAGGAGCTTGACTGGAACTGGAACTCAGAGCAGGCTCAGCATTTTGGCTGGAAGTGGAACTAGGAACGGACTCAGCATCTTGGCCGGAACTGGAGCTCGGGGCAGGGTCAGCATCTTGGCTGGAAGTGGAACTTGGAACGGACTCAGCATCCTGGCTAGGACTGGAGCTCGGAGCAGGGTCAGCATCTTGGCTGCAACTGGAACTTGGAACAGACTCAGCATCTTGGCTGGAACTGGAGCTAGGAGCAGGGTCAGCATCTTGGCTGGAACTGGAACTTGGAACAGACTCAGCATCTTGGCTGGAACTGGAACTTGGAACTGATTCAGCTGCAGGGCTGGACACACCCCTCTGGCCGGACTGGGACGTCTCTCTAGCATTAGCTTCAGGCAGCATCCGCCGAGCAGGGTTCAAGAGGAGACGGCCCTGGTATCCCCAGAGCATGCTAGCCGGCTGAAATGCAGAAAATGGGTTTCTCCGGGCCCCAAGCCGTTGAACACACCTTCTCTCAGCTATTGCTTCGGAGGTCTTCTCCCAGGCTGAATCAAAACAAGGTCTATCACAGTCCTCTTGGAACGTCATCTCATCTTCAAGAGCAGACTCAATATCTTGGCTGACCTCTGCACTCGATGCAGATTCAGCATCTTGACTGGACTTGCAACTCGGTCCAGACTCAGCATCTTGACTGGAAGTGGAACTTGGAACGGACTCAGCATCTTGGCTGGAACTGGAGCTCGGAGCAGGGTCAGCATCTTGGCCGGAACTGAAACTTGGAACTGGCTCAGCATCTTGGCTGGAACTGGAGCTCGGAGCAGGGTCAGCCTCTTGGCTGGAACTGGAACTTGGAACAGAAGTTGAACCGGGACTGGGACCCGGACTGGAATCAGAGTCTTGACTGGCAGGGCCCCTCAAACTGGACTCAGGAGCTTGGCTGGGAGCGCCCCGCGAACTGGACTTTAACTGAGGCTCGGTCTGAAGCACCACTCGAACTGGCCTTAGGAGCTTGATAGGAGGTGCCCTCTGGACTGGAAGCGGAGGTGCCACCTGAACCACCCTGTGGACTGGCATCGGAGGCTTGGTTAGAAGCCCCCCTCGAACTGGACTCAGTGGCTTGACTGGACGGGTCACTTGAACAAGAACCAGAGACTGGACCCGAAGCGCCACTTGCACAGGAATCTGAGGCTCCATCGAAGGCTTCCCTCGGACTGGACTCGGAGACTTCAAAGGGCGTGCCACTTGAACGAGGACTGGAGGCTCGACCTGGAGCGCCACTTGCATAGGAATCTGAGGCTCCATCGAAAGCCTCCCTCGGACTGGCCTCGGAGCCTTAAGTGGCATCGTTACTTGGACTTGAATTGGAGGTTCAGTATGAAGCATCCCCTGGACTGGACTCAGGCTCTTAAGCGGCCGCGCTACTTGAACTGGGGTCAGGGGCTTGGTAGGAAGTACCCCTCGGACCGGCTTAGGAGCTTGGCTGGACTTGACATCCCGAACCGGAGCTGAACTGCGAGGGGCACCCCGATTGTTCTGTACCACCCGCTGGGAAGCCCCAAGCATGGGCCTTCCACAGCGTATTCGTTCAGCCTCCGCTTCTGGAGTATCCCGCAGGGCTGGCTCCTCGAGGAGTCTGTAGCGGTATTCATAAAGCTGAGTCAACGGATCAATATCCGAAACTGGGCTATGACGGACCCTACACCTCTGGAGACGCTTTCGCTCAGCTGCCGCCTCCAAAGTATCTCTCAGGGTTGGATCAGACAAAAGTTTCTTCCGGTAGTCGCGGAGGATCAAAAAACGATTCACAGAAAAAATTGGGTTGATATAGGGATCGGACCACAAATTAAGGACTACCTCCGGATGGTTCGTGAGGAACTCGGACATGGATGGTAGTCCCCGCTGGGCGGATGACCTTGCCGGACTCATGGCCTTTGCATTCTGTCGCGTGCACGAGGACCTTGGCACACTGTCAGGCTTCTTCCCCGGGAGCACTGGTTTCGTGAGTCCTTGGACCACTACTGTGGAGCGGCAGTGGCAGGCAAGATCACCTACAAGGTAGAGATAAGACAAGACTGGACCGGAACTCCGGACTGGAGTTCTACACTGGAACACTCGGAACTGGAACGCACCGGACAGGTGCGCACTGGAGTGGGGCCCGCTGGACTGGACACACTGGAGTGGCCCCACTGGACAGGAACATACAGGAGTGAAACCCGCTGGACTGGAACACACTGGAGCGGAACTGGAACACCCTGGACCTAGGCTTCACCTACACTTGACTGCCTTCCCCCTCGGGTTGAGCCCTCAGGTTCTGGCAGCCGGTAGGACTTACAGGAACAGCAGGAATGAAGATCCAGGAGTGCCCCCCGGCACCTAGGAGAAGGCAAGGCAGACAAGCAGGAACTGTCCGGGTTCTGGCAGTCAGCAGGAATCAACACAATGACTAGTAGACTGTACCCAGGCTAATAGGAACGCTATACCCAGGCAACCAGTCATACACAGGAACATACACAGAGCAAACTCAGGAGACTTAGAAAAGCTATACACCAGCTAACAACAAAGCTGTGCCCAAGCTAACAAGTCATGCACTGGAAACATACACAGAGCAAACTCAGGAGACTTAGTAAAGCTATACCCCAGCTAACAACAAAGCTGTGCCCAAGCTAACAAGTCATGCACTGGAAACAGACACAGAGCAAACTCAGAAGACTTAGTAAAGCTATACACCAGCTAACAACAAAGCTGTGCCCAAGCTAACAAGTCATACACAGGAAACAAACACAGAGAACTAGCAGAGCTAGACACAGAAGGGTAGGAAACCCATAGAGCAATAAACACAGAAGGGCTGAAACCCTACAAGCGATAAACACAGAAGGGCTGAAAACCCACAGAAGGGTAGGAGACCCACAGAGCAATAAACACAGAAGGGCTGAAACCCTACAGAGCCATAAACACAGAAGGGCTGGAAACCCACAAGCGATAAACACAGAAGGGCTGAAAACCCACAGAAGGGTAGGAGACCCACAGAGCAATAAACACAGAAGGGCTGAAACCCTACAGAGCTATAAACACAGAAGGGCTGGAAACCCACAAGCGATAAACACAGAAGGGCTGAAAACCCACAGAAGGGTAGGAGACCCACAGAGCAAATAACACAGAAGGGCTGGAAGCCCACAGAACAATAAACACAGAAGGGCAGAAAACCCACAGAGCAAAAGACAAGGAAAGCAAACGGTGCTAACAGCACACTAACCTCGGGACCTAAGGCACTGCGGAGGAAATGGCAATGCAAAGGCCAGGACTGTAGTTTCCAAGTCACTAATAAAGCCCCTCAACACCAGAGCCACAGGTGCAGCAATCACCTTGCAACCAAACAGAGGCTTGACACTCAGAGCAGGCATCCCATAGAAAGTAACAGCGGGAGCCATCTTGGATACTGGCAGAGACGAAGAGGCGGCAGCCATCTTGGAAGAGGCAAAGCCCACACAGGTGAGATTCAGTAGGGCAATCAGCACACAGAGCCAGAGAGAAACTAAGACAGAGACAGACACAGAGACAAGCAGAAGCCAGCACAGCCACTGACTCCCAGAAATAGGGTAAGTATGAGGGTGGTCACGGCCACAGACGTGACAGGCACCTCATAAGAAACAAAAGAATAGCCATACTGGGTCAGACTAATCATCCATCTAGCCCAGTTTCCTGTTTCCAGCAGTAAGCAATCCAGGTCACAAGTACCTGGCAGAAACATAAATAGTAGCATCATTCCATGAGACCAGTTCCAGGGCTTGCAGTGGCTTCCCCATGTCTGTCTCTATAGCAGACTATGGACTTTTCCTCCAAAAGTTGTCCAAACCTTTTTTAAACCCAGATATCTAGTTCTGCAAGTAAGTGAACATTAAGGCCTGTGGTTTACTGCACACAATACTGGTTCTGCTCTAAATCCGGACGTGACATTAGAGTTATGCTTTCTTGCATTGCTGCACCCCCAGTTGCAGAGTCGTCTTGGAATTTAAATCGTGGCCTCCCTGCTCTCTGGAGTGTCCTTTGTGAAGCAAATTTGATATGATTGGTATTACCAATTTTTGTTCCACATTTTTCCTGAAAGCAGATAAATAGTCTGCTAATACCACATTTGAGAATACTGGAAAAATAAATCAGTTTAAAGCAGCAATGGGAAAAACAAGTAGAGAACAACAAAAGAAGTTTTAGTATGGAATGAGTGGAGACTGGGGAAGGGCAGGTTAGATGGTACTTTATATGTCCCTACTCCTCCTCATATCCCATGTAAATATCCTTCACGAGGCTTCCAATATAGCAACATTTTATGTGAACGGTATGTACACATAAAATATACATCCCGCATAGGATCAGTTAAGTTCATTTCTCTTCCTTATAAAAGTTGAAGAATGAACACCTAGTGGGAGGAACGAATTGTGGGGGAGGGGAGGATTCAGCAGTCCCGCTTTTGTTTCAGAATCCAGTTCTCCATAAGGTCCGCTTAACGTCTATATTAGTTGGACGTCTCTCTTTTCGTTATTCTGTAGAGCTTTTCACTTTACAGGCTAAAAATGTCCGGTCGTGGTAAAGGTGGGAAGGGTTTAGGGAAAGGGGGCGCTAAGCGCCATAGAAAGGTGTTACGCGATAACATCCAGGGGATCACAAAGCCCGCTATCCGGCGCTTGGCTCGCCGAGGCGGAGTCAAGCGTATCTCCGGTCTCATCTACGAAGAGACTCGTGGGGTGCTGAAGGTTTTCTTGGAGAATGTTATCAGAGACGCCGTCACCTATACTGAGCACGCCAAGAGAAAGACAGTAACAGCTATGGATGTGGTGTATGCCCTGAAGCGCCAGGGCCGTACCCTGTATGGTTTCGGAGGCTTAAGGACCGATCCTTATTTGAATCTATCCAACCAACTCAAAGGCTCTTTTAAGAGCCACCCACACTTTCAATAACAGAGCTGTGATATTAGCTTTATCTTTATTTTGTCCGTATGTATGAAGAATTTTAGAACACGGTAGTTGTGGTAGTGTTGGGCCAGTCGTACTCGTGCAGCAAAATTTTAGCACTTTAGGTGGAGCAAGTTGGGTGGCTCTGAAAAGAGCCTTTGGGTTGTGTGTGCGGAAGCTGTAGGCTGAGCCCGCCATTACTTGGAGCTGGTGTACTTGGTGACGGCCTTGGTACCCTCGGACACGGCGTGCTTGGCCAGCTCACCAGGTAGCAGCAGACGCACTGCGGTTTGAATTTCCCTGGAAGTGATGGTAGACCACTTGTTATAGTGAGCCAGGCGGGAGGCTTCTCCAGCGATGCGCTCAAAGATGTCATTCACGAAGGAATTCATGATGTTCATGGCTTTGGATGAAATGCCGGTGTCGGGATGAACCTGCTTCAGCACTTTATACACATAGATAGCGTAGCTCTCCTTCCTGCTTCTCTTGCGCTTTTTGCCGTCCTTTTTCTGGGTCTTGCTAACTGCTTTTTTCGATCCCTTTTTGGGCGCGGGAGCAGATTTGGCTGGTTCAGGCATGGCCACAAGCTCAAAGTCGCTATCTAAAATAGACAAAGCAAAGAATCGTACTAGTAGTGGAAAAGCTTGTTCGGATGGCAATTTATAGGGTCCCCATTCAAATTGCTGGCGCTGAGTTTCTCTCCTTGCTTTTTGGTCTAGACCAATGAAACGTCATCAGACCGCCTGGCAGCCCTGGGATTGGCCTATTTGCCTGCCCATTATGATAATAGCGGAGACAGGCAGGTTTCAGGACGGTCGGTTCTTAACCAATCGCGAAGGAGTGTAAGAAACAGTGGTAGAGAGTATAAAAGCGGTTCGATCTGTGAAAGCTTCAGCTATTTTTTCTAAAAACAACTGATCGAAATGTCTGGACGTGGCAAGCAAGGGGGTAAAGCTCGGGCCAAGGCTAAGACTCGCTCGTCCCGAGCGGGGCTGCAGTTCCCCGTAGGGGCGTGTGCACAGACTGCTGCGGAAAGGTAATTACGCTGAGCGTGTGGGCGCCGGCGCCCCAGTCTATCTGGCGGCAGTGCTGGAATATCTGACCGCCGAGATCCTCGAACTGGCTGGTAATGCTGCGCGCGATAACAAGAAGACCCGCATCATCCCCAGGCACTTGCAGCTGGCCATCCGCAACGACGAAGAGCTGAACAAACTGCTGGGGAGAGTCACCATCGCGCAGGGCGGCGTCCTGCCCAACATCCAGGCGGTGCTTCTGCCTAAGAAAACCGAGAGTCACAAGGCGGCCAAGAGCAAGTAAAGCTGTCCCGCAGAGAGGACGAAACCAGGAACCCAAAAAGGCTCTTTTCAGAGCCACCTACTTTTTCTCGTAAAGAGCCAGATTTCAGTGGAGTATCGCCTTAAAATAAAATAAGGAATCCTTTATTAAGTGTTTCTCTAGGTTAGGTATTCCCCTTAGAGGCTGGTGATAATAGCCCTGAGTACCTGACTAGGGGGAAAAGAAATCAATGATTTGAGAACACACGGAGTTTAAAAAAAAAAAAAAAAGGTATGCCGGGAGTTCTGAGACGACCAGTGAAGACAGAAAATTTGAAATAAAAGCTCCTAATACAGCTTTTGGACAGGTCCCCCCGCGCTCTCCTAACTCCCAGCATTTTTAAGATCTCGACCTGGAAAGATTTTCTGACCAATCCCTGCACAGGGCGGCCTTTTCAAACTTTGCCACTTTTTCGCTCTGCATATATGAAACAGCTGTGTGTGTGTGAGTGAGAGAGAGAGAGAGAATCCAGAGAACGAATGTACATGTGATGACATTTCAAACTGTGTGCAGAATTGCCTAATTACTCTGATCAAGGGATTAAAAGATATAGCATAGTGAGAGAAAACTTGCATTGGAAAATCATGTAATTTGATCTTCTGTGATCAAGCCAGCCTCCGGAATTTTAGGTCAAATGCCAATTCTCGCCAGACCCTCTTGACCCCATTGGGCACGTGTCGAGGGGTGGGCTGTGGGGCAAGAATACTTAAGCAGCCCACTCTGTGGATCAGGGCTTTTCAGCTCCTTGAAGTAGGCTTGCCCACCCCCCCCCCCTCCCTCCTTTTGTCCTGGGCCTGGTTTCTGAACTGATGGGAAGGGTGTGGGTGTGTATGTGTTTAGGTGTGTGTGTGTGTGTGTGTGTGTGGGGAGGGGGGGGGGTTAGGGTTGTCACAATGGGTGGACACCCGAGTTTATAGGGGTTGTGACTCATGAGCTACCAGTGATAACAATAAGGGAGGTACAAGATATGTTTTATTATGGTGGGTCGCAAGACCCATTACCAGGCATGGGGTCCAATGCCTGCTCCAGGACTTTTGCTGTCAAGGTGGAGCTATGAAATTCAAGACTGGCAAGTTGAGAATCCAGTGTGTATGAATGTCTGTGTCATAATATTTTAAGTGTAGCTGGGGTTGCTACTATTCAAAGGCGGCCAGAACTCCCTTCTACCAAGCTCTGGCAACAGCATCCTTTAGCCATCGACAGCTAAGCATGTGTGGGGTGCTGGCATCAGTGGCTTAGTGTCATTGCTGCTGCCTGCCAAGCTTGGTAAAAGAGAGTTCTGGCCACCTTCAGAGAAAGTCTTCAGCTGACTGAGCTTGAGGATCCTCATTAGCTAAAGTATTTATATTTTGAGGTGGAGGTAGGGTGGAGCAGAGAAAATTTTGTGCCCACCCACTTTGGGCTCAGGCCCACCCAAAACTGGCTGTCTGGCTACGCCACTGGTTCATAATGTAGATTTGGACAATCACAAAGCATTTAATTATACAGCTCATTGAGGGTTTGCCGAGACTGAGAAGTGCATGAAAAGGTAAATAAATGAGATATTTTCCCATAATTCTTCTTCCCACAAAAGGTAGTAGTAACCACGATTGTGTAGACAAAGAGCTTTCAATGAGAAGTGCATGAAAAGGTAAATAAATGAGTTATTTTTCCGGTAATTCTTCTTCGCACAAAAAGTAGTAGTAACCACGATTGTGTAGACTAATGATGTGCATCAGACAAAGAGCTTTCAATGAACCATCTAGGCTGATGAACTGTCAGGTCGTCCAGTAGCAATCTGCTATGGGTCTTTGTCTTGTTTACTGACAAATTCTCCCTTATGGAGACAGCAGACCATAATTGGAGGTTTGACCCCCCAGAATTATGTAATAGCCAAATCCCTGACTAAGAAGAGGCTATTCAACACCATTTCTTGGTCACCAGAAGGTAAAGCGCTCTTTTCAGCTCCAAAGACCTGCATTGGTGACTGCTCCAGTACTGGCTAATGCTGAACTTCATCTTAAAACTCATGTGATACACACTTGCAGCTGAGATTATGCCATTAGAAGTGCACTTGGGCAAACAAACCGATAAGGAGAAGAGCATTCTGTTGTGTACCTGAGACACAAAATAGAGGTACCCTTGGTCGCTATTGAGAAAAGTGACTGTCCTTGATGCGACCAGACTGAAAAGCGTTTACCTGCTGGTCCTCCATAATCTTTATAAGGAAAGGACTATCCTTGGTGAGTCCAGTAAACCCTGCATCTCCCGTGAACTGCCTTTCTGTGCGACGAGGAGAGGATTTGCAAATTATGTATGAGTCCTAGGTGGGACTTTAAAGTGCCAGCACAAACAGGACAGACCATAGATCAGTAGGGAGATAAATGTATCCCCCCATCTCCTCCCCACCCAAGGTCATAAAACATGGTGCTAAAGCCGTACAGTTTAGCACTAGTATTTTCGCTCTTCAAAATTTGGTACGCGGTTAGCTGCCTATATTTGAATTCAGGTCTGAGGACTCCACCCTTTGCTGCTAGAATGTGAGACACTCATTTGTGGGTTTTCACATTTAAGGCTCTGTCTATTTTCAATTTCTTTCCTTTTTTTTCTTTTGTGGTGGAGAGTTCTGGCTCTGACTCATTTCATCTAATAAACCTTTTTTGTGTGTGTTTATTTAAAAACAAAACAAAAAGGTTATGTCTAGGAAATTGATCCATTACGGCAAAGACACTTCATTAGAGGAGTCCATAAAAGGTACTCTAGGCATTTAAAACTCATTCAGAACCAAAAGAAACTATTAGTGTCGCTCTGTCCAAAACCTCAAAGATGTTTCTTATATTGCTGACAAAACAGCACAGAGGTTTCAAAGCACAAGGCACAGTCCAAAAAACAAAAAATGCACCAAGAGCCTCCAAAATCGGGACAAATTCTTTAATTCCACAGCAAAGATCTAAATGGTACATCAATTTCCTACAGGGGTGGTTGGATATATGGTTTCTAATGATAAAGAACCAGCTGGAAAGCTTAGGTTCATCAATAAAGAGGAATTTATCCCAGCGTAACTGAAGCCGAATAGGGCCAGGAATCTGCTGACACATTTAGAGCCTCCGATCCAATCTGTCTAACTCCATCGATGTTCTTCTTGGCATTTCTTTCGAGAGAATATAGTAAAAGCAGTGATGAGGCTGTTCTTTCAAAATTCTGAGACTTTAACCAAACAAACACAAGAGCGTAGAATAAGGGCGATTGGCCAGTCTGGGACCCGCAGTCGATGGGGGTGGATTGGGGCGGTGTGAGCATCTCTTTATCTCTGACAACAGCCTAGGTGGATGCGGAGGTATCCGGCTTAAGACCTCGCTTGCCCAGGCAACTGGAAGAGTAGCATGTGTCAGGGATGGGATAGTATCGTTCAAGCTGGCAACACCCTCGAATAGCGGCTGTTTCATATATGCAGAGCGAAAAAGTGGCAAAGTTTGAAAAGGCCGCCCTGTGCAGGGATTGGTCAGAAAATCTTTCCAGGTCGAGACCTTAAAACTGCTGCCTGGAGTTAGGTTAGAGCGGAGGAGAGAGACCTCTCCAAAAGCTGCTGCTCTGTATTAGGAGCTTTTATTTCAATTTTTCTGTCTTCACTGGTCGTCTCAGAACTCCCGGCATACCTTTTTTTTTTAAACTCCGTGTGTTCTCAAATCATTGATTTCTTTTCCCCCTAGTCAGGTACTCAGGGCTATTATCACCAGCCTCTAAGGGGAATACCTAACCTAGAGAAACACAATAAAGGATTCCTTATTTTATTTTAAGGCGATACTCCGCTGAAATCTGGCTCTTTACGAGAAAAAGTAGGTGGCTCTGAAAAGAGCCTTTTGGGTTCCTGGTTTCGTCCTCTCTGCGGGACAGCTTTACTTGCTCTTGGCCGCCTTGTGACTCTCGGTTTTCTTAGGCAGAAGCACCGCCTGGATGTTGGGCAGGACGCCGCCCTGCGCGATGGTGACTCTCCCCAGCAGTTTGTTCAGCTCTTCGTCGTTGCGGATGGCCAGCTGCAAGTGCCTGGGGATGATGCGGGTCTTCTTGTTATCGCGCGCAGCATTACCAGCCAGTTCGAGGATCTCGGCGGTAAGATATTCCAGCACTGCCGCCAGATAGACTGGGGCGCCGGCGCCCACACGCTCAGCGTAATTACCTTTCCGCAGCAGTCTGTGCACGCGACCTACGGGGAACTGCAGCCCCGCTCGGGACGAGCGAGTCTTAGCCTTGGCCCGAGCTTTACCCCCTTGCTTGCCACGTCCAGACATTTCGATCAGTTGTTTTTAGAAAAAATAGCTGAAGCTTTCACAGATCGAACCGCTTTTATACTCTCTACCACTGTTTCTTACACTCCTTCGCGATTGGTAAGAACCGACCGTCCTGAAACCTGCCTGTCTCCGCTATTATCATAATAGGCAGGCAAATAGGCCAATCCCAGGGCTGCCAGGCGGTCTGATGACGTTTCATTGGTCTACACCAAAAGCAAGGAGAGAAACTCAGCGCCAGCAATTTGAATGGGGACCCTATAAATTGCCATCCGAACAAGCTTTTCCACT
Organism: Microcaecilia unicolor; assembly: GCF_901765095.1. NCBI lineage: Eukaryota > Metazoa > Chordata > Amphibia > Gymnophiona > Siphonopidae > Microcaecilia > Microcaecilia unicolor. Next base: position 264,247 of record NW_021963914.1, read on the forward strand.
AGTACGATCGATTCTGTGCTTTGTCCATTTTAGATAGCAACTTTGCTGAGCTTGTGGTCATGCCTGAACCAGCCAAATCTGCTCCCGCGCCCAAAAAGGGATCGAAGAAAGCCGTTAGCAAGACCCAGAAAAAGGACGGCAAAAAGCGCAAGAGAAGCAGGAAGGAGAGTTACGCTATCTACGTGTATAAAGTACTGAAGCAGGTTCATCCCGACACCGGCATTTCATCCAAAGCCATGAATATCATGAATTCCTTCGTGAATGACATCTTTGAGCGCATCGCTGGAGAAGCCTCCCGCCTGGCTCACTATAACAAGCGGTCTACCATCACTTCCAGGGAAATTCAAACCGCAGTGCGTCTGCTGCTACCCGGTGAGCTGGCCAAGCACGCCGTGTCCGAGGGTACCAAGGCCGTCACCAAGTACACCAGCTCCAAGTAATGGCGGGCTCAGCCTACAGCTTCCGCACACACACAACCCAAAGGCTCTTTTCAGAGCCACCCAATTTACTCTATCTAAAGCGCTAAAATTTTGCTGCACGACTCCGAGTAGAGCTGGCCCAACACTAGCACTACTCCTTTACCTTATTGCTAAAGAGGAAAGGAGATCGAGTTTTTCACTTTCCAAACATATCTTTCCCACACCCCACTCTCTAACAGCTTTTATTATAGAGCAAAAAAAGATATATTTCCCACACACCACAAATATAACAAACTTTTCCCTTTAGGCCTCAGAACTAGCTACACATGAAATCGTAACTGTTCTAAAATTATTCAACATACATACGGACAAAATTAAGAAAAAGCTAACACTAGCACTACTCCTTTACCTTATTGCTTAACAGGAAAGGAGTTTTTTACTTTCCCACACCCCACTCTGAATATAACAGCTTTTAAAGAAAAAGCTAACATCACAGCTCTGTTACTGAATGTGTGGGTGGCTCTTAAAAGAGCCTTTGGGTTGGTTGGATAGATTCAAATAAGAGTCAGGTCCTTTAGCCTCCGAAACCATACAGGGTACGGCCCTGGCGCTTCAGGGCATACACCACATCCATAGCTGTTACTGTCTTTCTCTTGGCGTGCTCAGTATAGGTGACGGCGTCTCGAATAACATTCTCCAAGAAAACCTTCAGCACACCGCGAGTCTCTTCGTAGATGAGGCCGGAAATACGCTTGACTCCACCTCGGCGAGCCAGGCGCCGAATAGCGGGCTTTGTGATCCCCTGGATGTTATCGCGTAACACCTTCCTATGTCGCTTAGCGCCCCCTTTCCCTAAACCCTTCCCACCTTTACCACGACCAGACATTTTAACCCTGCAAACTGAAAAGCTCTACAGAAATGACAAACAGAGATTTCCAACTGCCACTAATATAGAGGTGAAGCGGACCTTATGGAGAACTGGGTCCTGAAACAAAGGCGGGACTGCGGAATCCTCCCCCACAATTCGTGCCTCCGACTCTTTGTTCATTCTTCAACTTCTTCAAGGTTTCATGTGAGAAGAAGAGAAATGAACTTAACTGATCCAATGCCGTATGTCTATTTTATGTGTACATACCGTTCACATAAAATGTTTCTATATTAGAAGCCTCGTGAAGGATATTTACATTGAATATGAGGACGAGTAGGGACATATAAAGTACCATCTAACCTGCCCTCCCTCAGTCTCCACTCATTCCATACGAAAACTTCTTTTGTTGTTCTCTACTTGTTTTTCCCATTGCTGCTTTAAACTGATTTATTTTTCCAGCATTCTCAAATGTGGTATTAGCAGACTATTATCTGCTTTCAGGAAAAATGTGGAATAAAAATTGGTAATGCCAATCATATCAAATTTGCCTCACAAAGGACACTCCACAGAGCAGGGAGGCCAGGATTTAAATGCCAAGAGGACTCTGCAACTGGGGGTGCAGCAATCCAAGAAAGCATATCTCTAATGTCACTCTGGATTTAGAGCACAACCAGTATTGTGTGCAGTAAACCACAGGCCTTAATGTTCACCTACTTGCAAATCTAGATATCTGGGTTTAAAAAAGGTTTGGACAACTTTTGGAGGAAAAGTCCATAGTTTAGTATTGAGACAGACATGGCGAAGCCACTGCAAGCCCCGGAACTGGTCTCATGGAATGAGGCTACTATTTGGGTTTCTGCCAGATACTTGTGACCTAGATTGCATACCACTGGAAACAGGAAACTGGGCTAGATGGATGATTAGTCTGACCCAGTGTGGCTATTCTTATGTTTTTTATGAGGTGCCTGTAAATTTGAGTGTGTCCCTTCCTTATTTGCTGGTCTGCTTTGGTTATCCATTGTCTTTTGATTACAGTACCAGCTTCTTCTTCTTTCAGGACTTTTTGTGATTACTCCCCCAGTTATTTGGCTTCCTTAACTGTTCCCTCTGCAGTACTGACCCTCTCAATGACCACCACCTTGTTCTTCCATCCCTATCGTTGGTATGGCTTGCTACTACACAGCAGAGTGTTTTTTATTTCCTGGCAACGCTTATATGGAACCAACTCCATAAGCCTCTACCTGAAGACAAATCCTTCATCACATTTAAACCTTTCTTTAAACATTTCCTTTCATCTCTTTTCCTGCTACTGCCTCTGCCACAATCCTCTTCACCTTCTGCCACCCAATTGGGCACAAAGGCAGGACATTTCACCCCAAGCCCCACTGGAGAAGGGGGATCAAAATGCTGTAGAGGCCTTGTGCTGCTCCTATCCTCCATGAAGGATAAAGAGAGATATGAAGTAGCAATGCTGAATAGTGCACCATTCGGTATTGCCCTCTCTCTCCGCACATCAAGCATTGCCCTATCTCTTTTTCTCTCTCTCCCCCCCCCCCCCATGCAATATATCCCCTCTCCTTCCCTCCCTTCACCCCATCCCCATCAACTAGCATTACCTATTTATCTCTCTTTTTTTCAATGGAGATTCCCCTGACCCTGTCTTCTTCCCTTCCCCTCTCTACTCTCCCCACCATTCAGCATTGATACTGCCTTTCTCTCTTTCCTCAGGTAACATTGCCCCCTTCCCCTCCTATGCAGTATTTCCTCTCTCTGCAGTCTCTCCCTAGCCCATCGAACATTACCTGTTTCTCAACCTCTGGCATGCAGCACTGCTCATGTCTCTGTTTTCGTCCTGCCCCCCCCCCCCCCAACTCAATCATTTAGAATTGCATATGCCAATCTATTCCACCGCATCCAGAAATACACCTCTGTCCCTCCTACTGTGCAGTACTGTCCCTCTGTCTCTTGCTCTTCAGCACATCTAGTGTTTCCCCATCAGTATTGCACTGTCTATCTCTCCCTCACCCCCCTCAATCTAATATTACTCTCTTTCTCCCCTTATTCCAGATTTCCCATTTCACTTATTGTACCTCGCCGGGTCTGCGCTAATAAATGAGCAAGGCTGAGGTGAGGTACCGCTGGTCTCTGCTTGCCGCTACAGCTTACTGTGCAGGCCCCTGAGGTTTACCTCAAAGGAAGCGAGACAGGCGCAGGAAACGGTAGTAGCAGCAGGTAGAGAGCCACAGTCTCACGCATCTGCCTTGCTTGTTTATTACCGTGGTCCCGGCAAGGTGCAACGGGTGGGATATTGTGCTACATTGCAGCAGTGCATAAAAGGGGAGGAATAGAGAAACAGCATGGTCGGGCTAGGAGAGGTAGTGTGTCTGTGAAAGGTCGTGGTTGGGGCTCTGGAGGATACGGAGCACCTATAAATGAGGACAGGACGGAGATAAGAAGAGAATGACAAGATATTCCAAGGGCAGTGGGTTGTGAACAAGAAGATCTAAGAGTATATGAAAGTGATAAACAAGAGTCTATGGAGGAGCTACATCAGGGGTGTGAATGAGACAAGGGATTCAAATTAAGGTGTTATTTTAATTTTTGGTTAATTTCAGTTCTGACCGGAAATATATGCTTTGTCCCGATTGTCTCCCTTCATCCTCCCCCTCCGTTATCTGTAAGCCCCTTTGGTCTATTTTACAATCCCTGGTAGTCTAAGGGTGTTGTTGGGGAAGGGGTCATCCCCATTTACTCCTGCCCATTCTGACTCTGCACTCAAAATGTATACTGGAGCTAGAAAATCGCTCCTGCCCTGACTGTACCACCTGAGATTGTAAGGTAGTCCAGGGTGGGTGGGGCTATTCTTTGTATTCTTGTCGGGTGGTGGGGTTGTACTTATTTTTAAGTAATGCAGGTTTAATCTCACACAATAGTTTATTTGTTAAATAGAGTGCTCCAAATCATTGCTTTGATACAAAATTGTAGCAGGAATTTCAGGGCTCCATTCTCAAAGCCACACTAGTGATTCCAGGGCAGAAATGTGACGAAGCCCACTTCATTTCTATGGTCTTCGTCACATTTAACGTAAAGGAATCACTATCATGGCTTTGTAAAAGGAGTCCTAAATTTGGCATGAAGTTATGAAATCAGCTGTGACTTGGATTGTGAAGCAAAGTCAGCCACTGCAAAAGAACACTCTGGTTTTTAGTTTCAGTTTTCATTAGCTGTGGTTGTGATTCCATGTGTCCCAATGAAAGGAGAGTTTTGTTTTACTTCCATTTCATTTCAGTATATTCCATCTTTATAATACCAGGCATCCCAAGGTAGATTACAACAACTGTTAAGATGAACCCATCAGTAAACAGGATATCCTCAATGACATTTCGCATCTGTATTGTATTGAACAGTATAGAAAAATGAGCACAAAATACAGAGTTTATAACTGCTGTTTCTACCAGCTACAATAATATCTTAAGCTGTGCTGATATAAATATAATGAAATAAAAAATTACATATCTACATATAGGAAGCCCCTTATTTCTGGTAATCTTTTGCTATTGTTTCGGGGAAGCGAAAATGGTGGCAATCTCCAACTACTGGCTTCAGCCCATATAATGGGCTAGATAGGGTCATACCTACTGTCTAACATCCTTGACTTGCTATCCAGCAAAGTCCCTTTCTGTGAATTTTGCTTGTAGAGCCTTCCCTATCTGTTTTAGAGCTCAGCCCAGAAAAAAGGGGTATCAGGGGAAGATAAGGCAGGCTTGGCTTCTGCTGGACCAAAGGCTAGTTTTTGCCAAAAGCTGAATGGGGCCAGTGCAAATAAAGTAGGGTGCATGCCAAGTATACTTCGTAAAAACACGGTTTCTGTGCACAACTTTAAGGAGGCAAGCGAAGCGAATGCGGAGCAGCCGGACATAACATGGCGGCTGCCGCATGCTTGCCCCCTGGTCCGAATCGCCCCCCGCTTCCGGCTTCCCCGCCATCCCAGGTGACGTAGCGGGGTCACAGCGGGTGGGCTCCAGACATAGGTTAAAAGACTGCCGAGGGGGCCTGAGCGGGTCTTTTGAAGCAGACGGTACACAAGTTTTTCTTTTTGTTCGGTACATGGGCGTACAGCATCTTTGTTCTTTGTTTCCCCACGTGCAGTGAAGGCACCGGGAGTGAGACCAGCAGACTATGATCGCAGCAGCTCAGCAAGTAAAGAATTTTACTTTCGTTTTCAGCTGAGCCCCGTGGCAGATCGGCAGGAAAAAGGTTTTCTTTTCCTTGCAGCTCAGCAAGTAAAGAATTTTACTTTCGTTTTCAGCTGAGCCCCGTGGCAGATCGGCAGGAAAAAGGTTTTCTTTTCCTTGCAGCTCAGCAAGTAAAGAATTTTACTTTCGTTTTCAGCTGAGCCCCGTGGCAGATCGGCAGGAAAAAGGTTTTCTTTTCCTTGCAGCTCAGCAAGTAAAGAATTTTACTTTCGTTTTCAACTGAGCCCCGTGGCAGGTCGGCAAGTAAGAGGTTTTCTTTTCCTTTTGAGTGTCTGGCTTTTTGCGCCCGTGCTAGACCTTAGACTCGCGTTTTTTGTTTAGTTTTGTTTTGTTCGAGTGTTTAGTCGACGGGCATTGCGCATTGCTGTTGGACTTTCTTTAGAGGAGCCCTCAGACTTTTCATTGCACCATGCCTCGACGTGTGCAAGCTACTCAGCCACCCCCAAGTCGGGCAGAGGAGGGACTACCCGAGGCAGCAGTCACATCTCCCCGCATATCAACGAGACGCCGGAGGCACCCGGAGAGATACATTGATTCAGCTGACCTGCCCCTGCCACGTGCATCCGCGCCTGCAGCTACAGAGGCCCGCGGTCGACCGCCTGCTTTGCCACTACAACCTGCGGAGCCATCCTTCCCAGAACTGCCTGACCTGCACAGCACGGACAATGCTGCTTCAGCCTTGACATCTCCAGGCAGACGGGGGGGGAGGGGGGGGGGACACACGGTGCAGAAGATGGTCCTTCTCCAACAGCAGTTCAGATGGGTCTCGGCGTACCGATCAGCATCCGCAAGTTCAGACCCCCCGCCTGCTTCAGGTTGCAAGATCCAGCAGATCCAGGAGCAACACAGGGAGTCACAGATCAGCCGAGCGGCCCAGGAGCCAACGATCCCGCTCCCATCCTAGACGGAGTAGATCACTGTCGTACTGCAGGCTCCGACACCACTGTGGATACCACCCAGCGCACGACAGGCATGAGCTTCACGCCTGTCACGGGGACGACCATTGCAGGTCACCTCCTGCTTGCTTTGCCCCCTGTGGACATGCGCCTCATCGCAGACTCCCAACGACAGCTACCCAGTCTGAGGGAGACAAGGTGGCACATGGACCTACAGCTTCACCCCACTGCAGACCCATGACTGATGACGCCCGTATGGTACGACACGACCCCCGGCGCACACCGGGCCGCGAGGCGATGCAGGAAGTAGCGGGGACATCAAGCAGCCACCAGGTGGCCCCCGGAGTGACTCCCAGGGGCCGCACCCTATCTGATGGAGACAGCAACCTCCACTTAGCAACACGGAAGCACCTGGAGGTCAAACGGAGGAAGAAAGGTAAGAAACATAGGCGATCTGGTCGCTCCAGTTCCACATCGTCTTCTGACTCCTCCTCCTCTTCTTCCTCGTTTTCTTCATCTTCTTCCTCTGTCTCCCCTACTGGAGACACTAACGCCCCTCACCCACGGTGTCCCCACAGAGCGGCTATGGCAGAGAGTTCCCAAGTCCCTTCGAAAAAAGGTCATGCGTCGGAGGTATTTCGACATTTTCAAGCTGGTAGAGGACGGACGCAGGCGACATGCGAAGAAGCGAGCAAAAAGGGGCGAACTGTTACCAGACCACACCAGAGAGCTCCCACGGAACCTTGCATGCTGTGTAATATCCTATGCACGCATGATGAGCATCGTGTACAGGAAGCAGCGTGATCAAATGGACCCCATGCTCTGTTACCTAGAAACAGTTTTAATCATCTACCGTGAACACGAGGGTTATGCCTGGTTAGCGTATGACGAGCACTTTAGGGACAAGATGGAGGCAAACCCTAGGAAGGCTTGGGATAGACAACGGCGGCTTGTGGCTGCGGAATGTCCTCACGCGACCCCACAACGCACCGAGGCATGCCCCCCAGCACAAAGCACCCATGGCAGGGAACAGGCATGGGAGGCCTACCACGCTTTCTCGAGAGGTCTGTTGGAAGTACAACAAAGGCACCTGCAACATTCACGACTGCAAATTCAAGCACCTGTGTGCCACATGCGGAGCCCCGCACCCCCTTGCCGTTTGCCCAAGAAAACCAGCACAAAGGCAAGGAGGCCAGCAAAAACCTTGAGCTATTCACCAGGGCCCCCACCCCCACCAGGCTGAATGCCATGATGCCTTGATTGGAGAAGTACCCCAAGCGGCAGGCCGCAACATAACTTTTGCAGATTTTAAAGACCAATTCCCTCTTCTAACACTGCTGTAGAGAATAAGATAGTTATCAAGACTTCATTTTTATGTCCAGGTGCAACCACCTCCCGGCCACGACCAAAAATGAGAAAAATCCCTTTGGTAAGCATACTTAACAGCAGCATCCCAAGACATTTGAACATTTGTTGGTCCCGGGATTGGCTGGTAACTAAGAAGAGTTTCTTTCCGATCACTGCACAGGGCGGGAATTTTAAACCTCGGGTTCGGTCTACTCATTCGTTTACAAGATTTCAAAATGGTTAACTTAATCTAAGAATGTGGAGAATACGAAACAAAAACGAACCCCCACCCCCTCCAAAACTAAGTAAGACACTTTTTTTTTCAGGTTCACTAAAAACAAAATGGATACCAAACGTGAACTCAAACCACGGTTTCGAGCCGTGTTCTACGAAGGCGGCCATTTTCTAGCAAGAGAAAGAGATGCGCCTCTATGTAAAGCACCAATCACGCCACAGGGCGGGCTTTTCATTCCTTCATTAACGGTTCTCGGAGCCTATCAGCAGCCATGGAGCAACCATAAAAGAGCAGAACGGGGCGTTGATTGGTATCTTTTCTGTTCTGGCGCTTTACCCAGTGGTATCTTTTTGAAAGCAGAAGAGAACTAAGAAGAGCTTGTGTCCAGCATGGCCCGTACTAAGCAGACTGCCCGTAAGTCTACTGGAGGAAAAGCTCCTCGTAAGCAGTTGGCGACCAAGGCCGCTCGTAAAAGCGCCCCAGCCACAGGCGGTGTGAAGAAGCCTCATCGCTATCGACCGGGTACTGTAGCGCTGCGGGAAATCCGCCGCTACCAAAAGTCTACTGAGTTGCTTATTCGCAAGCTGCCCTTCCAACGCCTGGTGCGAGAGATCGCGCAAGATTTCAAGACCGACTTGCGCTTCCAGAGCTCGGCTGTCATGGCCCTGCAGGAGGCTAGCGAGGCTTACCTGGTGGGGCTCTTCGAGGATACCAATCTGTGCGCTATCCACGCCAAGAGAGTCACCATCATGCCCAAAGATATCCAGCTGGCCCGTCGTATTCGTGGTGAGAGGGCTTAAAAAGCATTATGCTCCAGCTACACACAACCAAAAGGCTCTTTTAAGAGCCACCACATCCCTACACAAAAAGAGCTGACGAGTCAGTCTGCTCTATGGTTACTACTTAGCTCCCGATTTCCAGGCTGTTGAAGGCTTAAGGATTGTAGGCAGCATCTTGCAGTCTCTCTTCACCGCTCTCTTCCCCCACCCCCTCCCAACTACAGTATTGAACAAGCCCTGCTCCCTCCCTTGGCCTCTTCTCGTCTACTGAATCGTGGTAACGCCGCCCCCCCCCCCCCCCCAAACCGCTGTTCAGGCTGCATTATTGAAACACCCGTGTTCCCTTGCTCTGTTCTCGTCTGCTGAATTGTAGCAATGGGGATTTTTTTTTTTTTTTGCGCCCAGAAAAGGCCAAAGGAGTGCAACTTTTATTCAGAGCGTACCTGCTTCTGCTGAATTAAACCAACTTGCTGGCGGCTACGCCTATCCTTTGGTAAAGCTGTGGCTTCTATAATACATAACTGTGCAGAAGCAGGCTTTTCCATGTCATTTAATAAGAACCAAACTCATCTTACTCTTTTTGATCTGTGTGGTAGTGGCTCTGAAAAGAGCCTTTGGGTTTATATGAGAATGAACAAATTTTGAAAGCTTCACTTTTTCTTAGGCGCCCCCTTTCCGGCCTTTTTGGCTTTGGGTTTCGCAGCCTTTGCTGGACTTTTTTTCACCTTCGGTTTCACTGCTTTAGCCGGGCTTTTAGCTACTTTCTTGGCTTTAACCGCTTTGGGCTTTTTGGGGCTCTTGGCTACTTTCTTGGTAGCGGCTGCTGACGGTTTCTTGGCTCTCTTCGGACTCTTTTTCACTCCCGCCGATGCCGCCTTTTTCGGCTTCTTCACGGCCGGTTTCTTGCTTTTGGGAGCGCTCTTCTTCTTGCTCTCCGGCTGCTTCTTGTTCAGTTTGAAGGAGCCCGAAGCTCCGCTGCCCTTGGTCTGCAGGAGGCTGCCCTTGCTCACCAGGCTCTTGACCGCCAGCTTCAAGCGACTATTGTTCTTCTCCACGTCGTAGCCCGACGCCGCCAGAGCCTTCTTCAGGGCAGCCAGGGACATGCCACTGCGCTCCTTTGAAGCTGACACGGCCTTCACGATCAGCTCTGAGACGCTGGGGCCCGATGATGACTTGCGCGCTTTCGCCGCTCCAGTCGGCTTCTTCGCCTTTTTCTTGGCCGCGCCTGGAGGAGCCGCCGTTGGTGGTGCAGCCGCTGGAGCCGTTTCTGCCATTCTCCCTTTTTAACAACAAAGGAGTCAGTCGGACTTCTAGTGCAGAGAAAAAGCAAATTACTAAAGCTCCGCGTTTCCTTCACTTCACTTGCTGAACTAGAACCGCCCCGCTCTTCCTCTTATTTATAGTAGCAGCCGCCCTCTGATTGGCTGCCCACTCAATGCCTGCTTTCTACAGACTCTAGTCTACGGCTCTTCTAGCCCTGTGTTTCTTCAGCACCCGAAATTATGTTTTTATGACAAAATGACTTTCATTTCCACAAACATTCTCATTCGGATCTCAAAAGAAGAGTTTACAGTGTGGAGAAACCGTGGTTTGTGATCTAGATGTGGGCTAATAAAGTTGAAAAGAGCTCACTAACTGCTTCCTTCAGTCTTCTTCAGCTCCCAAAGCCATAAAACAAACATTTTGATTTGTGAAAATTAAAGCGATCTCTGGCTCTACATTTATATAAACTCTCTGGAACAATTTTTTAAAAGGTGTAAAATGACACTGTTCCTCATCGGCTCTTCCCTAGGAAAATTCTCATTTAAAAAAACCTGATCTAACTAAAGAGAACTAGCACATACTATTCTGCACTATCCTGGTATTGAACCTATTAAACGTTTGTTGTCTTAATAATCAAAATCCTAGTTTAGGTGCTCAAGTGTTGCCAGGGGTGCATTTATAGAAAATAATGTACAAGTTAACACTTGCTAAAGCAAAACATAAAACAAGGAAAGAAAACAATCTCCACAAGAAAAAAATGTATCAAATCCTTTCAGACCATAAAAAGGAAAGAAGAGTAACAAATTGATAAGGAGATTATATATGTAACTTTCTAAATAACACCAAAAGGCCTTAGCGAGAATTAACTCTCCTGTTGTGATTTAATTTAAGTCCAGTATGGTTCTTTATTGCTCTGGCAGAAAATACATATATTTTGCACCCAGGTATTTTATCATACATTAACAAGGATATGCCAGCAAAAATGACACCCCCCACCAGCGCCACCAAGGATAGCATTTCTCATCTTAAGGCCAGAAAAGCCTTAACAGGGGATGCCAGGCATCTCCTATACCTGAAAATAATTAAACCACTGTAATTGGCTAGAAAACTTCATTAACTTTAACAAGCAGCCCTCACGGTAGCAATCCACATTTGCATGACCTGCACGATGAAGGTAGCTCTGTGCATCGGGAGCCCTTGGGGCTTCTTAAGCAAGAATGAGCAAGCATTAACAGAAAGGTGAGAAAGGGTAGCAGCTGAGTCATAAAAGGGGGAAGGAATATGGGTATAGCCAATGATTTGTCAACCGTATGCATGCAAATCACACAGCAGGCAACCGGGTAATCCAGCCTCTGCCGCAGCACTTGAGGTGGAGACATGCGCGTGTTATAAAGTGAACAGTATCACAAAGAGCAGCAGTGGGATATGAAGCCGCCACCTTTGTACTGCAAGACTTGTGCTCTAACCAAAGATCACAAGGAGCAGCAGTGCGCTATGAACCCGCTACCTCTGAATTGCAAGACCGGTGCTCCAACCAAAGGTCACAAGGAGCAGCAGTGCGCTGTGAACCCGCTACCTCTGAATTGCAAGACCATTGCTCCAACCAAAGGGGACAGGAAGGAATACGGGTATAGCACGATTTGTCAACTGTATGCCTGTAAACCCACAGAAAGCAACCGGGTCACAGCAAGCCTCGGGCGTAGCACTTGAGGCGGAAACATGAGAGTGTTATAAAGTGTACGATATGAAAGGAACCCATGCTAGAGATACACCTGTAAATTGGCCCAGATGTAGAGGTGGCTGAAGCAATAGGGAGGGGCTGCATGGGAAAATTTCTGGCATGCAGGAGAATTGCTCCCATGTTCCCATACCAGGCCGAAAGCATGGTGACCCTGGAGAAATACGTGGCAACGGAACATTTATCCAAGTACAGAAATTTATCCAAGTTGGTAATCAATACAGTTACTTTGACGCCCCAACCAGACCCCGAGGAACTGAAATTTATTGTGGCCATCTGGTGAGGAGCCGGCAGGTCGACAGACCTAAGGGCAGGGCCTAATGGCGCCACATCCAACAAGAGCTCCTGAGCCTTGGGTGGTCACGGTCCTCACCGCGTCTTGGGGACCGCGAGCAAAGAGGGGCGGAAGAGGCGAGCGGCCATCCTGGACCCTCCCCAAGCACGCGCAGGAGGTGAAGGCACCGGAAAAACAAAACGCAACTTCACTGGAAAGAGCAGGGGGATGAAAGCGCGAACTGAAGCAACTACTACTACTATTTAGCATTTCTATAGCGCTACAAGGCGTACGCAGCGCTGCACAAACATAGAAGAAAGACAGTCCCTGCTCCACCTCACGGTCTGCCACACACGAGGTGGCCCCCCCGGCCAGGCCCTGACGGTGGACAAAGCGCGCGGCCGGCCTGTGGCACGAGCAGGACGGGGCATGCTGGCCCCAGAGCCAGGTAGGATCGAGGGGCATGCTAGATGGCTGAAAAGGAGGGCTGCAAGGGGAGACCGCTAAAATGCACGACTCGAGACAAATCCACAAAGAAACAGCAAATGGCCGCAATGTACAAAAGCATTAGTGGGATTTGAGCTCACCACCTGAAAACGGGCAAAAGACGCCTGCGGAAACGGGTTGTCGACATACGCGCCCGCGAAGCCGGCCAAAGTGGACGGCATTGGGGAAAACGCCAAATGGCCAACCATGCGAAGAAACCGGCCAGTATAAAGGCGGCTGCGAAACCAGCTGAGCAGAATGGGTGATCGCAACCCCTCTTAACCAACATCTGACCTGATCCAATGCTGACCTGATCACGCGGCCAACGGAGAGCGCAGTGGTGGACACAGCCCGTGACCCACAACCATGTGGCAGGCCAGAAAAAGACCCGACCGCATGGCTGCAGGCAAGGAGCTTGCGGAGCCAGCTGTAGCCGCTGCAAATAAGTGCCCACAACCACGTTGCGGTCTCACGGGACTCCGGTTTTGGGGTGCGGGAGAACTGCGAGCAAATACAACAGGGCCGGATCACCCTGAAGGCTGACTTCGAACCTGCCACCTGAATCCGGCGCTGTTCAAGCCCCGACCCAGTGTCCGGTTACCAGAGGATTAGCAGCACTCACCTGCAGCGACCCAGGCACCGACAACCACGTGAAAGATCTAGTGAAAAGCACGGATCGGTTGAGAGGCATCGGAAGAGCCAGACTAGGCCGACCAACAACGACACGAGTCACATCTACCCGGTAGGGTCTATTCCTAAAGGAGGCACTCGTGCGATCGAGAGTCCAGCCGGAGGACTGAAAGGTCCAAAGCCATGCGATCTGACCGGACTTTTCAGGTCAGCTAAAAATTGGGGCTGAAAATTCCCGCACCGCTAACCGCCGACCAAGAGACTCCCATTGTCTCATTGGCGACCCTTAAGCAGTGCGAGAGGGCGTCCCCTGAAGCCCTGCCCCTTCCAGCCACCCAGCCAATGACGGGTGAGGTTCTCCCCTACGTCATTCAGAGGGAAGCCGGAAGGGAAGGGTTGCTCGGTTCGGGGAGCTGCTGCGTGGCAGCCGCCATGTTATTGGCGGCTGCTCGGCATACTCCTCGCCGGCCTTCTTTACTGACTGTGTTATAAGAAATGATTTACTTGGGGAAAAGAGCACTAGAGCACTCGCTACTGTTTATAATTTAAGAGCAGGTGCTGTATTTATAAGTTTTAGGATATTAATTTCTCCACCAATCACCAAAGGTGATAATTGCAATAAATTAAATAAATTAAGTATATATAAAAGATACCATATACTCAGAACACAAAGAGACCATATTTTTAGCTTCAAAAAGGTTGATTTAATATACAATTGCACACGAGAGGTAGGTTTTTTAAAGAGATCTTTACAGATAATCTGTGCTTAAGTAAGGTAAAGTAGAGTAGCAGGTCTAGATCAAAGTTATAACTTACAAAGCAGTCTGTTGCAAAGCATTTTGTGGTCCATTGAAGAGCCATGAGGCAGGTGGACTGCAGATCAGGAGCAAGGCATCTGGATTGGTGCTGAAGAGAGAATCTCCTGGAGGGAGAGTCTTGAAGAGAGAAGAGAGTCTCCTTCTTGGGGAAACAGCTTGTCCTTTTATACTCTTATTTTGCAGGGAAGCAGGCCATGTGCATCTGGTTTCCTGGTTTCCACACGACCCTTGGGCATTTGCAAAGCATTGTGGTATCTTGGTCTCATGTCTTATGACATCACAAGACTTGCTGTCTGGATTTTACTGACAAATGGTTTATTGTAGTGCAGGGTTTGCCCCTGCTTGAATCTCTGTGATAGATATTCTGATAAGATTTGTCTGGGGCGGCCAGCAGGTGTACTTTGTTTTTAGTAGCTGTATTTCATATCTTTCCCACCTGCTTGTCTCCTTGCCTCTACTGGATACCTTTTATATTTGTTGTGTTGATCAGCCAGGCTTTTTTGATCAGAGGAAGAGAGTCAATTTAGCCTTGAGGCAGTCTCTTACTTGAGGAGTCTTTTGTTAAAGGGGGAAGTGAGGTCAGTAGTACTTTTGTCTTTTAAATGTCTTTTAAATATTCCCCAAAGGGAGAGGGAAGAGGGCTTTTGGAATGAAAGCCAGTTCTGCTGCAGTGTCAAATATATATTTTTTAAAAGCTGCACAAATATATTGGTGTATATATAGGTATCTGATCCAACACAACATCATGCTACACATTTAATTCTGATGATTGGCTTATACCATAACAACTGGACCAGGGAAAATCCACAGTGCCAGGAATAGCATCATAGAATGTTGCATGTCTGGAAGCTGGCCAGGTGCCCTTGGAGGGACTGGTCACAGTCGTGGACAGGATGCTGGGCTCGATGCCCCCCTTGGTCTTTCCCATTTTGGCATTACTTATGTACTTATGACTGTCTACCAACCACTATTTTATATTGCAGGGTGAAATGTTGGACACTCGGAAACACATGGTGGGATTGGCCGCCGTCATAGACAGGATGCTGGGCTCGATGGCCCCTTGGTCTTTACCAGTCAGTGTGGCATTACTTATGTACTTACAACTATCTACCAACCACTATTTTATTTGCAGGGTGAGATGTTGGACACGCAGCAACACATGGCGGGATTGGCCGCCGTAGTGGAAAGGGTGCTGGACTCGATGGCCCCTCGGTCTTTCCCAGTGTAGCAGTACTTATGTACTTATGATTATCTACCAACCACTATTTTACATTGCAGGGATAGATGTTGGACACTCAGTAACACATGGTGGGATTGGCCGCCAGTTGTGGCCAGGATGCTGGTACTTATGACTGTCTACCAACCACTACTTTATATTGCAGGGTGAGAAGTTGGACACGCGGCAAAAATTGGGCGGCTCTCGGACCGTACGGTGTAAACTCGGCCTGAACACTGAAGGCGAAGGAGTAAGAACACACGAGACGGGAGTCAGAGGGACATAATGGGCCCAGGGCTATCCCCGTATCCCAGTAATCCAACGCCGGCAGGCCCAGAAAGAAAGTGAATCGG
The DNA here is from genome assembly GCF_901765095.1 of Microcaecilia unicolor. Taxonomy (NCBI): domain Eukaryota; kingdom Metazoa; phylum Chordata; class Amphibia; order Gymnophiona; family Siphonopidae; genus Microcaecilia; species Microcaecilia unicolor. The sequence goes on from NW_021963914.1 coordinate 279,825, forward strand.
AAAATCGGCATGTGACGCACGATCGGGCAGAAGAGATCTGCCCAGGGTTCTTTCAAAGAGATGGGCCCATCTTATCTGCCAGTCGGAATGACCTGTTGCAGAATGTGCTAGACCCTGTTAATTGGCACAACTGGCCGCAGCGGTGGTGGGGGGGCCCGGGGCAAGCTGTGCTACCCCGGGCTGGTGGCGGGGTACCCAAGCCTGATGGTATAAGCTAGGCAGCTGGGGTAGCAGCGCTTACGGTTGAGCTCCCTTGCTGTGCGGCGGGGAGCTCTGTTTACGATTGGTCAGTCTTGCTATGACGGCGAACTGGGTTTGGATAATGAGCCAGAGGCTGGATCGGCTTGGGTATACCCATGGTTATGATGTTTTGTATATAAATAAAGCTGCGGCCGAGTTGTGCCATGTTAAATAAATAGGTTACAATTGTGTCATAGCAAAGTGATACAGAAGGAATGTCCAGGGATATTCCCAGTGGTGTGATACGGTGAGGTAGCTGAGATAAGAATGCCTGGGGCGAGTCTTTATTCCCTACACAGTGATACACTGAGATAGGTTGGAAATGCCAGAGGGTGAAGGGTTGGCGGTTTTTTTCGCCACTATAGCATTTTCACAGGACTCCGGAGTCCCAACGTGGGGGGGGTACTTTTTCGATCGAGAGTTTTCCTGAGGGTGATTTATCTGGATTAAGTTAAGTATATTGCAGAGGGTTTTCCTCAACACTGTTTAAAATCTACTTAATCTATTTAAAGCTGTATGACAATTGAACTTCAGGTGCCCTTCCCATTAGGGGGCTCATCTAGATAGTCCTTTACTGACTTAGGTCAGTTTTTTAGTGGTAGTTTGGTTTGTGGTGTCCGTTTGAATTTATAATTACAATATAGTTTGAGAGAGGTAGTGAGTTTTTTATCCCATACGGTTTTCTCATGTAGCATGAGTTTTTGCGTTGGGGTTTTTTTCTCTTTCCTCTCTCAAACAGAACCTATGATATTATCCTACTCCTATTTATGCAAGTGATTGTGAATACTTTTGTATGGTTCCTTGCTAGGAGATTTGAGGTTCCTTTTGTTAAAACTTAATTGTTTCAAGGGGTGAATTAATTTGTTTTTTCACCAATTTGAAGGGACACCTCCATACTATCGCTATATATTATAGTCAAACTCCTCTTATTAGGTTGATATGTTAAATAAATACCATGTGTCATGTCATTATTGTATGATTATTGTTATATCAAAGAACCTATAGGCCCGAAGGGTCTCGGCTGCCTATGTTATGGGGAACTGGATCCTGAAACAAAGGCGGGACTGCTGAATCCTCCCCTCCCCCACAATTCGTTCCTCCCACTCGGTGTTCATTCTTCAACTTCTTCAAGGTTTCATGTGAGAGGAAGAGAAATGAACCAAGCTGATCCTATGCCGTATGTATATTTTATGTGTACATACGTTCACATAAAATGTTGCTATATTCGAAGCCTCGTGAAGGATATTTAAATGGAATATGAGGATGAGTAGGGACATATAAAGTACCATCCGTGGGAATGAGGGGAAGCTGAACCAGAGCTGGATCATACCTGCTCCTCGGAGGCATGCTGATTGCCCACCTTCACACTCTAGAGTCGAAGGCTGGCTAATGTTGCAACTTTGGGAGGAGGGGTACCCAAGCTAGAAGCACCTTCAAAGGAGGCCCTTTGAAGTAGGCCTTAACATTCACCAGATGGTCAGTGTTAGATCTATGCTCTCAAGTGCAGACCTGGGGGTTCAGGTTTCTTTATTTGCCCTTGCGACCAGGCAAGGTATTTTGGCTAATCCGTGATTAATGTTTTATTGCTCGGAGAAGATACTGTAACCACCTTTGAAGAGAAGCTGCAGCTTTGTGTTTTATACCAATAAATGCTTGTTAAAGTTAATGAAGTTTTCTAGCCAATTACAGTGGTTTAATTATTTTCAGGTATAGGAGATGCCTGGCATCCCCTGTTAAGGCTTTTCTGGCCTTAAGATGAGAAATGCTATCCTTGGTGGCGCTGGTGGGGGGTGTCATTTTTGCTGGCATATCCTTGTTTATGTATGATAAAATACCTGGGTGCAAAATATATGTATTTTCTGCCAGAGCAATAAAGAACCATACTGGACTTAAATTAGATCACAACAGGAGAGTTAATTCTCGCTAAGGCCTTTTGGTGTTATTTGGAAAGTTACATATATCCTTATCACTTTGTTACTCCCCTTTCCTTTTTATGGTCTGAAAGGACTTGATACATTTTTTTTCTTGTGGAGATTGTTTTCTTTCCTTGTTTTATGTTTTGCTTTAGCAAGAGTTAACTTGTACATTATTCTTTATGAATGCACCCCAGGCAACACTTGAGCACCTAAACTAGGGTTTTGATTATTAAGAGGGGCATAATCGAAAGATCGTCCAAATACGAATTAGGACGTTCTTACGAAAGCGTCCAAAAATAGACATGTAAAACCGAAAAATAGTATGTGCATTTTTCGATAAACGATTATCCCTGTAGCAAAACAATCAAATGAGGAGTGCATAAGCGTGACAAAATTGGGCGCCCTAACACGGTCGATTATTGCAGGTGCAAACGAACAAATCAGAAAGTGTGTAAAAGAATGCACATAGGTGTACCGCAAGTACAGTACATGTTGTTCTGGCCATCTTACTGGAAAATATGAGGAACGCGTATATGTGTCAACTACAGAAATATCATGCTGCTCCACCCATACTTTCATCATATGTGCCCATCTGCATGTCCGGATCTGCATGCACTGTACACCTACTGAACATGCAGCTATATGCATATTGTGTATATGTGAAAAGGGTCGGGTGGGGTGCGTCATACTCATCTATATAAGGCACGTTCCACACACATAACCAGGCATGTGCACGTCAAAGACATCTATGCTTACGAGGGCGTCCACATGCTGATAGGGGCCATATATGGAATGGTCATCCATATATGGAGCTGTGCATGAAACGACGTCCCTCACGCAAGGTCGTCTATATAAGGCACTTGTTTTCCAACACGTGGAAAAATGGCGCAGCGACGGGAGCCGAACTTCGGGCAGGAGGAGAGCCTTTTGCTGGTGCGCCTGTGCCTAAGGCACCGGCACAGGCTCTTTGTACAACACCACCACCTGCCCCCCAGGCTCCAGGCCATGCGAGCCTGGTCCCGCATCAGGGACAGGCTGGAAAGGTAAGGTTATGGGCCAACCCCCCTCCCCTCCTGTACCTACACATATAACAGCTCCGTCATCAATGTTACCACCAGTAACTGGAGTGTCCATGCAAGGATAATGAGTAATATAGGAACATGCACAATCACTAATAAATTGTATGTTATTGAAACGACGACCATTCCCACATCCCTACAAGAATGTATTTCGTTAGTTATGTATGTCTTGCCTGTGAAGGCCACATTTTCCAACCCCTCTTTGCAGCCTCTATGTGGCTTACAACGCATCCGAATAGTGGAAACATGAGACCAATGAAACGTATACCATACTTTATAACATGGTCATGATAACACATATAAAGTAGTTTAACAAGCATACATTATAATGTATACAAACGGTACTTTCTGGCCTCATGCCCACCTCTCTGGCATCATCTGCATAGGAACCAACTCGGTGGCTGCTGTGGGTGCTTGACCACCCCCAATATAAAATAAATGCCTTGTATGTATGGAGGGAGGGGTAATCTCCACTGGGGGTTCCACCCCCCAAAATGGTAAAAAGGTGGCTCCTATGATTCAGTACCAATGGAGGTGGTCCCCCCCCCCCCCAACACTGTTGACCCTCTCTCTCTGGTATTTGAATAGCTAATGAATGTGTGCAGAGGACAAAAAGGACCATCCCCCCCTGACCCCTGCTCTACAAACTTATATCTTACAGACGCTTTGGAGTGCACCGGGACCTGGAGTCCCTCAGGAGGCGGTTCCGCCGTGTGAGGCGTGAGAGGCCCAACCTCATCCGGGCGGTGCGAAGGCACCTCAGGGCTCGCCGTAAGTATTCAAAAACAGGACACCTGTACAGATTTGTAAATACACTTCTTGAATAATGCGAATGTGTTGTACAATATCAATTCCCATGTGCCTAATAGCCAACTAGTAAGTAATAACATATCTGTCCCAGATCAAGGATGCAGGTTGCAGGGGTTCTCCCATGAGTGTGGCTGCAACTTCCGACCATCCCCCCGAGATGAATGAGATGATATGCCTCACTTTACTATTCCCCTTTCTGTGGTGGCTGATTAGTGTGTCCTGGTAGACCTGCCTGAGGCCCTACTTTTACTGCATGTCATGGCCTAACTCACATAAAAGTTTTGTGCTCAACACCCTTCCCACTGCCCCCCCCCCCCCAATAAATCCTACAACAACTGCTCATCAACCCCTCGTTGCATCTCACAATGCAAACATGCTGGTCAGCAATGAATTTGGTATGGCAACATGTCCTGTGCGGTGTGTGTCAGAGGAGGTTCCAGGGTTCTTTGTCATGTCATCTGATGCAGCTCATTCCCCATGGGCATAGGCTACGCCTTACCACACCCTGCCCCATCCCCTGCCTCACGCCACCCAGCTACTGCACTATGCAAGCCATGTTGTATGCGCTGATCTCAATCACACTCCTTTTACATACACAGGGCTCCACCACCAGCAAGCCGAGCGGGCAGATGAGGAGGGCCACCACCTCCAGGAGGAGGAGGAGCAGGAGCAGGAAAGCCACGAGGAGGATGAGGAGGCGGCGGCGCCTGCACAGGAGGCGGAGGAGGAGGAGTCGTCGGGCTCGGAGGAGGGGGTCCTCATCATAGATGAGGACTATATGGAGGCCCCCTCCCCACCTGTACCAGCAGCAGAGCTCTCTCCCTCCCCTCGGCCATCCACATCCCCTGCGGCAGCACCATCACCTGCCTCACCGCCTTCCCCTGGGTCTGCTCCGTCCCCTGGGCCTGCTCCAAGCTCTGGGCCTGCTCCAGCCCGTGGGCCACCTCCAGCAGCCCTAGGCACAGGTGCCATGATGCGCCTCCTGCAGCAGCTGGTAGATGGCCAGCAGCAGCTAGTAGTTGGCCAGCACCAGCTGCTGCTGGAGGTGAGAGCCCTACGGCAGGACAATGAGCAGTTCCAGGGCCCACTAAGGGTACTGCTGGGCCTGCTCATTGCCCTGCTACAGAGGGCCTTAGTCAGAGGGCATGCCCGCCCTTGACTTAAATTGGGGGGGGGGGGGATTGTTGGGAGTGTGGGGAGTGGGTGGGGGAGGGAATTATTGGGGTTCTGTGTGTGGGGGGCAGGGAATTGTTGGGGTTCTGTGTGTGGGGGGGAATTGGGGTTGTGGGGAGTTGTGGGGGGGAGGAGGGCATTGTTGGGGGTTGTTTTGTAGGGGTGGGGGTGGGGGGTAAAATAAATGTTTTTGTTACACTTTAACTATCAGGGTGTGTTTGTCTCCCTTGTGCATTACATATAAGCAAATGGTGCTGTTGAGTTGAGAGGAAGGAGGCAGCAATATGCATAGCATTAAATGTGCTGTGTGAATGAGAAAGTTGATGTATGTCTGAGAATGTTGGTCATACAGAAGGCCACCTGTTCATGCCAACCTGCATGGCCATATGTGCAGGGGGGTTGGGCCGGGGAGCCTGGATGGATATTTGTGTTCATGAATACAAATGGCCAGCCAGCCTCTCTCTCTCCCTCCCTCCACCATACTGACCCACAACACAGAGTGCCATCAATAAGAGATTAATAGTGTAGCACGTGTGATCTGCCAAGTAGACACTTCCACATAACCCCAGGTAGCACATACACAGTGTTTGCTGTCTGATGGTCACACATCCTTACCCACAAGCCACATTGGTGGGGGGGCCCAAGAAGGACCTACAAACAGCTGGCTCATATTTTCACATTCAATACATCAGCTATGGTATATAATGCTAAGGGGAAACAATGGGAAACCCAATAGATGGATGGTTACTTCATCACAGTTGCAATGTAATACTTGTGTTAGAGAAAGGCAGAAATAAAAATGGTGCTCATTATTTGCAGGTGTGATCACACTTTCTCCAGTAGTAGATCAAGGTGTGTTACATTCAGGTATTCTGGGTTTGTGTTAAAGTTTGTCCCTGAAGTGACTTGCCTTAGGTGGGATTTGAACCAGCAACCTTATGATTATAAGGCTGGTGCTCTAACCACTAGACCACAGCAGCCACCAGGCTTTAGCCACCTGCAGGTACTTTGGGTTGGGACCTGTACACACAACCCTCTCCCTCAACACCATGTCTTAAGGCCTCAGTGGCAGTACCTGTAGCCACCTTGAGCATTTTGTCCAGGCTACCGATTAAAAAAAATGTTCATGTTCCCTACTACCTATGGAGGAATTTAGGAAGGTGTTCCATAATGTCCTAAACACATCCATTGCATAAATCATTCTCCCCTCCCCCTCCTATGGACCTTGAGAATGGGTGGCCACGTCATAAATGGGGACTGGGGTATACCACATAAACAAGGAAGATGGAACCTACCGGGAACCAATACAGCAGTTCCAACAGCTGGCCCACACCACTGAGGACCTGCCAACCCCACAGTACAGTGCACAGGAACCTGGTGAAAAGAGAGCTACCTAAGATCTGACTCCAGACTACATACAGTGAATGCACACTCCTTGACTATGAGCACAAAGAGAAGAGGTGGCAGACAAATGAGAGCTTACCATGAACGTCTGTTTCAAGACTGTGTAGTGCGCCTTTTATCTTCTGGAACATTAGCTGCACATCTCCCTGATTGAAATGACCCTTACCGAGGGGTGCTTGATTTGGGGCGAGTGTAGCAAATTCGTCGCCCCCATAGACTGCCTGCTACAACCAGGCAGAGAGAATGGGAGAAAGGAAGGGAGCATCAGGAGATGTGGAAAAGAGGAAACGGAAGGCATGGTGGCTGAGGGCCAGCAATAATCCCCCCCCCCCCTAAATACACAGGTGTACCCAAGCATACATTGCTAAACACAAACCTTAATATAAGTGAGGGTAAAACCCTGTAAATGATTATTACGAACAACCGGCAAGGTCTCAGTGCAGGAAATGGCAGGTTAAATGGCAATGAAGAAAGGGAAGGCAGGTGGAGACGCCCATACTTATCTACTCATAATCAAAATCATGTGCTCCTAATCGCTATCTCAGCTGGGCACGCTTAGGAATTATGTGTATAATTGAAAAACAAACGCCCATATCAAAAACGCCTATTCCCCTGTCTCAATGGGCGTTCTTGGCGACTATATAAACGCCCACTCCGTATTTTCGAAAACCCCATTGGTACAATGCCGCCGCGTCTGCCCCTGACCCGGAAGGGTAATTTTTCCGAAGGTGAGGTGGAGCTCCTGGTGCAGGAGATACAACAGCGGCACTGGAGTCTGTTTGCTCCCACAGGGCAGAGGCTGGCTGCAACCACGAAGCAGCGGGAATGGGAGGCAGTACGGGACAGCCTGAATGCTGTGTACCATTCTGGGAGAGACGTGGAGGATTGCAAGAGAAAGTGGCGGAAGCTGAGGAGGGATGTCAGGAGGAAGGCGGGGGCCAATCCCCCAGGACATGACACAGCCAACCTCACCCCCATGGAGCTGATGGTGCACTCCCTCCTACCCCAGGAGGGCATCCACGGGATTGGCTCCCTCGACACCTCGGCCCAGGCTGAGGACTCAGGTAGGTGTTTCATTATGCAGTTGGGGTATCTGTTGTGCTGCAGTACACTTGTGTTATAGAAGTTGGGGCCAGGGGGAGGGAGGTGAGGAGTGGGGGGCAGGAGGAGGGAGGTGGTGGGGGGGAGTGTCTCTGGCTGTCTTTATGTACATTAACAGGCCACCTTTATGATGGTGTTGTGACCTGGTAACCCCTACTCACTAGCTCTGTACCCTTACTCCCTATCCCTACCGTTGTCATTGGGTTTCCTCTTACTTGTCCTGTGTGCGCATCTTAATTGAATTGTAAGCTCTATTTGAGTAGTGGTAGTGTTCATGTGTGTTATAGGAGCAGACTGGGTGGGTGCTGTGGGTGTGTGAGCACCCCCAATATTGAGGAAAGATCATGTAGCTGTGCAGGGAGGAGTTTTGTGCACTGGGCTTAGCACCCCCAATAATACTTTACAGTTGGTTCCTTTGGGTGTGTGCATGTTACTACTGTGGCACAACTTTGGGGGCCTTCCTTCCCTACTACTCCCTCCTATTTTCCCATCAACAAACTGTGCCTAGTTCCTTCTGTGACCTCTGTGCTCTACTGAGTGTGGGCCACATGCATTCAACTGAAGGAGCCTGTAATGGGGGTCATAAAGCAGTTCTATGCAGTCTACCAAGTCAGTAGTAACACAACACATGCTGAAATGTTGTTCAATTTAACAATTATACAACAAACAGCTTGTCCACAACGTTGTGAGTGGTGTCCTTCTCTTGGCTGATCGTCCACCACCTCTACCCAGCTGCCTGTGGGGCTCTCTCTTTCGCACCCGTGTCAATTCCATTCCTCCTCACCATCTCTTTCCTGGGTCATCAGGTTGGGGGACATGCCAATGTATATGAATGCTGAAAGACAAAAGTGGGTTATTTGCACCAACACTATTCCTCACTCTTGTGCTATACTACTACTACTACTACTACTATTTAGCATTTCTATAGCGCTACAAGGCATACGCAGCGCTGCACCTATACAGGTGATGACTCAGAGGAGGCTGGCCCTAGTGGCCTGCAAGGCCAACGCCCTACACCAGCAGTCCAACCTCAACCTCCACAGCCTGCAGCACCAGCAGTCCAGCCTCCACCACCTGCACCAGCTGTCCAGCCTCTGCCTCCACCACCACCTGCACCAGTCCAGCCTCTGCCTCCACCACCACCTGCACCAGTCCAGCCTCTGCCTCCACCACCTGCAGCAGCAGAACCTGCAGTACAGGCACATCCTCCACCAGCACCACCAACAGAGGCCGCACCTCCAGCACCGGATGACTTTGGTGAGGAGGAGGGGCCAGCTCCTTGCCAGAGGCCATCCAGCCAAAGGAGGCAACTCCTGCAGCTGGCCACGGAATTACTACGCCACAACGTGCGCTTGGAGGAGTACCGGCAGCAGAAACTAGAGCTGCAGCGCCAAGCACTGGAGGCACAGCAGCAAGCCCACCAAGAACTCCTCCAGGCGCAACGCAAAGGCCACCAGGAGGTGCTCCAGCAACTCAAACGGCTGGAGCAGAGCATCCAACACCTGCGCCCTCAGGGCACAGCACCTACTCCAGCTGGAGCAGGGCCTGCCATCAACTTCCTCCTCCACTGACCACCAACCACCAGCTAAGAGGTGGGCGTTGCGATCGTCCGCCTCCACACCCTCTCCTGCAGCACCCACCAAATCTGCTCCCATTCTGGGTCCTGTGGCCAGACTAGAACCAACAAGGTGGCTGGATTTCCACGGTGCAGCCGAAGCCGCAGGCTGCCGTGGGGATACGGAGGAGGACACTGGGAGCAGCACCTCAGAAGAGGGTGAACAGACTTCCCGTGCAGCACCAGCTGCAAAGGAAGGGCGTGGGAGGGGTAGGAGGGGACGGGGGAAGGGAAGGGGAAAGTGATGGGACATGCTGTAGGGTGAGGGTTGGTGGGAGGGGGGGTGGGTATGGGAGGGGGGTGGTGGTGGTGGTGGTGGTGGTGGGGTTGAACACAGTAACACATGCACTTAATGTAAATAAATAAATGTACACTTACTTTCACCTAAATCTTGTTTCAATGAGTCTTTGTCTTACTCTTACGCCAAGCTAGTAGGCATTGAGCTCTGCTCTGTGGGCTGGGGGTGGAGGGGGCTCCTTTTCCAGCTCATCTGGGGCCTCTTCTGGTGGTGGCTTTGGCTCCTCTGGGAGAGGCTGTCCTCTGCGCTGGGCCAAATTGTGTAACATGCAGCACGCCACAAAGATCTTGGCCACCTTTTCTGGACTGTAGAGCAGCTCTCCTCCAGACCGGTCCAGACAGCGGAAGCGGTTTTTCAAGAAACCAAAGGTGCGCTCAATGATCCCCCGGGTGCTGCGATGTCTCCTGTTGTAGGTTTCTTCTGCCCCTGGTTATGTGTTTTAACCTATGTCCTCTGTGTCATGCATACCATAATGATTGTGTTGGGGGTTCTGACAGACATACGGTGAATGAAACGGCAGTGTGCTCCACTTCCTTGATAATAATTATTTTTGAAACTTATGTGTCTCGCGCCGGCAGCAATCGCCGCGCGAATGTGCTGGGTCCATGTTGTTTCTGGTTGGCTGCGTACAAGTGTGACGTCAAAATCGTGCGCTTGAATATAACGAAGGTGCTCGCGTTTGTGTCACACATTGCAGTGGCAAGCAATCTGGCTTTTAGGGCGACGGCCAATGAAACTGGCAGCGTGCTGCGCTTCCTATTTTCTAAACTTATGTGTGTAGCGTCGCCAGCAAGCACCGCGCGAATGTGCAGGGTCTGTGTTACACGCGAGACAGGGTTGCTTGGCGGCGCATATGTATGACGTACACAGTGCACGCAGGAAACGAACGGTGGATCCTCTTTTGGGCTGTTTGGTGTACCGCTGGAATAAGGAAATGGATGGTGGTTTTTTCCTGGCACAGTTGGACTTTTGCCCTGACATGATTTATGATCACGTCACTGACAGGCAGGGACAGGATCAAAGGGGACCAGATGTTGAACAGCTTCCCCCCCTGTTCCCTCGCCGGCTGCCAAGGCCACGTGTGTTTCGAACACGGCTGGTGTTAGATCAGATATCGGACAGGAAAATCATAGATGACTACCGCCTATCAAGAACAGCCATTTATGAGCTATATCAGGAAATTAGAGAGGATATTGATCCTACCACTGCAAGATCTCACGCAGTACCTGGCATAGTCAAGCTGCTGACTGTTCTGCAGTTCCTTGCAACAGGGACATTCCAGCATGTATTAGGGGGTAACAGTGGCGTTGACCAGTCCACTGTTTCACGACATCTTACACAGGTACAACTCTTTTTTTGCAATTGCCAGTCCCCCAGCCACTGCACACCACCACTGTGTTCCCTTTCCCACCTCCTATGTAACCCTACCTCCCAAAAATGTTTTTTTCCATTACTGCATTGCCAAACAAACACCTTTGACATATATGTTTCAGGTTCTGCGCGCACTTAAAAAGTGCGTCCGTAAGCACATTGCTTTCCCAATGGGGGTAGAGGAGCATAGGAAGATCAAGACCGGATTTTTCAAGATAGCTGGTATGCCTAACGTCCTGGGAGCTATTGACTGCACACATGTTGCCTTCACCCCGCCGTCCGATCAAGAGATGCAATACCGCAACCGCAAGATGGGATACTCGTTGAATGTGTAGGCGGTCTGCGATGCGAACCTTAAGATCCTGGATGTTGTGACACATTATCCTGGGAGCTGTCATGACTCCTACATTTTGTCTAACAGTGCGCTGGGAAGGAAGTTTGCCGAGGGGCGGATTGCCCAAGGATGGCTTCTCGGTAAGTGCCCGTTTTTGATAATAGACACGTCAGCGGTTCAGGGTGGTTGCATTTTCAAGGTTGCATGGCTGTGTCTCGACTACTTTCGCTATAGCCCTGATTCTGATGAGTGCACTTTGCAAAAGTAAAGTGACCTCTTTCACCAGGACATGTTAGGGCACATCCCCAAATATGCAGAAAAAAAAAAAAATTTAACCATGATTGCAATTTATTGTTGTCTCCCTGCTGGGGATGCAGGTTATGGATCAAAAACATGGCTACTTAAACCTATACCGATCCCCCGTTCTGATGCTGAGAAGCGCTACAACGAGTCACACATCTCAACAAGATGTACGATCGAGCGTACTTTTGGAGTACTGAAGAGCAGGTTTTGCTGTTTGCACATTTCCGGTGGATCCCTTCAATATTCCCCAGAGAAGGTTGCTGATATAGTGCTTGTATGCTGTATGCTTCATAACTTAGCGCTGAGGCATAACCTTGACATTGACATCGACATTGTAGTCCCTCCTGAAGTTGACATAACCCCCTTGGCCACAGGATCAGACGTAAGCAGGGGGAATGCTGTGCGCAGGCAGGTGATCAGGGAATGGTTTTCGCAACCCCGTGAGGCAGTGTAGCCATGTTACAGTTATATGCTTTAACAAACAGTTTGCATATGTGCAGAGCTGTCAAGCTACACCTCCAAGGCGGATAACATCAAGGTATCGTAGAACCGCATCCTTGAGCGTCATCGAACCGGGTGGTAATCATTTAAATGTTTTAAATGTTGGTGGACAGGTCACACATGCCCTTCCCTGCACGTTTTAAAAACTGAAAGTAATCTTCCCGCCGTGAAGGTGTAACATGTCAGCGCCGAATAAGCATAGCCCTTGCAGCCCTGTGCAAATGTTTTTTGGTTGTTATTGTTAGGTAATGCCACCGATAACATGAACAGTTGCACGATAACAATAAAATCTGTTTCAATCAGTATCATGTGTCGATTCAGAGAGTACCGTGTGCTCGAGGCAATACTTGGAATAAAATCCCATTTTTTGTTGAGGAGCAAGAAGAAAGCTATTATGTCTTTCTCACAACCTACATTAAACCCTCCGTTCATGGCCTCTACTGATATGTGGTTAACAAATGTACCCTTTTTTGTTGTACTTGCCCATTTATTCAAGGTCCACGGACTGTCAGCATGTGACCATTTTAATTTGTACATAAGCTTTTAAATATGGAGGAAAATAATACCTTCAAATGATTAAGCTTTGATTCTTTATTACAACATACGTCAAAAAAGAAAAATCGTGTCCATAAGATGTTACGTACACATACATGGCCTGGAAGCCAAGCACAGAAAATGGTTACATAATTCAAACAACCAATTCCAACAATACCAAATAATACCTTCAAATGAATAAGCTTTGATTATTTATTACAGCATACGTAAAAAAAGAAAAATCGTGTCCATAAGATGTTACGTACACATACATGGCCTGGAAGCCAAGCACAGAAAATGCTAATTCCAACATATTACAAATGAGGCTGAACACATGCACCGGCAAGCAGGTAGACTGTGTGTCCTCTAGATGTGTTCTTTGCGCTGGAACACAGGATGCTGCTGTTTCTCTGCATCTATGTGAAAATAAAAGTAATGTTGAGAATTCTTATTTTTCAGTGTGTGCTAATGGGGAGGTTCAGAAGGGGGATGGGAACACCAGTATCGCCCAGGTAATGCACAACAAACACAGAGTAGAACAAAGTTAAAACGTAAGCAATGCATTCTTCCACATTGTTTTGGAGTACATATCTCTACACCTCAAGGACAGAGCTGTGGTAGCCGTGTCATGGTATCGATAGAAATGGAACAAAATAATAGATGCCAACATGAAACTCACCATGCATAGTATGCCCGCCAAACGTGGGAGGAACAAGAGGGTCTCCTGCTGTTCTGTGGCTGCTAGGGAAATCCAAAACAAAACTTGCAATGTAAAACACAAACGTAAAAGTTACACATTATGATACCAAACCCTTCCAGTTTGGACAGTAGAAATTGTATAACAAAGCAGTGAAACATACGTTGGCAAACATTCTATTCCAGTATATCTGTATGCCATACTTACAAATGAGAGGGTGGCTGCCACACAGGGGTGGTAAAGGGGGTTGTCCTGATGTCCCGTTGTCCTGTCCGTGGTGTACTGTGGCACAGCCTGTGTTAAGAAAACAGAATTGAACAGTCAAGTAAATGTGGCCCTCCACCGAGGTATATATACTATACGGGCCGGCGAACAGCAAACACATCGTAACGCGTGACACTTACTCATGAAAGAGGTCCCTCGAGACAATGGTTTGCCCTGTGGCGGCTGCAAAAAGGAAACACAACAATACGTGGGACAGTGAATAAAAAATGCAATGGCAGAAACAGAAGAAGCACCTAAAATGTCTACGTACTTTCAAGAGGTGTACTACTGGTATGAGCTGTATGAGCCGCGTGAGTCATGTTGTACAAGGAAGGGAGCGTAGAAGGAACACTTGTTGTCCTTGCTGTAGGACATGAAGTATATGTAACATTTGTGCGCATGCATGTGTAGGATTTGACAGGATTTCACAAGCAGCACCAATACTTACCTGAATGAGAATGGTTTATAGCCCAGGGCAGGCCCGACGTAGAGGCTGAAATGATATAAGGGAAAAAGAAGAGACACATTAGATGGACACATAGTAACCGGGGTGCTGTAGAATATACATCAGAGGCAAACGTATTGTTTTTTGGGGGGGGAATACACGAGGAAAATATACCACCAGCAGCGCGGTAAATGCATGCAGAGTCATCATGCGATATGTCAAGCTCTTTCCTCCCGAGCTCTTGCCGATACTGCTGGGCAGACTCTCTCATGCGCAGCTCATGCAGATGGGTGTTGTTTTGTTCCATAAGGGCGTTGTTTTGTTCCATAACGGCATACATTTTCTCTAAGAGGGCAATGGTCTTCTCTGATTGGGCGTTGGTGCTCTCCATCACCTTCTGCACCTGCGCACATATTGCGTTAGAGGAATGCTGGAGACCCTCTGCCGCTTTTCCTAGCAGAGAATGTATCCCGTCATTCCACTTGCCCTGCATCTCCCACAAATGACGACGAGCCTGCCATTCTTCCATGGGTGTTCTGCGCGGACGGCCCTGTGGGCATCTGCATAGCGGCAGATAGGGGGGTGGCATGACCATCCAGGGGGGGTGTGACATCAAGTAGGTCTAGTGTGACAGTTTCATCGTCATCCACCTCATCTCCCCCCTGTGTCGGTGTCAACAAACAAACACCTAAAAAATAGAAAAGGGAGAACTGCAACGAAGTTACACAAACGTTCTCATCTTCCCACAACATACAATCAGAAGAAAGTACACACGTGATTCCTCTTCATCGTGTTGCGTGGGACATGGTGTTGCAGGCCCTGTTGAAAATGTTGAAAATGTAAAAGTTCCCGGCACCGGACGTCGTGTGGCACATGGTGTTGCTGAGGGGAGATATGATAGAAGTTTAAAACCTATGGTGTAATTGGCCATGTAGGCTTCAATCGCCTTAAAAAGCCAAAAAAAGAAAAGGAAACAACCAGCACAAAAATTGATAGGACACAACATGCAGTACGGACACAATACTTACGCGGAACCACGTCACTACTAGCCGAGGAAGGGGAAGAGGTGACCCGCCTTGTTCCCGGCTGAGCAATGCCGAAAGAACAGGAAGGTGCAGAGGGGGGTTGGCTTCTCGCACACACTGTAATACAGGGAACAAAAGAACACACGCTCAATGGCCCTCGGTGTCTCCCACTATGGCAATAGTTATGTACCTATTTTTCTTTCCAGCACACCAGCTGGACATCACAGCACAACTCACCACTGTCTGTGTCCTCTGGCGTGGGGCCTGATAATGCGGACTCCTCCAGAGGTACACCTGTAAACGTAGACAGAGACGAGGTTGACCCAAACAGTCCACAACGGAAGTTGTCACGCACACACATATCCCATTGCTTGCGCAACATTATACATACTCACCTTCCAGCACACCACTGGCATCCTCCGACGTGTCGCCACCAGCAGGAAGTCCGACAACCTGCGCCTGACCAAGGGTGGACAACACAGCATCCTCCAGGGGGGTCAGCTCCACATCACATGGAGGACCACCCCCTGTACCCCTTGCATGTTCCCACTTCCGCTGTGCCTACACTTTCACCATGCCCCTGAAGTCGTGCCAGCGGTGCCTACATTGCTGTACACTGCGCACACGCACACTGAGAGCATTCACCTCTGCCACGATGTTCCGCCATATCTTGTTCTTTTGTCCAACCGTCAGCCTGCCCTTCTTAAAAAGCCTCCCAAATTCGGCACATACACCACGAACCAACACCTCCAGCTCTTCTTCCGTAAATTTTGGAGCACGCTTCCGCTTACCATGCCCCTCACTGCCAACTGTCTCCTGTTCCTCACGCCACGAGACATTATCCTCCATTGCTTCCAGAGACATAAAATTTTGGAGAAGTTAAGAGCTTGAAATTGAACACTTATCAACCCGCCACCACCCTGCCACACCGATTGAAATGAGAACTGGAAACCAGAAAGGTGAAAACAACAAAAAGGGAGCCACACACCACATCCACACACCACACACACACCGAAAAGGATAAATCGGAGTACCTAACAGCAATAGGATGACATGAAAATCACATTGGTAAACAACCATACGCTCATGTGAACTTCTTACCCAAATATTAACACGTGTAAGAAACAGAATGAAGAAGCAAGGTGGCACACAAATAACACCTAAAAAAAAAGTTTAAAACAGAAGGAGGAAAAGACGTTAAAAACTGTTAAATGGGATGAACAGCAGAATTTTTGCTAACAACATTTCACACTTACAGATTGAAAATCTCAATCTCAGGAAAAGCTGCGTGAAATCAGCTCCACTAGTACTCGGCAGGAACCTGTGATTAAAAAAAAACAGTGCAGCGACTTGATTCTTTTACACTGTCGACGCACGCCTATGACATCACAGGCGTGCGACAGCCACGCCTACAACACACGCTTTCCGAATGGACCAGTGCGCATGCGTTCCGTATGCTGCTACGGCACATTAGCAAAACATTCGGGAATCAGGGTTTGCAATACCGCACCAAACTTTTTGGGGCTGTGTTTTTGGAGCATGCTTCGTTATTTGAGATTCGGTAAAGGTTTTTAAGTTTCTGATTTTTTTTTACGTTTGCTTGATGCATCTACCCCAGAGGGACAGTACTGCACAGTAGGAGGGAGAGAGGTGTATTTCTGGATGCTGTGAAATAGATAGGCATATGCAATTCTAAATGATTGAGTTGTGGAATGGGGGGGTGGGTGGGAACGAAAACAGAGACATGAGCACTGCTGCATGCCAGAGGTTGAGAAACAGGTAATGTTGGATGGGCTGGGGAGAGACTGCAGAGAGAGGAAATACTGCATAGGAGGGGAAGGGGGCAATGTTACCTGAGGAAAGAGAAAGGCAGTATCAATGCTGAATGGTGGGGAGAGTAGAGAGGGGAAGGGAAGAAGACAGGGTCAGGGGAATCTCCATGGGAAAAAAGAGACAGATAAATAGGTAATGCTAGTTGATGGGGATGGGGTGGGGGAGGGAAGGAGAGGGGATATATTGCATGGGGGGGGGGGGGTGAGAAAGAAAGAGAGATAGGGCAATGCTTGATGTGCACAGAGAGAGGGCAATACCGAATGGTGCACTATTCAGCATTGCTACTTCCTATCTCTCTTTACCCTTCATGGAGGATAGGAGCAGCACAAGGCCTCTACTGCATTTTGATCCCCCTTCTCCAGTGGGGCTTGGGGTGAAATGTCCTGCCTTTGTGCCCAATTGGGTGGGAGAAGGTGAAGAGGATTGTGGCAGAGGCAGTGGCAGGAAAAGAGATGAAAGGAAATTTTTAAAGAAAGGCTTAAATGTGATGAAGGATTTGTCTTCAGGTAGAGGCTTATGGAGTTGCAGTGGCGTACCAAGGGGGGGGGGCGTTCCCCCCCGGGTGTCAGTGGGTGGGGGGTGCTCCATTGCTGACTGCAGTCAGCCCTCATCTCCTCTCCATCCTGTGCCTTTAAAAAAAATTTGAAAAGCAGCATGGCAGGCAGCGCTTCGCGTCTGCCCTGCCTGCTTGTAAAAGAAAGCGCTGGCAAACCTCCTCGTCGACGTCGCGTCGGGTCTTCCCTCACTGGGTCCCGCCCTTGAGGGGCAGACACTGGATGGCAGAGAAAGAACGAAGACAGATGCTGGATGGAAGGAAGACAGTGAAAAGAAGATGAGGAAAGCAGAAACCAGAGACAACAAACTGTAAATAAAATATATATTTTTGTGGGTTTTTTTTTGCTTTAGGATAAAGTAGTATTGTAGCTGTGTTAATAAATGTTTATAATAGAACATGTAAATAAGGTAATCTTTTTATTGGACTGATTTTAATACATTTTTGACTAACTTTCGGAGAACAAAACCCCCCTCCTCAGGTCAGGTTAGGACACTGTAACACACTATACTGTATTGACCTGAGGAAGAAGGTGTTGGCCTCTGACAGCTAAATGTATTAGTCCAATAAAATGGTATTTTATTTTCTATATTTGTTTTATTTCTATTTGTTAATTTGTAAAGTGGTGATTGGTATTTGTTAGTTTTTTTTTTCCAAATTTACATCTGCTGTCTTTATATTTTGCACAGTACTAGGGGACATTTTCTGTTTCTGTGGTGTTGCATTGTATGCAGAGTCTGGCATCTTGGGGGTTCAGTTTAATTTTTGACTAAATAGAAAGTTTATGAATCTCTGCTTAAAAGTCACCTCTTCAATGCTGCCTTCGGCGCCTAACCGCTTGAGAAATATAGAATGCCCCAATCTATCCACCCTATCAGATTAACTGTTCACTTGTCCTCTAGATTGTACACTTGTCTTTAGATTGTTCTCTTGTCTTTTAGATTGTAAGCTCTTTGAGCAGGGACTGTCCTTCTATGTTTAAATTGTACAGCGCTGCGTAACCCTAGTAGCGCTTTAGAAATGTTAGTAGTAGTAGTAGTATGATTACTTGTTCTATAGTGGATTAGGGTGTATCTGTGTTTGTGAAAAAGACTAGACTTTCAGTTGGCATTGATTGTGCAGGATTGACGATCTGTACTATCTGTCTGGTTTCGTTTTACAATAGGTGAATTGATGTTCTAGTGCTCACTGTAGTGTTTAAGATTTTTTTTTCCATGTGTGACTCATAGAAATGACTGCTTATGGTATGGTAGAATTGCTCTATAGGTCCTGAGTGTTTTGTATTCTCGGTATGCCTAGTACTGGATTTTGGAGGGGGGGTGTTAAAAAAAGACCGACCCCGTGTGTCAACTACCCTAGGTACGCCACTGTGGAGTTGGTTCCATATAAGCGTTGCCAGGAAATAAAAAACACTCTGCTGTGTAGTAGCAAGCCGTACCAACGATGGGGATGGAAGAACAAGGTGATGGTCATTGAGAGGGTCAGTACTGCAGAGGGAACAGTTAAGGAAGCCAAATAACTGGGGAAGTAATCACGAAAAGTCCTGAAAGAAGAAGAAGCTGGTACTGTAATCAAAAGACAATAGATAACCAAAGCAGAGCAGCAAATAGGGAAGAGATGCACTCAAATTTACAGGCACCTCATAAGAAACAAAAGAATAGCCTAGGGGCGTAGCCACGGGTGGGCCTGGATGGGCCCAGGCCCACCCACTTTCCCTCCAGGCCCGCCCCAACATCATCGTACCAAGGCGGGGCAATCCGCCCCGCCGGCGTCGCAGCTCCGTTGAGGAGCAGACCACACGGAACCCAACCTTAAAAGACGAATCTTACGGTGAAGCGTCTCGCGTTAGCTGCTCTCTCTACCCTGCTCTGCGCTGCTGCAGCTGTAAAGCGATTTGCGCGTCGGCCCTTCCTTCACCGTGTCCCGCCCTCTGATGTAACTTCCTATTTCCGCGAGGCGGGGACACGGTGAAGGAAGGGCCAACGAGCAAATCGCTTACAGCTGAGTGCAGGCAGAGCAGGGCAGACAGAGCAGCAGACGCGAGGTGCTTAAGATGGAGCATTAGCAGCAGTGGGGTGTCAGAGGGAGGGGAAGGGAAAGAGGTCAGATGCTGGAAGGAAAGGGGAAGATGGCAGAGGGGACAGGAGCTGGATGGGAGGGTCAGAGTGAGAAAGGGAAGGGACACGTGCTGGTTGGAAGGAGGAAGAGAGGGGCTGGATGGGATCCTGAAAGAAAGAGTCAGAAAGAAGGGGAGGAGGAAGATTTGGAAGAGACAGTTACTGAATGGAGAGTGGGAAGGGACAGGTGCTGGTTGGTTGGAAGGAAGGGAGAGAGCTACTGGACATGGGAGGGAGAGGAAGAAGGGACTGGAGGGAAGGGAGAGAGCTACTGGGACATGGGAGGGAGAGGAAGAAGGGACTGGAGGGAAGGGAGAAAGCTGCTGGGACATGGGAGGGAGAGGAAGGGACTGGCTGGAAGGGAGAGAGCTACTGGACATGGGAGGAAGAGGGGAAAGGGGCTGGAGAGCTGCTGGACAAGGGAAGACGAGGAAGAAGGGACTAGTGGGGAAGAGAGCTGCTGGACATGGGATAATAGGGAGAGAAAGAGGGGAGATGGATGAAAGGATGCAGAGAAAAAGCAGAGAAACTAGAAGGATGTGGAGAGAGGGAGGAGACTGAACAGAAAAGGGTAGAGAGATAGACACTGGATAGAAGGAGAGGGGAGATAGAGACACTAGATGGAAGGATCAGGAGAGAGGGTAGATGAGTGGAAGGATAAGGAGAGAAAGAGGGAAGACACTGGATGGAAGGGTAGGGAGAAAAAGGAGACGCTGGATGCAAAAGAAAGAGGGGAGAGAAAGAGGGGAGCTGCTGGATGGAAAGAGGGAGAGGACAGAGTAGGGAAAGACTGGAGAATAAGAGGAAGGGGCATGTGGAGATCAAGGGTGAGGAAAAGATGAAAAGCCATAGGTGACGAATGGACAGGAAACCCTGGCAAGAGAAAGACGAAGGAAAGCAGAATCTAGAGACTGGGAGAAACACAATGAGAAAAAGTAAATGGCCATACAACAAAGGTAAAGAAAATTATTTTTAATTTAGGATAAAGTAATATGGTACCTGTGTTAATAAAGTTTCAGAGACCAATACTTCCTTCCTTAGGTCAGGAGAGGATACCATAACAGCATTATACTGACCTGAGGCAGGAGGTTTTGGCCTCTGAAAGCTCATTGAAAAGGGTGTTAGGCTATTAAATAAATTATTTTCTGAAACCTGATGCACTGAAAAGCAGCACTTTACCCCTGTGTTACAAATGCATCTGATTAGTGTGACTACATTTTGCTGGGGAAGGGGGGGTAGAGAGAAAATTTTGTGCCCACCCACTTTAGGTTCAGGCCCATCCAAAACTGGCAGTCTGGCTACGCCACTGGAATAGCCATACTGGGTCAGACTAATCATCCATCTAGCCCAGTTTCCTGTTTCAAGCAGTAGGCAATCCAGGTCACAAGTACCTGGCAGGAGTGGCCTAGTGGTTAGAGTGGTGGACTTTGGTCCTGGGGAACTGAGTTTGATTCCCGGCACAGGCAGCTCCTTGTGACTCTGGGCAAGTCACTTAACCCTCCATTGCCTGCCGCATTGAGCCTGCCATGAGTGGGAAAGTGCAGGGTACAAATGTAACAAAACATAAATAGTAGCATCATTCCATGAGACCAGTTCCAGGGCCTGCAGTGGCTTTGCCATGTCTGTCTCAATACTAGACTATGGACTTTTCCTCCAAAAGTTGTCCAATCCTTTTTTAAACCCAGATATCTAGTTCTGCAAGTAAGTGAACATTAAGGCCTGTGGTTTACTGCACACAATACTGGTTGTGCTCTAAATCCGGACTTGACATTAGAGTTATGCTTTCTTGCATTGCTGCACCCCCAGTTGCAGAGTGTCTTAGAATTTAAATCGTGGCCTCCCTGCTCTCTGGAGTGTCCTTTGTGAGGCAAATTTGATATGATTGGTATTACCAATTTTTGTTCCACATTTTTCCTGAAAGCAGATAATAGTCTGCTAATACCACATTTGAGAATACTGGAAAAATAAATCAGTTTAAAGCAGTAATGGGAAAAACAAGTAGAGAACAAAAGAAGTTTTAGTATGGAATGAGTGGAGACTGGGGAAGGGCAGGTTAGATGGTACTTTATATGTCCCTACTCCTCCTCATATCCCATGTAAATATCCTTCACGAGGCTTCGAATATAGCAACAATTTATGTGAACGGTATGTACACATAAAATATACATCCCGCATAGGATCAGTTAAGTTCATTTCTCTTCCTCTCACATGAAACCTTAAAAAAGTTGAAGAATGAACACCGAGTGGGAGGAACGAATTGTGGGGGAGGGGAGGATTCAGCAGTCCCGCTTTTGTTTCAGAATCCAGTTCTCCATAAGGTCCGCTTGACGTCTATATTAGTTGGACGTCTCTCTTTTCGTTATTCTGTAGAGCTTTTCACTTTACAGGCTAAAAATGTCCGGTCGTGGTAAAGGTGGGAAGGGTTTAGGGAAAGGGGGCGCTAAGCGCCATAGAAAGGTGTTACGCGATAACATCCAGGGAATCACAAAGCCCGCTATCCGGCGCTTGGCTCGCCGAGGCGGAGTCAAGCGTATCTCCGGTCTCATCTACGAAGAGACTCGTGGGGTGCTGAAGGTTTTCTTGGAGAATGTTATCAGAGACGCCGTCACCTATACTGAGCACGCCAAGAGAAAGACAGTAACAGCTATGGATGTGGTGTATGCCCTGAAGCGCCAGGGCCGTACCCTGTATGGTTTCGGAGGCTAAAGGACCGATCCTTATTTGAATCTATCCAACCAACTCAAAGGTTCTTTTAAGAGCCACCCACACTTTCAATAACGGAGCTGTGATGTTAGCTTTTTCTTTATTTTGTCCGTATGTATTTTAGAACACGGTAGTTACGATAGCCAGTTCTGCGTCCAAAAGGGAAGGTTGTTATATTTCTGAGTGTGTTTGTGTGTGGGAAAGACTCCTTTTTTACTCTGTAATAAAAACTTATATTGAGAGTGGGGTGTGGGAAAGTATTTGGAAAGTGAAAAACTCGATCTCCTTTCCTCTTCAGCAATAAGGTAAAGGAGTAGTGGTAGTGTTGAGCCAGCCCTACTCGTGCAGCAAAATTTTAGCACTTTAGGTGGAGCAAGTTGGGTGGCTCTGAAAAGAGCCTTTGGGTTGTGTGTGCGGAAGCTGTAGGCTGAGCCCGCCATTACTTGGAGCTGGTGTACTTGGTGACGGCCTTGGTACCCTCGGACACGGCGTGCTTGGCCAGCTCACCGGGTAGCAGCAGACGCACTGCGGTTTGAATTTCCCTGGAAGTGATGGTAGAGCGCTTGTTATAGTGAGCCAGGCGGGAGGCTTCTCCAGCGATGCGCTCAAAGATGTCATTCACGAAGGAATTCATGATGTTCATGGCTTTGGATGAAATGCCGGTGTCGGGATGAACCTGCTTCAGCACTTTATACACATAGATAGCGTAGCTCTCCTTCCTGCTTCTCTTGCGCTTTTTGCCGTCCTTTTTCTGGGTCTTGCTAACTGCTTTTTTCGATCCCTTTTTGGGCGCGGGAGCAGATTTGGCTGGTTCAGGCATGGCCACAAGCTCAAAGTCGCTATCTAAAATAGACAAAGCAAAGAATCGTACTAGACTAGTAGTGGAAAAGCTTGTTCGGATGGCAATTTATAGGGTCCCCATTCAAATTGCTGGCGCTGAGTTTCTCTCCTTGCTTTTTGGTCTAGACCAATGAAACGTCATCAGACCGCCTGGCAGCCCTGGGATTGGCCTATTTGCCTGCCCATTATGATAATAGCGGAGACAGGCAGGTTTCAGGACGGTCGGTTCTTAACCAATCGCGAAGGAGTGTAAGAAACAGTGGTAGAGAGTATAAAAGCGGTTCGATCTGTGAAAGTTTCAACTATTTCTTCTAAAAACTGATCGAAATGTCTGGACGTGGCAAGCAAGGGGGTAAAGCTCGGGCCAAGGCTAAGACTCGCTCGTCCCGAGCGGGGCTGCAGTTCCCCGTAGGTCGCGTGCACAGACTGCTGCGGAAAGGTAATTACGCTGAGCGTGTGGGCGCCGGCGCCCCAGTCTATCTGGCGGCAGTGCTGGAATATCTGACCGCCGAGATCCTCGAACTGGCTGGTAATGCTGCGCGCGATAACAAGAAGACCCGCATCATCCCCAGGCACTTGCAGCTGGCCATCCGCAACGACGAAGAGCTGAACAAACTGCTGGGGAGAGTCACCATCGCGCAGGGCGGCGTCCTGCCCAACATCCAGGCGGTGCTTCTGCCTAAGAAAACCGAGAGTCACAAGGCGGCCAAGAGCAAGTAAAGCTGTCCCGCAGAGAGGACGAAACCAGGAACCCAAAAGGCTCTTTTCAGAGCCACCTACTTTTTCTCGTAAAGAGCCAGATTTCAGCGGAGTATCGCCTTTAAATAAAATCAGGAATCCTTTATTAAATGTTTCTCTAGGTTAGGTATTTCCTCTTAGAGGCTGGTGATAATAGCCCTGAGTACCTGACTAGTGAGCTTTTCGTTTTAATGAGAAAATTCCTTGGCGCGACAAGGACAGCTAATAAAATACGCGGGAAAAGAAATCAATGCTTGGAAAACACATGGAGTTTTAAAAAAAAAAAAGTATGCCGGGAATTCTGAAACGACCAGTGAAGACAGAAAATTTGAAATAAAAGCTCCTAATAGAGAGCAGCAGCTTTTGGACTGGTCCCCTCTCCGCTCTCTCCTAACTCTCGCCCGGGAAAGATTTTCTGACCAATCCCTGCACGGGGCGGGCTTTTCAAACGTTGCCACTTTTTCGCTCTGTATATATGAAACAACCGCTATTCGAGGGTGTTGCCAGCTTAAACGATACTATCCCACCCCAGTGACATATGCTAATCTTCCAGTTCCAGCGGCCTGGGCAAGCGAAGTCTTAAGCCGGATGCCTCCGCAGCCACCCAGGCTGTTGTCAGAAATAAGGAGCTGCTCACAGCGCCCCAATCCACCCCCATCCTTTGCGGGCCCCGGAAAGTCTCAGAATTTTGAAAGAACAGCCTCATCACTGCTTTTACTATATTCTCTCGAAAGAAATGCCAAGAAGAACATCGATGGAGTTAGACAGATTGGATCGGAGGCTCTAAATGTGTCAGCAGATTCCTGGCCCTATTCGGTTTCAGTTACGCTGGGATAAATTCCTCTTTATTTATGAGCCTAAGCTGTCCAGCTGGTTCTTTATCATTAGAAACCATATATCCAACCACCCCTGTAGGAAATTGATGTACCATTTAGATCTTTGCTGTGGAATTAAAGCATTTGTCCCGATTTTGGAGGCTGTTTGTGCTTTTTTTGTTTTGTTTTTTGGACTGTGCCTTGTGCTTTGAAACCTCTCTGTGCTGTTTTGTCAGCAATATAAGAAACATCTTTGAGGTTTTGGACAGAGCGACACTAATATCTTTTTGTTCTGAATGAGTTTTAAATGCCTAGGGTACCTTTTTATGGACTCCTCTAATGCAGTGTCTTTGCCGTAATGGATCAATTTCCTAGACACAACCTTTTTGTTTTGTTTTTAAATAAACACACAAAAAAGGTTTATTAGATGAAATGAGTCAGAGCCAGAACTCTCCACCACAAAAGAAAAAAAGGAAAGAAATTGAAAACACAAAAGAAAAAAAGGAAAGAAATTGAAAATAGAGCCTTAAATGTGAAAAACCACAAATGAGTGTCTCACATTCTAGCAGCAAAGGGTGGAGTCCTCAGACCTGAATTCAAATATAGGCAGCTAACCACGTACCAAATTTTGAAGAGCGAAAATACTTGGGCTAAACTGTACGGCTTTAGCACCATGTTCTATGACCGTGGGTGGTGAGGAGATGAGGGGGTAGATTTGTAGCACTTTAAAATCACACCTAGGACTCATAGATAATTTGCAAATCCTCTCCTCGTCGCACAGAAAGGCAGGTCACGGGATATGCAGGGTTTACTGGACTCACCGAGGATAGTCCTTTCCTTAAAAGATTATGGAGGACCAGCAGATAAACGCTTTTCAGTCTGGTCGCATCAAGGACAGTCACTTTTCTCAATAGCAACCAAGTGTACCTCTGTTGAGGAATTTGTGTCCCTTAGAGGCTGGTGATAATAGCCCTGAGTACCTGACTAGTGAGCTTTTCGTTTTAATGAGATAATTCCTTGGCGCGACAAAGACAGCTAATAAAATAGGCGGCAAAAGAAATCAATGATTTGAGAACACATGGAGTTTAAAAAAAAAAAAAAAAAGGTATGCCGGGAGTTCTGAGACGACCAGTGAAGACAGAAAAATTGAAATAAAAGCTCCTAATACAGAGCAGCAGCTTTTGGACAGGTCCCTTCTCTCCTAACTCCCGGCAGCAGTTTTAAGGTCTCGACCGGGAAACTTTTCTGACCAATCCCTGAACAGGGCGGCCTTTTCAAACGTTGCCACTTTTTCGCTCAGCATATATGAAACAGCACAGCAGCTATTCGAGAGTGTTGCCAGCTTGAACGATACTTAACATATCTGCGTGTGAGTGAGAATCCAGAGAACGAATGAATGTACTGGATGTAGCTAGAAGGTTGCTAGGCTGCGAGGTGTGACCAGCAGAAGAAAGGAAGTGTTGATGCCCCTGTACAAGTAATTGGTGAGGCCTCATCTGGAGTATCGTGTTCAGTTCTGGAGACGGTTGCTAAGGATGTAAAAAAAAATTGAAGCGGTGCAAAGAAAAGCTACGAGATTGGTATGAGATTTGCTTTCCAAGACGTATGAGGAGAGACTTGCTGACCTTTAAATATTTGAAAGGTGTTAATCCACAAACAAATCTTTTCCAGAGATGGGAAGGCGGTAGAACGAGAGGACATGAAATGAGATTGAAGGGGGGCAGACTCAAAAAAAGATGTCAGGAAGTATTTTTTTCACAGAGAGAGTGGTGGATGCTTGGAATGCCTTCCCACGGGAGGTGGTGGAGATGAAAACGGTAACGGAATTCAAACATGCGTGGGATATACATAAAGGAATCCTGTGCAGAAGGAATGGATCCTCAGAAGCTTAGCCGAAATTGGGTGGCGGAGCCGGTGGGAAGAGGAGGGGTTGGTGGTTGGGAGGCGAGGATAGTGGTGGGCAGACGTCTGTGCCAGAGCCAGTGGTGGGAGGCGGGACTGGTGGTTGGGAGGCGGGGAATAGTGCTGGGCAGACTTATAGGGTCTGTGCCAGAGTAGGTGGTGGGAGGCGGGGCTGGTGATTGGGAGGCGGGGATAGTGCTGGGCAGACTTTTAGGATCTGTGCCCTGAAAAAGACAGGTACAAATCAAGGTAAGGTATACACATATGAGTTTATCTTGTTGGGCAGACTGGATGGACCGTGCAGGTCTTTTTCTGCCGTCATCTACTAATTTACATGTGATGACATTTCAAACTGTGTGCAGAATTGCCTAATTACTCTGATCAAGGGATTAAAAGATGTGGTTTAGTGAGAGAAAACTTGCATTGGAAAATCATGTAATTTGACTCCAGAAACCTGAATGAAATGTAACAAAATTGACCGCTAGATGAGCAAGGAGTAAAAGGGGCGATCAGATAAGACAAAGCCGTAGCGGAGAAATTAAATGAATTCTTTGCTTCGGTCTTCACCGAGGAAGATTTGGGTGGGATACCGGTGCCAGAGATGGTGTTCGAAGCTGACGAGTTGGAGAAACTTAATGAATTCTCTGTAAACCTGGAGGATGTAACGGGGCATTTCTACAAACTGAAGAGTAGCAAATTTCCTGGACCGGATGGTATTCATCCCAGAGTACTGATAGAACTGAAAAATGAGCTTACGGAGCTATTGTTAGTAATATGTAATTTATCCTTAAAATTGAGCGTGGTAACGGAAGATTGGAGGGTGGTCAATGTAACGCCGATTTTTTAAAAAGGTTCCAGAAGGGATCCAGGAAATTATAGACCGGTGAGTCTGATGTCGTTGCCAGGCAAAATGGTAGAGACTATTATTAAGAACAAAATTACAGAACATATTCAAAAGCATGGATTAATGAAGGAAAAGTCCATTGATCTTGGGCCCTGGATTGTCCGCTATCGGAGACAGAGTGCTGGGCTTGATGGACCTTTGGTCTTTTCCCAGCGTGGCGCTGCTTATGTGCTTATGAGACAAAGTCAACCTGGATTTAGTGAAGGGAAACCTTGCCTCACCAATCTACTACATTTCTTTGAAGGGGTGAACAAACACGTGGCTAAAGGTGAGCCGGTTGATATTGTTTATCTGGATTTTCAGAAGGCGTTTGACAAAGCACCTCATAAAAGACTCCAGAGGAAATTGGAGGCATGGGATAGGAGGTAGCAGTGGAGTGGGAGGGGTGGTGCACACCGGGTGCACGCCACTGGGGGGAGGGTGTCGGCTCCGCTGGTTCCCAGCTCCCTCTGCCCCGGAACAGGTTACTTCCTGTTCTGGGGCAGAGAGAGCAGGGAACCAGCGGAACCGACGCAGCTCCCAGCAGGTAAGAATGCACTCTGGGAGGGGGGGGAGGGTGTTGATGCGCCAAGGGGGGGGTATCGATGCACCGAGGGGGGTGTCGTGCTGCACCCAGGGGGGTGTTGATGCGCCGAGGGGTGTGTGCACAGCGGCGAACCGCCCCGGGTGGCAGCCGCCCTTGCAAAGACACTGGGAGGTAGTATTGTAGATTAAAAACTGGTTAAAAGATAGAAAACAGAGAGTAGGGTTAAATGGTCAGTATTCCCAATGGAGAAGGGTAGTTAGTGGGGTTCCCCAGGGCTCTGTGCTGGGACCGCTGTTTTTTAACATATTTATAAATGACCTAGAGATGGGAGTAACTAGTGAGGTAATTAAATTTGCTGATGACACAAAGTTATTCAAAGTTCTTAAATCGCGGGAGGATTGTGAAAAATTACAAGAAGACCTTAAGAGACTGGGTGTCTAAATGGCAGATGACGTTTAATGTGAGCAATTGCAAAGTGATGCATGTGGGAAAGAGGAACCTGAATTATAGTTTCATCATGCAAGGTTCCACGTTAGGAGTCACGGACCAAGAAAGGGATCTAGGTGTCGTCGTTGATGATACCTTGAAACCTTCTGCTCAGTGTGCTGCTGCGGCTTAGAAAGCAAATAGATTGTTGGGTACTATTAGGAAAGGAGTGAAAAATATATTATAATACCTTTGTATCGCTCCATGGTGCGACCGCACCTGTAATATTGTGTTCAATTCTGGTCGCAGCATCTCAAGAAATATATAGTGGAATTAGAAAAGGTGCAGAGAATGGCAACAAAAATGATAGAGTGGATGGGACGATTTCCCTATGAGGAAAGGCTAAAGCGGCTAGGGCTCTTCAGCTTGGAGAAAAGGCGGCTGAGGTGAGATATGATAGAGGTCTATAAAATAATGAGTGGAGTTGAACGGGTAGATGCTAAGTGTCTGTTTACGCTTTCCAAAAATATGAGGACTAGGGGGCATGCGTTGAAGCTACAATGTAGTACATTTAAAACGAATCGGAGAAAATATTTCTTCACTCATCTTGTAATTAAACTTCCGAATTCGTTGCCAGAGAATGTAGTAAAGGCGGTTAGCTTAGTGGAGTTTAAAAAAAGGTTTGGACGGCTTCCTAAAGGAAAAACCCTAATGTACAGATCGTGGAGACATTTGTTCTTCTGTGGATTACAAAAACAAGCAGCCCCCTTCTACCCCTCTTCCGACCATGTATTTGAAAGGCAATCTTGCAATTCACTGTTTTGGATAAGTGTGTTCAAAGAGGCCATTTGGAGACTATTTGAATGCAGCAGGTTTTCATCTGTTGAGAACTAATTGCCATTTGAAGGCAGCAAGGAGATGGACATGGGGAAGTGGCCACAGGATTCCTGTTTGGCCTTAAAGCAAAGGAGGAAAAGACATATTGAGTGTGGGGACTCTGTGAGAACTGGACCTTGACCCTTTGAAGTGAGATAAGGGTTCCTTTACTGAGGATGTGTTTAATTAACAAAAGGACTGAAATGTATCTTTTAAGGAACTGCAATCGTTTTATGTACCTTTTGGCAATTATGCCAAAGCAATGACATATCCTAGATGATGCATTCTTGAAAAACCAGTTCTTTATGTTTTGGGGCTGAGAAACTCTATATAAGTGCCAGATCTGAAAGGCGAGGGAGGGCACTGACAGTCCTGGGTCTCTGGGGAGCCAGAGGCTTAGTACCTGCCTCACTTGCTGTTTTTCCCTTTTGCTTATGTATCCAATTTGCCCCTGCTTATTATTGCTAAGGAACTAGTTTCTGCTTTGCTGCTAATTTTGTAAGAATAAACAGTTGCTAACATGCCAAGATTGTTTGTTTTGTTTGTAGTTATCTTTTAGTGGTTGCCCAGGCTGGTGTCCAAGAAAAATACAGCTGAGGGTATTTGGTTTGGGTTTCTGCTTCTGTGATCAAGCCAGCCTCCGGAATTTTAGGTCAAATGCCAATTCTCGCCAGACCCTCTTGACCCCATTGGGCACGTGTCCTTGAGGGGTGGGCTGTGGGGCAAGAATACTTAAGCAGCTCACTCTGTGGATCAGGGCTTTCCAGCGCCTTGAAGGAGGCTTGCCCACCCCCCCTCCCTCCTTTTGTCCTGGGCCTGGTTTCTGAACTGATGGGAAGGGTGTGGGTGTGTGTGTATGTGTTTAGGTATGGGGGGGTTAGGGTTGTCACAGTGGGTGGACACCAGAGTTTATAGGGGTTGTGACTCGTGAGGTACGAGTCATAGCAAGAAGTGAGATTCAAGATATGTTTTATTATGGTGGGTTGCAAGACCTGGTTACCGGGCATGGGTCCAATGCCTGCTCCAGGACTTTTGCTGTCAAGGTGGAGCTATGAAATTCAAGACTGGCAAGTTGAGAATCCAGTGTGTATGAATGTTTGTGCCATAATATTTTAAGTGTAGCTGGGGTTGCTACTGTTCAAATTTTCTTCTTACCAATTTCTACAATTGGTAATAAATGAAACTGAGGACTACTGTTTACTGCCAATTAGTGTGCTGAAGAAGGAAAGCTATGAGAGGGTGAGGGGTTCACTTTAACCTAAGGTGTGTAATAGTAGGTTCTTGGAGTGGGGGTTACAGTAAGACATAGGTAAGTCAGTCCCAGCTCCACTGGTTAAATACTTTATGGCAAGAGGTTGAAGGATCCCCACTGACCTAATAAGAGAACAATGGGAGGAGAAAGTTGCACTCTGAGAGACCTCACAAGCTCTGTATGTGATAACTCACAAGTGACGTCCCATATGAATGGTGGGCTGCTCGGAGATGCAGAGATGGGAAAAGCGCCTGATGCCTTTTCATCGCTAAACCGGGAACTTATGCACTTTGCTGTTCATAATGTAGATTTGGACAATCACAAAGCATTTAATTATACAGCTCATTGAGGGTTTGCCGAGACTGAGAAGTGCATGAAAAGGAAAATAAATGAGATATTTTCCCCATAATTCTTCTTCCCACAAGAGGTAATAGTAGCCACTTTTGTGTAGACTAATGATGTGCATCAGACAAAGAGCTTTCAATGAACCATCTACGCTGATGAACTGTCAGGTCGTCCAGAAGCAATCTGCTATGGATCTTTGTCTTGTTTAATGACAAATTCTCTCTTATGGAGACAGCAGACCATAATTGAGGTTTGACCCCCAGAATTATGTAATAGCCAAATCCCTGACTAAGAAGAAGCTATCCTCTTGGTCACCAGAAGGTAAAGCGCTCTTTTCAGCTCCAAAGACCTGCATTGGTGACTGCTCCAGTACTGGCAAATGCTGAACTTCATCTTAAAACTCGTGATACTCACTTACAGCTCAGATTATGCCATTAGAATTGCACTTGGGCAAACAAACCGATAAGGAGAAGAGCATTCTGTTGTGTACCTGAGACACAAATTCCTCAACAGAGGTACCCTTGGTTGCTATTGAGAAAAGTGACTGACCTTGATGCGACCAGACTGAAAAGCTTTTACCTGCTGGTCCTCCATAATCTGCTGCCGGGAGTTAGTAGAGAGGGGACCTGTCCAAAAGCTGCTGCTCTGCATTAGGAGCTTTTATTTCAATTTTTCTGTCTTCACTGGTCGTCTCAGAATTCCCGGCATACCTTTTCTTTTTTTAAACTCCATGTGTTTTCCAATCATTGATTTCTTTTCCCGCCTATTTTATTAGCTGTCCCTGTCGCGCCAAGGAATTATCTCATTAAAACGAAAAGCTCACTAGTCAGGTACTCAGGGCTATTATCACCAGCCTCTAAGGGGAAATACCTAACCTAGAGAAACACTTAATAAAGGATTCCTGATTTTATTTAAAGGCGATACTCCGCTGAAATCTGGCTCTTTACGAGAAAAAGTAGGTGGCTCTGAAAAGAGCCTTTTGGGTTCCTGGTTTCGTCCTCTCTGCGGGACAGCTTTACTTGCTCTTGGCCGCCTTGTGACTCTCGGTTTTCTTTGGCAGAAGAACCGCCTGGATGTTGGGCAGGACGCCGCCCTGCGCGATGGTGACTCTCCCCAGCAGTTTGTTCAGCTCTTCGTCGTTGCGGATGGCCAGCTGCAAGTGCCTGGGGATGATGCGGGTCTTCTTGTTATCGCGCGCAGCATTACCAGCCAGTTCGAGGATCTCGGCGGTCAGATATTCCAGCACTGCCGCCAGATAGACTGGGGCGCCGGCGCCCACACGCTCAGCGTAATTACCTTTCCGCAGCAGTCTGTGCACGCGACCTACGGGGAACTGCAGCCCCGCTCGGGACGAGCGAGTCTTAGCCTTGGCCCGAGCTTTACCCCCTTGCTTGCCACGTCCAGACATTTCGATCAGTTTTTAGAAGAAATAGTTGAAACTTTCACAGATCGAACCGCTTTTATACTCTCTACCACTGTTTCTTACACTCCTTCGCGATTGGTTAAGAACCGACCGTCCTGAAACCTGCCTGTCTCCGCTATTATCATAATGGGCAGGCAAATAGGCCAATCCCAGGGCTGCCAGGCGGTCTGATGACGTTTCATTGGTCTAGACCAAAAAGCAAGGAGAGAAACTCAGCGCCAGCAATTTGAATGGGGACCCTATAAATTGCCATCCGAACAAGCTTTTCCACTACTAGTCTAGTACGATTCTTTGCTTTGTCTATTTTAGATAGCGACTTTGAGCTTGTGGCCATGCCTGAACCAGCCAAATCTGCTCCCGCGCCCAAAAAGGGATCGAAGAAAGCAGTTAGCAAGACCCAGAAAAAGGACGGCAAAAAGCGCAAGAGAAGCAGGAAGGAGAGCTACGCTATCTATGTGTATAAAGTGCTGAAGCAGGTTCATCCCGACACCGGCATTTCATCCAAAGCCATGAACATCATGAATTCCTTCGTGAATGACATCTTTGAGCGCATCGCTGGAGAAGCCTCCCGCCTGGCTCACTATAACAAGCGCTCTACCATCACTTCCAGGGAAATTCAAACCGCAGTGCGTCTGCTGCTACCCGGTGAGCTGGCCAAGCACGCCGTGTCCGAGGGTACCAAGGCCGTCACCAAGTACACCAGCTCCAAGTAATGGCGGGCTCAGCCTACAGCTTCCGCACACACAACCCAAAGGCTCTTTTCAGAGCCACCCAACTTGCTCCACCTAAAGTGCTAAAATTTTGCTGCACGAGTAAGGCTGGCCCAACACTACCACTACTCCTTTACCTTATTGCTGAAGAGGAAAGGAGATATTACAGAGTTAAAAAGGAGTCTTTCCCACACACAAACACACTCGGAAATATAACAACCTTCCCTTTTGGCCGCAGAACTGGCTATCGTAACTACCGTGTTCTAAAATTCTTCATACATACGGACAAAATAAAGAAAAAGCTAATATCACAGCTCTGTTATTGAAAGTGTGGGTGGCTCTTAAAAGAGCCTTTGAGTTGGTTGGATAGATTCAAATAAGAGTCAGGTCCTTTAGCCTCCGAAACCATACAGGGTACGGCCCTGGCGCTTCAGGGCATACACCACATCCATAGCTGTTACTGTCTTTCTCTTGGCGTGCTCAGTATAGGTGACGGCGTCTCGGATAACATTCTCCAAGAAAACTTTCAGCACCCCACGAGTCTCTTCGTAGATGAGACCGGAGATACGCTTGACTCCGCCTCGGCGAGCCAAGCGCCGGATAGCGGGCTTTGTGATCCCCTGGATGTTATCGCGTAACACCTTCCTATGCCGCTTAGCGCCCCCTTTCCCTAAACCCTTCCCACCTTTACCACGACCAGACATTTTTAGCCTGTAAAGTGAAAAGCTCTACAGAATAACAAAAAGAGAGATGTCCAACTAATATAGACGTCAAGCGGACCTTATGGAGAACTGGATTCTGAAACAAAAGCGGGACTGCTGAATCCTCCCCTCCCCCACAATTCGTTCCTCCCACTCGGTGTTTATTCTTCAACTTTTTTAAGGTTTCATGTGAGAGGAAGAGAAATGAACTTAACTGATCCTATGCGGGATGTATATTTTATGTGTACATACCGTTCACATAAAATGTTGGTATATTGGAAGCCTCGTGAAGGATATTTACATGGGATATGAGGAGAAGTAGGGACATATAAAGTACCATCTAACCTGCCCTTCCCCAGTCTCCACTCATTCCATACTAAAACTTCTTTTGTTCTCTACTTGTTTTTCCCATTACTGCTTTAAACTGATTTATTTTTCCAGTATTCTCAAGTGTGGTATTAGCAGACTATTTATCTGCTTTCAGGAAAAATGTGGAACAAAAATTGGTAATACCAATCATATCAAATTTGCCTCACAAAGGACACTCCAGAGAGCAGGGAGGCCACGATTTAAATTCCAAGACGACTCTGCAACTGGGGGTGCAGCAATGCAAGAAAGCATAACTCTAATGTCACGTCCGGATTTAGAGCACAACCAGTATTGTGTGCAGTAAACCACAGGCCTTAATGTTCACTTACTTGCAGAACTAGATATCTGGGTTTAAAAAAGGTTTGGACAACTTTTGGAGGAAAAGTCCATAGTCTAGTATTGAGACAGACATGGGGAAGCCACTGCAAGCCCTGGAACTGGTCTCATGGAATGATGCTACTATTTATGTTTCTGCCAGGTACTTGTGACCTGGATTGCCTACTGCTGGAAACAGGAAACTGGGCTAGATGGATGATTAGTCTGACCCAGTATGGCTATTCTTTTGTTTCTTATGAGGTGCCTGTAAATTTGAGTGCATCTCTTCCCTATTTGCTGCTCTGCTTTGGTTATCCATTGTCTTTTGATTACAGTACAAGCTTCTTCTACTTTCAGGACTTTTCGTGATTACTCCCCCAGTTATTTGGCTTCCTTAACTGTTCTTCCTTGTTCTTCCATCCCCATCGTTGGTACGGCTTGCTACTACACAGCAGAGTGTTTTTTATTTCCTGGCAATGCTTATATGGAACCAACTCCACAGTGGCGTACCTAGGGTAGTTGACACCTGGGGTCGGTCATTTTTTAACACCCCCCCTCCAAAATCCATTACTAGGCATACCGAGAATACAAAACACTCAGGACCTATAGAGCAATTCTACCATACCATAAGCAGTCATTTCTATGAGTCACACATGGAAAAAAAAATCTTAAACACTACAGTGAGCACTAGAACATCAATTCACCTATTGTAAAACGAAACCAGACAGATAGTACAGATCGTCAATCCTGCACAATCAATGCCAACTGAAAGTCATATCTTTTTCACAAACACAGATACACCCTAACCCACTATAGAACAAGTAATCATACTACTACTACTACTAACATTTCTAAAGCGCTGCTAGGGTTACGCAGCGCTGTACAATTTAAACATAGAAGGACAGTCTGTTGTAGGAGGTGGAAGGCCTCCAAATATTTAATATAGAGGTGGAAGGCCTCCAAATATTTAATATACAGAATTAATTTTCTCATATTGGACAGAGAGGAATGAAGGCTTCTCTCCTTCCAAATCATGAGAAACAGAGCTTGCTGGAATAGCAATTACACTTTACCTCCCCCCTCTTGCCAAGCCAGGTGAATTGTAAAGCTGAATTGCCCCCAATCTCACCCATTAAGTGTGACTGGTCTCAGGGAAATTCAGGTGACAGAATTCTTTTCCCATGCCCCTTGGAAGTAAGGCTTCTTCAACCCAGGAGAGAATTACCTTCTTTTCAACTATGTGGAGACATAGCAGGTAAACACCTTGCAGAAGAGATCAAACACTGTGTCTCTCTCTGAGAAACAAACACTGTGGAACCAAGTGGTAGAGGTTTTATGACAGGCAGCAACATGACATAAACTGGCAAGAAAGAAATCTAACACCTACCTCTATAAGGAAGCAGTAGTTAGATCATAGGTTCTGAGAAATATATCCTTGTTTGAGAAAAGCTGTAAAGATGGACAAACAGACCAGATGTTTTTCTCAAAACAGATGCTATGTATTTCTTTATTGACAGATGGGACGACTTTCCTATGAAGAGAGGCTGAGAAGGCTAGGGCTTTTTAGCTTGGAGAAGAGACGGCTGAGGGGAGATATGATAGAAGTGTATAAAATAATGAGTGGAATGGATCGGGTGGATGTGAAGCGACTGTTCACGCTATCCAAAAATACTAGGACTAGAGGGCATGAGTTGAAGCTACAGTGTGGTAAATTTAAAACGAATCGGAGAAAATTTTTCTTCACCCAACGTGTAATTAGACTCTGGAATTCGTTGCCGGAGAACGTGGTACGGGCGGTTAGCTTGACGGAGTTTAAAAAGGGGTTAGATAGATTCCTAAAGGACAAGTCCATAGACCGCTATTAAATGGACTTGGAAAAATTCCGCATTTTTAGGTATAACTTGTCTGGAATGTTTTTACGTTTGGGGAGCGTGCCAGGTGCCCTTGACCTGGATTGGCCACTGTCGGTGACAGGATGCTGGGCTAGATGGACCTTTGGTCTTTCCCAGTATGGCACTACTTATGTACTTATGTACTTATGACAGGAGATCCTGACTGACTGTAAGGTGCTAACTAAGGGGGTGTGACAACCCCTCCCCCTTGTGCTCCCTTTTTGTCTTGTAAGGGAAAAGAAACTCTATATATTATGTCTTTGCCAGATAAGAAGTTGGTCAGTGTCTAGTGCACTCTGCCCCATGCCAGGGGATGGAGAGCCTGACCTGATCATTTCCATTGTCCTTTCATGTTTTTTCTCCTCTTTTCTATACTAGACTATACTTGAATATTTTCTTATTTTTTTTATCCTAATCTCTGGATAATTAAATAAACCTGTGTTAAACCCAGGAAGCGCTTCCTTGGTCTCTTTTTGTCTTTGTTGCAGTCTAAGTAGTGCTACCAGTTGTCTGGTTCTTTTAAGGTGCCGTGGTCGAGGAGATTGCATTTGTGTGAGTAGTGCCCAGCCGTGATTAGACTCTGGAGGCGTGGCACAAAATGCACAAACAAGTCCCTGCTCAAAGAGCTTACAATCTAAAAGACAAGAGAATAATCTAAAGACAAGTGTACAATCTAGAGGACAAGTGAACAGTTAATCTGATAGGGTGGATAGATTGGGGCATTCTATATTTCTCAAGCGGTTAGGCGCCGAAGGCAGCATTGAAGAGGTGAGTTTTAAGCAGAGATTCATAAACTTTCTATTTAGTCAAAAATTAAACTGAACCCCCAAGATGCCAGACTCTGCATACAATGCAACACCACAGAAACAGAAAATGTCCCCTAGTACTGTGCAAAATATAAAGACAGCAGATGTAAATTTGGAAAAAAACTAACAAATACCAATCACCACTTTACAAATTAACAAATAGAAATAAAACAAATATAGAAAATAAAATACCATTTTATTGGACTAATACATTTAGCTGTCAGAGGCCAACACCTTCTTCCTCAGGTCAATACAGTATAGTGTGTTACAGTGTCCTAACCTGACCTGAGGAGGGGGGTTTTGTTCTCCGAAAGTTAGTCAAAAATGTATTAAAATCAGTCCAATAAAAAGATTACCTTATTTACATGTTCTATTATAAACATTTATTAACACAGCTACAATACTACTTTATCCTAAAGCAAAAAAAAAAACAAAAATATATATTTTATTTACAGTTTGTTGTCTCTGGTTTCTGCTTTCCTCATCTTCTTTTCACTGTCTTCCTTCCATCCAGCATCTGTCTTCGTTCTTTCTCTGCCATCCAGTGTCTGCCCTCTCTGCTGTCCCCTCCATCCAATGTCTGCCCTCTCTCCCTGCCCCTTCCATTCACTGTCTGCCCTCTCTCTCCCCCTTCCATTCACTTTCTGCCCTCCCTCCCCCCCCCCCCCATCCATCCAGGGTCTGCCCTCCCTCTCCCCCCATCCATCCATCCATCCATCGTCTGTCCCCTCTCTCTCTCTCTCTCTCTCTCTCTGCCCCTTTTTTCAGTCCCCAGTTCCAGCCCTCTTATCCCACCTGCCCCTAGTTCTAGCCCCAGCCCACATCTCCCACTTGCTCCCCCTTTTCAGCCCCACTATCCCACCAGTCCGCAGTTTCAGCCCCAGCCCTTTTCTCTCACCAGTCCCAAGCTTCAGCCCCAGCCACTTCTCCCTGTCCCCTTTTCAGCCCCCAGTCCCCCCAGCTTCAGCCCCTGCCCCTTTTCAGCCCTCAGTTCCAGTACTAGCCCCCTTATCCCACCTACCCTCCTTTTCAGCCCCCAGTTCCAGCCCCCTTCATCCACATGCCTTGCATTAGGGACCCCTTTTCAGCCCGACCCATTTTCCCACCAGCCCCAGGCATGGTTCCCATTTTCTCGCATGGCCCCTTCCCCACCCCCCTTCTCCCCTCTTCTCCCATCTGAGATCCCCCTCCCCACCCCAGTCCCCTTCTCCCCTCTTCTCCCATCTGAGACCCCCTCCCCTCCCCACGTCCCCTTCTCCCATCTGACACCCCCCTCCCCGTCCCCTTCTCCCATCTGAGACCCCCATCCCTTTCTCCCCAGCCCAGTCCTCTTCTCCCATCTGAGACCCCCCTCCCCACGTCCCCTTCTCCCATCTGAGACCCCATCCCCCTTCTCCCCAGCCCAGTCCCCTTCTCCCCTCTTCTCCCATCTGAGGCCCCCCTCTCCAGTCCCCTTCTCCCATCTGAAACCCTCCTCCCCAGTCCTCCTCGCCCATCTAAGCCCCCCCCCAACTCGACCCACCTACCACCTTCGACGACAGCCCTCATCTCCTGCCTCCATCCGGGGCTTTAAGAAAAATTTGAAAAGCAGCATGGCAGGCAGCGCTTCGCGTCTGCCCTGCCTGCTTGTAAAAGAAAGCGGCAAATCTCCTCGTCGACGTCGTGTCAGGTCTTCTCTCACTGGGTCCCGCCCCCTCGAGGGCGGGACCCAGTGAGGGAAGACCCGACGCGACGTCGATGAGGAGGTTTGCCGGCGCTTTCTTTTACAAGCAGGCAGGGCAGACGCGAAGCGCTGCCTGCCATGCTGCTTTTCAAATTTTTTTTAAAGGCACAGGATGGAGAGGAGATGAGGGCTGACTGCAGTCAGCAATGGAGCACCCCCCACCCACTGACACCCAGGGCGGACCGCCCCCCGCCCCCCCCCCCCTTGGTACGCCACTGCAACTCCATAAGCCTCTACCTGAAGACAAATCCTTCATCACATTTAAGCCTTTCTTTAAAAATTTCCTTTCATCTCTTTTCCTGCCACTGCCTCTGCCACAATCCTCTTCACCTTCTGCCACCCAATTGGGCACAAAGGCAGGACATTTCATCCCAAGCCCCACTGGAGAAGGGGGATCAAAATGCAGTAGAGGCCTTGTGCTGCTCCTATCCTCCATGAAGGGTAAAGAGAGATAGGAAGTAGCAATGCTGAATAGTGCACCATTCGGTATTGCCCTCTCTCTGTGCACATCAAGCATTGCCCTATCTCTCTTTCTTTCTCACCCCCCCCCCCCCCCCATGCAATATATCCCTTCTCCTTCCCTCCCCCACCCCATCCCCATCAACTAGCATTACCTATTTATCTGTCTCTTTTTTTCCATGGAGATTCCCCTGACCCTGTCTTCTTCCCTTCCCCTCTCTACTCTCCCCACCATTCAGCATTGATACTGCCTTTCTCTTTCCTCAGGTAACATTGCCCCCTTCCCCTCCTATGCAGTATTTCCTCTCTCTGCAGTCTCTCCCCAGCCCATCCAACATTACCTGTTTCTCAACCTCTGGCATGCAGCAGTGCTCATGTCTCTGTTTTCGTTCCCACCCACCCCCCCATTCCACAACTCAATCATTTAGAATTGCATATGCCTATCTATTTCACAGCATCCAGAAATACACCTCTCTCCCTCCTACTGTGCAGTACTGTCCCTCTGGGGTAGATGCATCAAGCAAACGTAAAAAAAAATCAGAAACGTAAAAACCTTTACCGAATCTCAAATAACGAAGCATGCTCCAAAAACACAGCCCCAAAAAGTTTGGTGCGGTATTGCAAACCCTGATTCCCGAAAGTTTTGCTAATGTGCCGTAGCAGCATACGGAACGCATGCGCACTGGTCCATTCGGAAAGCGTGTGTTGTAGGCGTGGCTGTCGCACGCCTGTGATGTCATAGGCGTGCGTCGACAGTGTAAAAGAATCAAGTCGCTGCACTGTTTTTTTTTAATCACAGGTTCCTGCCGAGTACTAGTGGAGCTGATTTCACGCAGCTTTTCCTGAGATTGAGATTTTCAATCTGTAAGTGTGAAATGTTGTTAGCAAAAATTCTGCTGTTCATCCCATTTAACAGTTTTTAACGTCTTTTCCTCCTTCTGTTTTAAACTTTTTTTTTAGGTGTTATTTGTGTGCCACCTTGCTTTTTCATTCTGTTTCTTACACGTGTTAATATTTGGGTAAGAAGTTCACATGAGCGTATGGTTGTTTACCAATGTGATTTTCATGTCATCCTATTGCTGTTAGGTACTCCGATTTATCATTTTCGGTGTGTGTGTGGTGTGTGGATGTGGTGTGTGGCTCCCTTTTTGTTGTTTTCACCTTTCTGGTTTCCAGTTCTCATTTCAATCGGTGTGGCAGGGTGGTGGCGGGTTGATAAGTGTTCAATTTCAAGCTCTTAACTTCTCCAAAATTTTATGTCTCTGGAAGCAATGGAGGATAATGTCTCGTGGCGACCGTGAGGAACAGGAGACAGTTGGCAGTGAGGGGCATGGTAAGCGGAAGCGTGCTCCAAAATTTACGGAAGAAGAGCTGGAGGTGTTGGTTCGTGGTGTATGTGCCGAATTTGGGAGGCTTTTTAAGAAGGGCAGGCTGACGGTTGGACAAAAGAACAAGATATGGCGGAACATCGTGGCAGAGGTGAATGCTCTCGGTGTGCGCAGTGTACAGCAATGTAGGCACCGTTGGCACGACTACAGGGGCGTGGTGAAAGTGAAGGCACAGCGGAAGTGGGAACATGCAAGGGGTACAGGGGGTGGTCCTCCATGTGATGTGGAGCTGACCCCCCTGGAGGATGCTGTGTTGTCCACCCTTGGTCAGGCGCAGGTTGTCGGACTTCCTGCTGGTGGCGACACGTCGGAGGATGCCAGTGGTGTGCTGGAAGGTGAGTATGTATAATGTTGCGCAAGCAATGGGATATGTGTGTGCGTGACAACTTCCGTTGTGGACTGTTTGGGTCAACCTCGTCTCTGTCTACGTTTACAGGTGTACCTCTGGAGGAGTCCGCATTATCAGGCCCCACGCCAGAGGACACAGACAGTGGTGAGTTGTGCTGTGATGTCCAGCTGGTGTGCTGGAAAGAAAAATAGGTATATAACTATTGCCATAGTGGGAGACACCGAGGGCCATTGAGCGTGTGTTCTTTTGTTCCCTGTATTACAGTGTGTGCGAGAAGCCAACCCCCCTCTGCACCTTCCTGTTCTTTCGGCATTGCTCAGCCAGGAACAAGGCGGGTCACCTCTTCCCCTTCCTCGGCTAGTAGTGACGTGGTTCCGCGTAAGTATTGTGTCCGTACTGCATGTTGTGTCCTATCAATTTTTGTGCTGGTTGTTTCCTTTTCTTTTTTTGGCTTTTTAAGGCGATTGAATCCTACATGGCCAATTACACCATAGGTTTTAAACTTCTATCATATCTCCCCTCAGCAACACCATGTGCCACACGACGTCCGGTGCCGGGAACTTTTACATTTTCAACAGGGCCTGCAACACCATGTCCCACGCAACACGATGAAGAGGAATCACGTGTGTACTTTCTTCTGATTGTATGTTGTGGGAAGATGAGAACGTTTGTGTAACTTCGTTGCAGTTCTCCCTTTTCTATTTTTTAGGTGTTTGTTTGTTGACACCGACACAGGGGGGAGATGAGGTGGATGACGATGAAACTGTCACACTAGACCTACTTGATGTCACACCCCCCCCTGGATGGTCATGCCACCCCCCTATCTGCCGCTAATCAGATGCCCACGGGACGTCCGCGCAGAACACCCATGGAAGAATGGCAGGCTCGTCGTCATTTGTGGGAGATGCAGGGCAAGTGGAATGACGGGATACATTCTCTGCTAGGAAAAGCGGCAGAGGGTCTCCAGCATTCCTCTAACGCAATATGTGCGCAGGTGCAGAAGGTGTTGGAGAGCACCAACGCCCAATCAGAGAAGACCATTGCCCTCTTAGAGAAAATGTATGCCGTTATGGAACAAAACAACGCCCTTATGGAACAAAACAACACCCATCTGCGTGAGCTGCGCATGAGAGAGTCTGCCCAGCAGTATCGGCAGGAGCTCGGGGGGGAAGGAGCTTGACATATCGCATGATGACTCTGCATGCATTTA
This sequence comes from Microcaecilia unicolor, assembly GCF_901765095.1. Taxonomy (NCBI): domain Eukaryota; kingdom Metazoa; phylum Chordata; class Amphibia; order Gymnophiona; family Siphonopidae; genus Microcaecilia; species Microcaecilia unicolor. Next base: position 322,110 of record NW_021963914.1, read on the forward strand.
CCGCGCTGCTGGTGGTATATTTTCCTCGTGTATTCCCCCCCAAAAAAACAATACGTTTGCCTCTGATGTATATTCTACAGCACCCCGGTTACTATGTGTCCATCTAATGTGTCTCTTCTTTTTCCCTTATATCATTTCAGCCTCTACGTCGGGCCTGCCCTGGGCTATAAACCATTCTCATTCAGGTAAGTATTGGTGCTGCTTGTGAAATCCTGTCAAATCCTACACATGCATGCGCACAAATGTTACATATACTTCATGTCCTACAGCAAGGACAACAAGTGTTCCTTCTACGCTCCCTTCCTTGTACAACATGACTCACGCCGCTCATACAGCTCATACCAGTAGTACACCTCTTGAAAGTACGTAGACATTTTAGGTGCTTCTTCTGTTTCTGCCATTGTATTTTTTATTCACTGTCCCACGTATTGTTGTGTTTCCTTTTTGCAGCCGCCACAGGGCAAACCATTGTCTCGAGGGACCTCTTTCATGAGTAAGTGTCACGCGTTACGATGTGTTTGCTGTTCGCCGGCCCGTATAGTATATATACCTCGGTGGAGGGCCACATTTACTTGACTGTTCAATTCTGTTTTCTTAACACAGGCTGTGCCACAGTACACCACGGACAGGACAACGGGACATCAGGACAACCCCCTTTACCACCCCTGTGTGGCAGCCACCCTCTCATTTGTAAGTATGGCATACAGATATACTGGAATAGAATGTTTGCCAACGTATGTTTCACTGCTTTGTTATACAATTTCTACTGTCCAAACTGGAAGGGTTTGGTATCATAATGTGTAACTTTTACGTTTGTGTTTTACATTGCAAGTTTTGTTTTGGATTTCCCTAGCAGCCACAGAACAGCAGGAGACCCTCTTGTTCCTCCCACGTTTGGCGGGCATACTATGCATGGTGAGTTTCATGTTGGCATCTATTATTTTGTTCCATTTCTATCGATACCATGACACGGCTACCACAGCTCTGTCCTTGAGGTGTAGAGATATGTACTCCAAAACAATGTGGAAGAATGCATTGCTTACGTTTTAACTTTGTTCTACTCTGTGTTTGTTGTGCATTACCTGGGCGATACTGGTGTTCCCATCCCCCTTCTGAACCTCCCCATTAGCACACACTGAAAAATAAGAATTCTCAACATTACTTTTATTTTCACATAGATGCAGAGAAACAGCAGCATCCTGTGTTCCAGCGCAAAGAACACATCTAGAGGACACACAGTCTACCTGCTTGCCGGTGCATGTGTTCAGCCTCATTTGTAATATGTTGGAATTAGCATTTTCTGTGCTTGGCTTCCAGGCCATGTATGTGTACGTAACATCTTATGGACACGATTTTTCTTTTTTTACGTATGCTGTAATAAATAATCAAAGCTTATTCATTTGAAGGTATTATTTGGTATTGTTGGAATTGGTTGTTTGAATTATGTAACCATTTTCTGTGCTTGGCTTCCAGGCCATGTATGTGTACGTAACATCTTATGGACACGATTTTTCTTTTTTGACGTATGTTGTAATAAAGAATCAAAGCTTAATCATTTGAAGGTATTATTTTCCTCCATATTTAAAAGCTTATGTACAAATTAAAATGGTCACATGCTGACAGTCCGTGGACCTTGAATAAATGGGCAAGTACAACAAAAAAGGGTACATTTGTTAACCACATATCAGTAGAGGCCATGAACGGAGGGTTTAATGTAGGTTGTGAGAAAGACATAATAGCTTTCTTCTTGCTCCTCAACAAAAAATGGGATTTTATTCCAAGTATTGCCTCGAGCACACGGTACTCTCTGAATCGACACATGATACTGATTGAAACAGATTTTATTGTTATCGTGCAACTGTTCATGTTATCGGTGGCATTACCTAACAATAACAACCAAAAAACATTTGCACAGGGCTGCAAGGGCTATGCTTATTCGGCGCTGACATGTTACACCTTCACGGCGGGAAGATTACTTTCAGTTTTTAAAACGTGCAGGGAAGGGCATGTGTGACCTGTCCACCAACATTTAAAACATTTAAATGATTACCACCCGGTTCGATGACGCTCAAGGATGCGGTTCTACGATACCTTGATGTTATCCGCCTTGGAGGTGTAGCTTGACAGCTCTGCACATATGCAAACTGTTTGTTAAAGCATATAACTGTAACATGGCTACACTGCCTCACGGGGTTGCGAAAACCATTCCCTGATCACCTGCCTGCGCACAGCATTCCCCCTGCTTACGTCTGATCCTGTGGCCAAGGGGGTTATGTCAACTTCAGGATGTCAATGTCAAGGTTATGCCTCAGCGCTAAGTTATGAAGCATACAGCATACAAGCACTATATCAGCAACCTTCTCTGGGGAATATTGAAGGGATCCACCGGAAATGTGCAAACAGCAAAACCTGCTCTTCAGTACTCCAAAAGTACGCTCGATCGTACATCTTGTTGAGATGTGTGACTCGTTGTAGCGCTTCTCAGCATCAGAACGGGGGATCGGTATAGGTTTAAGTAGCCATGTTTTTGATCCATAACCTGCATCCCCAGCAGGGAGACAACAATAAATTGCAATCATGGTTAAATTTTTTTTTTTTTCTGCATATTTGGGGATGTGCCCTAACATGTCCTGGTGAAAGAGGTCACTTTACTTTTGCAAAGTGCACTCATCAGAATCAGGGTTATAGCGAAAGTAGTCGAGACACAGCCATGCAACCTTGAAAATGCAACCACCCTGAACCGCTGACGTGTCTATTATCAAAAACGGGCACTTACCGAGAAGCCATCCTTGGGCAATCCGCCCCTCGGCAAACTTCCTTCCCAGCGCACTGTTAGACAAAATGTAGGAGTCATGACAGCTCCCAGGATAATGTGTCACAACATCCAGGATCTTAAGGTTCGCATCGCAGACCGCCTACACATTCAACGAGTATCCCATCTTGCGGTTGCGGTATTGCATCTCTTGATCGGACGGCGGGGTGAAGGCAACATGTGTGCAGTCAATAGCTCCCAGGACGTTAGGCATACCAGCTATCTTGAAAAATCCGGTCTTGATCTTCCTATGCTCCTCTACCCCCATTGGGAAAGCAATGTGCTTACGGACGCACTTTTTAAGTGCGCGCAGAACCTGAAACATATATGTCAAAGGTGTTTGTTTGGCAATGCAGTAATGGAAAAAAACATTTTTGGGAGGTAGGGTTACATAGGAGGTGGGAAAGGGAACACAGTGGTGGTTTGCAGTGGCTGGGGGACTGGCAATTGCAAAAAAAGAGTTGTACCTGTGTAAGATGTCGTGAAACAGTGGACTGGTCAACGCCACTGTTACCCCCTAATACATGCTGGAATGTCCCTGTTGCAAGGAACTGCAGAACAGTCAGCAGCTTGACTATGCCAGGTACTGCGTGAGATCTTGCAGTGGTAGGATCAATATCCTCTCTAATTTCCTGATATAGCTCATAAATGGCTGTTCTTGATAGGCGGTAGTCATCTATGATTTTCCTGTCCGATATCTGATCTAACACCAGCCGTGTTCGAAACACACGTGGCCTTGGCAGCCGGCGAGGGAACAGGGGGGGAAGCTGTTCAACATCTGGTCCCCTTTGATCCTGTCCCTGCCTGTCAGTGACGTGATCATAAATCATGTCAGGGCAAAAGTCCAACTGTGCCAGGAAAAAACCACCATCCATTTCCTTATTCCAGCGGTACACCAAACAGCCCAAAAGAGGATCCACCGTTCGTTTCCTGCGTGCACTGTGTACGTCATACATATGCGCCGCCAAGCAACCCTGTCTCGCGTGTAACACAGACCCTGCACATTCGCGCGGTGCTTGCTGGCGACGCTACACACATAAGTTTAGAAAATAGGAAGCGCAGCACGCTGCCAGTTTCATTGGCCGTCGCCCTAAAAGCCAGATTGCTTGCCACTGCAATGTGTGACACAAACGCGAGCACCTTCGTTATATTCAAGCGCACGATTTTGACGTCACACTTGTACGCAGCCAACCAGAAACAACATGGACCCAGCACATTCGCGCGGCGATTGCTGCCGGCGCGAGACACATAAGTTTCAAAAATAATTATTATCAAGGAAGCGGAGCACACTGCCGTTTCATTCACCGTATGTCTGTCAGAACCCCCAACACAATCATTATGGTATGCATGACACAGAGGACATAGGTTAAAACACATAACTTTATCAAAACGGCAGATAATATAAATTGTTTACAAAATATCAACGGAACACATCACTTTGTCAAAGTTGCAGATAATATAATTTTTATATAAAATATCACTCAAAACCGTGGTTTATTTACAAGGGCGTGGTGGCTGGAAGTGACAGATCTGTGTGTGTTGGTGTTTGACTACTAGTCCTAATAATTGCACTGGTGGTGGGGATATGGATGCACTTAATGCACTTGTGGCATGCATGCTACACGAAGAGGCCACCCACCGCAGGAGGTATTCACGGCCCCGAGTGTTTAGGCCCCGCACCACCTTCCTACAACTCACTGACCAGCAGTGTCTAACAAGGTTCAGGTTTGATAGGGCCACCATTCGTCAGCTGTGTGAGCAGCTGAAACCCCTCCTTCAGCCCCAGACACGTAGGAATAACCCCATCCCTGCCCACCTCAAAATCACTTCCTCTCTCTCTGTCCTGGCCACTGGCAGTTTTCAATCCCTATTAGCTGCTAACACAGGCCTCACCCAGGCTTCTATTTCACACTGTCTCACCCAGTTCCTGGATGCCTTTATAACTCACACCTCACACTACATCACTTTCCCCACCACCCCCCAGGCCCTGCACAATAACATGGCTGCCTTCTATGCTCTTGCTAGATTCCCCTCGGTCATTGGTGTGATAGACTGCACACACGTAGCCCTCAGACCCTCCCAGGCACACGAAGCCACCTACAGAAATAGGAAGGCATTTCATTCTATTAACATGCAAGTTGTATGTGATGCCCAGGGGGAGATATTAGACGTGTGTGCCAGGTACCCCGGCTCCACCCACGATGCCTACATCCTACAGCACTCGGGCATCTTCCGCGGGTTCGAGCGAGGGGAGTTCATTAGTGGATGGCTACTAGGTAAGTGCAACATGCATGTACCCATACTATACCTCCTCCACTGGGCAACCCTCCGCCCTGGCTTCCTCCACCTCACTCCACAACCCACTATCCAAATCCCCCCGCCCCCCCCCCTGTACCTGCTCCAAGCAATACACACTCATCTATCTCATTCTGCTTTTCTCCAAAGGTAACCGAGGCTACCCGCAGAGGACATGGCTCATGACCCCCCTGATCCACCCACAACCAGGGGCAGAAGAAACCTACAACAGGAGACATCGCAGCACCCGGGGGATCATTGAGCGCACCTTTGGTTTCTTGAAAAACCGCTTCCGCTGTCTGGACCGGTCTGGAGGAGAGCTGCTCTACAGTCCAGAAAAGGTGGCCAAGATCTTTGTGGCGTGCTGCATGTTACACAATTTGGCCCAGCGCAGAGGACAGCCTCTCCCAGAGGAGCCAAAGCCACCACCAGAAGAGGCCCCAGATGAGCTGGAAAAGGAGCCCCCTCCACCCCCAGCCCACAGAGCAGAGCTCAATGCCTACTAGCTTGGCGTAAGAGTAAGACAAAGACTCATTGAAACAAGATTTAGGTGAAAGTAAGTGTACATTTATTTATTTACATTAAGTGCATGTGTTACTGTGTTCAACCCCACCACCACCACCACCACCACCACCCCCCTCCCATACCCACCCCCCCTCCCACCAACCCTCACCCTACAGCATGTCCCATCACTTTCCCCTTCCCTTCCCCCGTCCCCTCCTACCCCTCCCACGCCCTTCCTTTGCAGCTGGTGCTGCACGGGAAGTCTGTTCACCCTCTTCTGAGGTGCTGCTCCCAGTGTCCTCCTCCGTATCCCCACGGCAGCCTGCGGCTTCGGCTGCACCGTGGAAATCCAGCCACCTTGTTGGTTCTAGTCTGGCCACAGGACCCAGAATGGGAGCAGATTTGGTGGGTGTTGGAATGAATTGTATTTTACATGCATTGCCTGTCACCTATTATTTCTCTGTGATTACTCTGTGACCTCTGATGTGAATTACTTAGAGAGGTCACACAGCTATGCAACTTCCTGTGGGGGTTAGATGCAGCAGATGCAGCACATGCAGCACATGGAGCACATGGAGCTCATGATCTCTCCTAACCTGAGAGGATCTATGGTGGTGTGAGCATCCATTACCATCTAAGCACATGGAAGGAGCTGATAAGACAAATGTATAGTAATATGTATATATAAGCCTGTCTGATTATAATCTAACTACAAACTGTGAGTAAACAGATGTTTTGTTACTTCAACTTTAAAGTGACTCAGCAGTGAATTATTCAGGGGTGAATGAGAGAGAGATGAAGAAAGAAATTAACATTTCTAAAGCTGAAGCTGTGTGTACTAAAATCTGCTAATTATTTACTACAAATAATCCAACAAAAGGGTTATGGGCCCAGGGGCCAGGAATTGAAAAAGAAGAGAAATATTACCAGGCAGAAAAAAAGGCCACATTTTTCTCTTAAGTTTTAAAGGAAAGATTCAGTCTGTCTCTCTCTCCCCCCACACAGCAGACAGAAGGCTAAGAAAATGGCTGAGGGAAGAAATTCACCATTTTTCTATTCTCTCAAGGTGCCTAGATTAACTGAGTTTAATTATCAGAAGTGGGAACTAAGATTCATATGTCTCCTTCGAGCAAAAAGATTAAATATATGCTTAGACCAAGACAGAACAGCTGAAAATATGGCTGAATGGGACAATGCAAACTATTATGTGAAGTGCATGCTTTTGGAAGCTCTCTCAGAGAAACAAGCCATATTAGTGGAGGGAAAAGATACACCAAAGGACATTTTATATAAACTGAGAACTATGTATGCAACTACATATGCAAAGCAGCAACCAATTTGGTTGGCAGAGTTGAATGAAACCAAATTAAGGGATAAAAGTAAATGTAATGATCACATTATGCATCTTATGTCTTCATTTCAAAAGTTAGAACTTTCTGGAATTCCTATGTGTGATGCATTGAAAAGAGCATTTCTTTTTACCTCACTATCAAAGAAGTTTGATGTTTTTAGGTCTGTAAATGAGGCCATTGAAGGGCAATCTTTTGAACAGGCAACATCAAAACTAAGGCAGGAATGCATAATAAATGATTCTGAGGAGATGTGTTCTCAAAGTCAGTCAGAGAGAAATGAAACAAATTTCTTGGCAAAGAACAGAGGAAGGCGGAGCTATGGGAAAACTCCACCCAAGGGCAAGCTGATTTGCTACTCATGTGGAAAGGAGGGACATGTATCTAAATGGTGTAAGGAAACACAAAACACTCCCTCTAGCTCACCTAAGCCAATGGAACTAAAGAATTTTCAAACCAGGAAATGTATGAAGGACAAAGATAAACACAAGGGCTTTCTAATGGCAGAAAAATCTTTGACTATGGTAAATAATAATTCAAATGAAAGTACTTGGATTTTGGATTCAGGGAGCACATGCCATTTAACCAATTCTAAGGATTTCTTTCAGGAAATGTGTCCAGAGGAAGGTATTCTTAAAACTGCAAACGCAGGGACTGCTAAGATCCAAGCAAAAGGTATTGGATTCTTAAAATGCAAAGTGTCTAACGAAGTTAAAGAAATTCCTGTAAGTGATGTCTTGTATATTCCCCAAGCAGTTTGCAATATGCTTAGTGTATCTACATTAGATAAGAAGGGATTTGTGATTCATTTTGAAAACAGTAAGTGCACAATCTCTAAAAATGATGAAGTGTATGCTGAAGCTTTTATGCATAATGATGTTTATAAGCTGAACATTTCAGGTGAAGCCTCACATATGGCGCAAGTAAGGAAGAATGATGGTAAATGTAGTCTGGAAATCTGGCACCGTCGCCTGGGACATCGTGATTTTAAGGTGATCCAGGATCTTTACAGTAAGCAACTAGCCACCGGCATTCAGATAAGTGCAGATGCTGGTAAAATGGAGAAATGCATAGACTGTGTTACTCAAAAAGGTGTGAGACCCTCATTTCCTGCATACACAGGAAATAGGAGTAATAAAGTGCTGGACTTAATACACAGTGACTTATGTGGACCGTTTAATATCCCATCATTGGGAAATAACAGATTTGTGCTAATATTCTTGGATGATTTCTCTAGATATTGTGTGGCCTATTTGCTGAAAGAAAAAAGTCAAGTCACAGACATGCTGAAGAAATACGTAGCCATGGTGAGCAATAAATTTGAAAGAAAACCAAAGGTTCTTCAGACCGACAATGGTGGTGAGTTCACTTCACAAAGCATGCGCACATTTCTAGAACAAGAAGGCATTCAACATATCACAACAGTAGCTTATACACCAGAGCAAAATTCTGTTGCAGAGAGAAAATTTAGGTCACTTGTGGAAATGACCAGATGTATGCTGTCAGATAGCAATCTCCCTAAAAGACTATGGGGGGAAGCCATTCTCACAGCAGTGTACCTACAAAACAGAATGCCAACTAAAGGCGCTGAGCGCACACCACATGAGACATGGCATGGTAGGAAGCCAAACCTGTCACACATAAGAACATTTGGAAGTACAGCATATGCTCACGTACCAAAGCAAAGAAGGCATAAGCTGGATTCCACAACAGAAAGGGGCATTTTAGTTGGCTATGCTCCAGGACACAAAGGATATAGAATTTTGAATCTGAAAACTGGCATTGTTGGCATAAGACATGTTACATATTTTGATGAAAACAAAAGGGTTGATAAAGGCTGGATTATCCCAGATGAGCCTTATCATCCAGAATATGAAACTAGAACAATAATAGACATGCCAGTGTATATAAATGCCATACCAAGGCAGATGTCTGAAAGCAACTCATCTGTATCTAACGAGGAACAGGCAGAGGAAGCAGACACAGAAAGGATCATTGAAGAAGACAGTACAGTTGGAGAAGGGGAATCAATTGGAGAAGGACTCTCAGATTTAGAGGATGCGGAAAGGTCAGACCAACCTGTAGTCAGACGCTCATCCAGGGAAAACAAAGGTGTTCCACCCCCAAGACTGTCTTACCTAACAAAGTCAGCAGAAGCTCAAGAGCCCTTAACATGGGATGAGATTGAGAAAATGCCAGCAGAAGAAGCTGCTGAATGGCGTAAAGCTGCACAAGAAGAAATTGATGCATTGGATAAAAATAATACTTGGATTCTTACAAAATTACCTCCTGGCAAGAAAGCTATAGGATGCAAATGGGTATTCAAGTTAAAAAGGAATGCACAAGGAAAAGTGGAAAGGTATAAAGCCAGATTAGTCGCAAAGGGATATCTTCAAAAATATGGAGAAGATTTTGATGAAGTGTTTGCACCTGTAGTGAAACACACGACAATCAGAACACTTCTGAGCATTGCAGTCTCAAAAGGCATGCAAGTCAACCACATTGATGTGAAAACAGCATTTCTTCATGGAGAAATAACTGAAGACTTGTACATGGAACAGCCAACAGGTTTCATAAATACAAAACAAAGACAGCTAGTGTGTAAATTAAACAAAGGTCTTTATGGATTAAAGCAAAGTGCAAAATGTTGGAATGAAAAATTGCATGAAATATTGACAAATTTAGGATTTAAGCAAGGTGAAGCAGATAAATGTTTGTACACTAGGTGCAGAAATGGACAATATGCATACATTTTAGCTTTTGTTGATGATCTGCTCATTGCAAGCAAAAGTGAGCAAGAGTACAAGGACATTGTAAAGTGTTTAAACCTCAATGTTGAGATAAAAGAACTTGGTAATGTGTCATACTATCTTGGTATAGAAATTGAGAAACAAAATGATGGTTCTTATCTTCTAAGCCAGAAGCAGAAAATAAATGAGCTTATTGAAAGTTTAGGTATGCAAGATGCCCAAGTTGTAAGCACTCCCATGATCACTGATTTTCTGAAGGATGAAACAGTAAGAGAACCTTTACCAGATAACATCCAATATAGATCAGCCATAGGTAAGCTTTTATATCTAGCTACCACATACAGGGCTGATATAGCAAATGCAGTAGGAATTTTGAGCAGAAGGGTCAGCTCACCTACCAAATCAGATTGGACTGCAGTTAAAAGGATGGTAAGGTATTTAAAGGGTACCATTGATTGTAAATTAAAGATTTCAGCCAATAGTAATCCAAAACTAATATGTTACTGTGATTCAGATTGGGCAGGGGATCATTCTGATTATAAATCCACAAGTGGATATGTGTTTATGTATGGAAATGTACACATTTCATGGGCCAGTCATAAACAAAGTATTGTGAGTTTGTCTTCTACAGAAGCTGAATATGTGGCCGTATCGGAAGCGTGCAGAGAACTGATGTGGATTGAAAAACTTTTGCTGGATTTCGGAATAGCTGAACAGAGACCAATCCAGATAATGGAAGATAATCAGAGCTGCATCCGACTGTCACAGAATGACAAGGTTCAGTCACGCACCAAGCACATCGCAACGAAATACCACAACGTGCGAGAGTTGGCGAAAGAAGGGGTCATCAGTCTATACTATTGTCACACCAGTGAGATGACAGCTGACATCATGACCAAACCGTTACCCAGAGAACATTTTGTGAATCTGCGTATAAAGCTTGGACTTTGTATGAATAAATAATTGCATGACAGTTATGCATGAGAAGGGGTTTGTTGGAATGAATTGTATTTTACATGCATTGCCTGTCACCTATTATTTCTCTGTGATTACTCTGTGACCTCTGATGTGAATTACTTAGAGAGGTCACACAGCTATGCAACTTCCTGTGGGGGTTAGATGCAGCAGATGCAGCACATGCAGCACATGGAGCACATGGAGCTCATGATCTCTCCTAACCTGAGAGGATCTATGGTGGTGTGAGCATCCATTACCATCTAAGCACATGGAAGGAGCTGATAAGACAAATGTATAGTAATATGTATATATAAGCCTGTCTGATTATAATCTAACTACAAACTGTGAGTAAACAGATGTTTTGTTACTTCAACTTTAAAGTGACTCAGCAGTGAATTATTCAGGGGTGAATGAGAGAGAGATGAAGAAAGAAATTAACATTTCTAAAGCTGAAGCTGTGTGTACTAAAATCTGCTAATTATTTACTACAAATAATCCAACAGTGGGTGCTGCAGGAGAGGGTGTGGAGGCGGACGATCGCAACGCCCACCTCTTAGCTGGTGGTTGGTGGTCAGTGGAGGAGGAAGTTGATGGCAGGCCCTGCTCCAGCTGGAGTAGGTGCTGTGCCCTGAGGGCGCAGGTGTTGGATGCTCTGCTCCAGCCGTTTGAGTTGCTGGAGCACCTCCTGGTGGCCTTTGCGTTGCGCCTGGAGGAGTTCTTGGTGGGCTTGCTGCTGTGCCTCCAGTGCTTGGCGCTGCAGCTCTAGTTTCTGCTGCCGGTACTCCTCCAAGCGCACGTTGTGGCGTAGTAATTCCGTGGCCAGCTGCAGGAGTTGCCTCCTTTGGCTGGATGGCCTCTGGCAAGGAGCTGGCCCCTCCTCCTCCTCCTCACCAAAGTCATCCGGTGCTGGAGGTGCGGCCTCTGTTGATGGTGCTGGTGGAGGATGTGCCTGTACTGCAGGTTCTGCTGCTGCAGGTGGTGGAGGCAGAGGCTGGACTGGTGCAGGTGGTGGTGGAGGCAGAGGCTGGACTGGTGCAGGTGGTGGTGGAGGCAGAGGCTGGACAGCTGGTGCAGGTGGTGGAGGCTGGACTGCTGGTGCTGCAGGCTGTGGAGGTTGAGGTTGGACTGCTGGTGTAGGGCGTTGGCCTTGCAGGCCACTAGGGCCAGCCTCCTCTGAGTCATCACCTGTATAGGTGCAGCGCTGCGTATGCCTTGTAGCGCTATAGAAATGCTAAATAGTAGTAGTAGTAGTAGTAGTATAGCACAAGAGTGAGGAATAGTGTTGGTGCAAATAACCCACTTTTGTCTTTCAGCATTCATATACATTGGCATGTCCCCCAACCTGATGACCCAGCAAAGAGATGGTGAGGAGGAATGGAATTGACACGGGTGCGAAAGAGAGAGCCCCACAGGCAGCTGGGTAGAGGTGGTGGACGATCAGCCAAGAGAAGGACACCACTCACAACGTTGTGGACAAGCTGTTTGTTGTATAATTGTTAAATTGAACAACATTTCAGCATGTGTTGTGTTACTACTGACTTGGTAGACTGCATAGAACTGCTTTATGACCCCCATTACAGGCTCCTTCAGTTGAATGCATGTGGCCCACACTCAGTAGAGCACAGAGGTCACAGAAGGAACTAGGCACAGTTTGTTGATGGGAAAATAGGAGGGAGTAGTAGGGAAGGAAGACCCCCAAAGTTGTGCCACAGTAGTAACATGCACACACCCAAAGGAACCAACTGTAAAGTATTATTGGGGGTGCTAAGCCCAGTGCACAAAACTCCTCCCTGCACAGCTACATGATCTTTCCTCAATATTGGGGGTGCTCACACACCCACAGCACCCACCCAGTCTGCTCCTATAACACACATGAACACTACCACTACTCAAATAGAGCTTACAATTCAATTAAGATGCGCACACAGGACAAGTAAGAGGAAACCCAATGACAACGGTAGGGATAGGGAGTAAGGGTACAGAGCTAGTGAGTAGGGGTTACCAGGTCACAACACCATCATAAAGGTGGCCTGTTAATGTACATAAAGACAGCCAGAGACACTCCCCCCCCCACCTCCCTCCTCCTGCCCCCCACTCCTCACCTCCCTCCCCCTGGCCCCAACTTCTATAACACAAGTGTACTGCAGCACAACAGATACCCCAACTGCATAATGAAACACCTACCTGAGTCCTCAGCCTGGGCCGAGGTGTCGAGGGAGCCAATCCCGTGGATGCCCTCCTGGGGTAGGAGGGAGTGCACCATCAGCTCCATGGGGGTGAGGTTGGCTGTGTCATGTCCTGGGGGATTGGCCCCCGCCTTCCTCCTGACATCCCTCCTCAGCTTCCGCCACTTTCTCTTGCAATCCTCCACGTCTCTCCCAGAATGGTACACAGCATTCAGGCTGTCCCGTACTGCCTCCCATTCCCGCTGCTTCGTGGTTGCAGCCAGCCTCTGCCCTGTGGGAGCAAACAGACTCCAGTGCCGCTGTTGTATCTCCTGCACCAGGAGCTCCACCTCACCTTCGGAAAAATTACCCTTCCGGGTCAGGGGCAGACGCGGCGGCATTGTACCAATGGGGTTTTCGAAAATACGGAGTGGGCGTTTATATAGTCGCCAAGAACGCCCATTGAGACAGGGGAATAGGCGTTTTTGATATGGGCGTTTGTTTTTCAATTATACACATAATTCCTAAGCGTGCCCAGCTGAGATAGCGATTAGGAGCACATGATTTTGATTATGAGTAGATAAGTATGGGCGTCTCCACCTGCCTTCCCTTTCTTCATTGCCATTTAACCTGCCATTTCCTGCACTGAGACCTTGCCGGTTGTTCGTAATAATCATTTACAGGGTTTTACCCTCACTTATATTAAGGTTTGTGTTTAGCAATGTATGCTTGGGTACACCTGTGTATTTAGGGGGGGGGGGGATTATTGCTGGCCCTCAGCCACCATGCCTTCCGTTTCCTCTTTTCCACATCTCCTGATGCTCCCTTCCTTTCTCCCATTCTCTCTGCCTGGTTGTAGCAGGCAGTCTATGGGGGCGACGAATTTGCTACACTCGCCCCAAATCAAGCACCCCTCGGTAAGGGTCATTTCAATCAGGGAGATGTGCAGCTAATGTTCCAGAAGATAAAAGGCGCACTACACAGTCTTGAAACAGACGTTCATGGTAAGCTCTCATTTGTCTGCCACCTCTTCTCTTTGTGCTCATAGTCAAGGAGTGTGCATTCACTGTATATAGTCTGGAGTCAGATCTTAGGTAGCTCTCTTTTCACCAGGTTCCTGTGCACTGTACTGTGGGGTTGGCAGGTCCTCAGTGGTGTGGGCCAGCTGTTGGAACTGCTGTATTGGTTCCCGGTAGGTTCCATCTTCCTTGTTTATGTGGTATACCCCAGTCCCCATTTATGACGTGGCCACCCATTCTCAAGGTCCATAGGAGGGGGAGGGGAGAATGATTTATGCAATGGATGTGTTTAGGACATTATGGAACACCTTCCTAAATTCCTCCATAGGTAGTAGGGAACATGAACATTTTTTTTAATCGGTAGCCTGGACAAAATGCTCAAGGTGGCTACAGGTACTGCCACTGAGGCCTTAAGACATGGTGTTGAGGGAGAGGGTTGTGTGTACAGGTCCCAACCCAAAGTACCTGCAGGTGGCTAAAGCCTGGTGGCTGCTGTGGTCTAGTGGTTAGAGCACCAGCCTTATAATCATAAGGTTGCTGGTTCAAATCCCACCTAAGGCAAGTCACTTCAGGGACAAACTTTAACACAAACCCAGAATACCTGAATGTAACACACCTTGATCTACTACTGGAGAAAGTGTGATCACACCTGCAAATAATGAGCACCATTTTTATTTCTGCCTTTCTCTAACACAAGTATTACATTGCAACTGTGATGAAGTAACCATCCATCTATTGGGTTTCCCATTGTTTCCCCTTAGCATTATATACCATAGCTGATGTATTGAATGTGAAAATATGAGCCAGCTGTTTGTAGGTCCTTCTTGGGCCCCCCCACCAATGTGGCTTGTGGGTAAGGATGTGTGACCATCAGACAGCAAACACTGTGTATGTGCTACCTGGGGTTATGTAGAAGTGTCTACTTGGCAGATCACACGTGCTACACTATTAATCTCTTATTGATGGCACTCTGTGTTGTGGGTCAGTATGGTGGAGGGAGGGAGAGAGAGAGGCTGGCTGGCCATTTGTATTCATGAACACAAATATCCATCCAGGCTCCCCGGCCCAACCCCCCTGCACATATGGCCATGCAGGTTGGCATGAACAGGTGGCCTTCTGTATGACCAACATTCTCAGACATACATCAACTTTCTCATTCACACAGCACATTTAATGCTATGCATATTGCTGCCTCCTTCCTCTCAACTCAACAGCACCATTTGCTTATATGTAATGCACAAGGGAGACAAACACACCCTGATAGTTAAAGTGTAACAAAAACATTTATTTTACCCCCCACCCCCACCCCTACAAAACAACCCCCAACAATGCCCTCCTCCCCCCCACAACTCCCCACAACCCCAATTCCCCCCCACACACAGAACCCCAACAATTCCCTGCCCCCCACACACAGAACCCCAATAATTCCCTCCCCCACCCACTCCCCACACTCCCAACAATCCCCCCCCCCCCCCCAATTTAAGTCAAGGGCGGGCATGCCCTCTGACTAAGGCCCTCTGTAGCAGGGCAATGAGCAGGCCCAGCAGTACCCTTAGTGGGCCCTGGAACTGCTCATTGTCCTGCCGTAGGGCTCTCACCTCCAGCAGCAGCTGGTGCTGGCCAACTACTAGCTGCTGCTGGCCATCTACCAGCTGCTGCAGGAGGCGCATCATGGCACCTGTGCCTAGGGCTGCTGGAGGTGGCCCACGGGCTGGAGCAGGCCCAGAGCTTGGAGCAGGCCCAGGGGACGGAGCAGACCCAGGGGAAGGCGGTGAGGCAGGTGATGGTGCTGCCGCAGGGGATGTGGATGGCCGAGGGGAGGGAGAGAGCTCTGCTGCTGGTACAGGTGGGGAGGGGGCCTCCATATAGTCCTCATCTATGATGAGGACCCCCTCCTCCGAGCCCGACGACTCCTCCTCCTCCGCCTCCTGTGCAGGCGCCGCCGCCTCCTCATCCTCCTCGTGGCTTTCCTGCTCCTGCTCCTCCTCCTCCTGGAGGTGGTGGCCCTCCTCATCTGCCCGCTCGGCTTGCTGGTGGTGGAGCCCTGTGTATGTAAAAGGAGTGTGATTGAGATCAGCGCATACAACATGGCTTGCATAGTGCAGTAGCTGGGTGGCGTGAGGCAGGGGATGGGGCAGGGTGTGGTAAGGCGTAGCCTATGCCCATGGGGAATGAGCTGCATCAGATGACATGACAAAGAACCCTGGAACCTCCTCTGACACACACCGCACAGGACATGTTGCCATACCAAATTCATTGCTGACCAGCATGTTTGCATTGTGAGATGCAACGAGGGGTTGATGAGCAGTTGTTGTAGGATTTATTGGGGGGGGGGGCAGTGGGAAGGGTGTTGAGCACAAAACTTTTATGTGAGTTAGGCCATGACATGCAGTAAAAGTAGGGCCTCAGGCAGGTCTACCAGGACACACTAATCAGCCACCACAGAAAGGGGAATAGTAAAGTGAGGCATATCATCTCATTCATCTCGGGGGGATGGTCGGAAGTTGCAGCCACACTCATGGGAGAACCCCTGCAACCTGCATCCTTGATCTGGGACAGATATGTTATTACTTACTAGTTGGCTATTAGGCACATGGGAATTGATATTGTACAACACATTCGCATTATTCAAGAAGTGTATTTACAAATCTGTACAGGTGTCCTGTTTTTGAATACTTACGGCGAGCCCTGAGGTGCCTTCGCACCGCCCGGATGAGGTTGGGCCTCTCACGCCTCACACGGCGGAACCGCCTCCTGAGGGACTCCAGGTCCCGGTGCACTCCAAAGCGTCTGTAAGATATAAGTTTGTAGAGCAGGGGTCAGGGGGGGATGGTCCTTTTTGTCCTCTGCACACATTCATTAGCTATTCAAATACCAGAGAGAGAGGGTCAACAGTGTTGGGGGGGGGGGGGGACCACCTCCATTGGTACTGAATCATAGGAGCCACCTTTTTACCATTTTGGGGGGTGGAACCCCCAGTGGAGATTACCCCTCCCTCCATACATACAAGGCATTTATTTTATATTGGGGGTGGTCAAGCACCCACAGCAGCCACCGAGTTGGTTCCTATGCAGATGATGCCAGAGAGGTGGGCATGAGGCCAGAAAGTACCGTTTGTATACATTATAATGTATGCTTGTTAAACTACTTTATATGTGTTATCATGACCATGTTATAAAGTATGGTATACGTTTCATTGGTCTCATGTTTCCACTATTCGGATGCGTTGTAAGCCACATAGAGGCTGCAAAGAGGGGTTGGAAAATGTGGCCTTCACAGGCAAGACATACATAACTAACGAAATACATTCTTGTAGGGATGTGGGAATGGTCGTCGTTTCAATAACATACAATTTATTAGTGATTGTGCATGTTCCTATATTACTCATTATCCTTGCATGGACACTCCAGTTACTGGTGGTAACATTGATGACGGAGCTGTTATATGTGTAGGTACAGGAGGGGAGGGGGGTTGGCCCATAACCTTACCTTTCCAGCCTGTCCCTGATGCGGGACCAGGCTCGCATGGCCTGGAGCCTGGGGGGCAGGTGGTGGTGTTGTACAAAGAGCCTGTGCCGGTGCCTTAGGCACAGGCGCACCAGCAAAAGGCTCTCCTCCTGCCCGAAGTTCGGCTCCCGTCGCTGCGCCATTTTTCCACGTGTTGGAAAACAAGTGCCTTATATAGACGACCTTGCGTGAGGGACGTCGTTTCATGCACAGCTCCATATATGGATGACCATTCCATATATGGCCCCTATCAGCATGTGGACGCCCTCGTAAGCATAGATGTCTTTGACGTGCACATGCCTGGTTATGTGTGTGGAACGTGCCTTATATACATGAGTATGACGCACCCCACCCGACCCTTTTCACATATACACAATATGCATATAGCTGCATGTTCAGTAGGTGTACAGTGCATGCAGATCCGGACATGCAGATGGGCACATATGATGAAAGTATGGGTGGAGCAGCATGATATTTCTGTAGTTGACACATATACGCGTTCCTCATATTTTCCAGTAAGATGGCCAGAACAACATGTACTGTACTTGCGGTACACCTATGTGCATTCTTTTACACACTTTCTGATTTGGTCGTTTGCACCTGCAATAATCGACCGTGTTAGGGCGCCCAATTTTGTCACGCTTATGCACTCCTCATTTGATTGTTTTGCTACAGGGATAATCGTTTATCGAAAAATGCACATACTATTTTTCGGTTTTACATGTCTATTTTTGGACGCTTTCGTAAGAACGTCCTAATTCGTATTTGGACGATCTTTCGATTATGCCCCTCTTAATAATCAAAACCCTAGTTTAGGTGCTCAAGTGTTGCCTGGGGTGCATTCATAAAGAATAATGTACAAGTTAACTCTTGCTAAAGCAAAACATAAAACAAGGAAAGAAAACAATCTCCACAAGAAAAAAAATGTATCAAGTCCTTTCAGACCATAAAAAGGAAAGGGGAGTAACAAAGTGATAAGGATATATGTAACTTTCCAAATAACACCAAAAGGCCTTAGCGAGAATTAACTCTCCTGTTGTGATCTAATTTAAGTCCAGTATGGTTCTTTATTGCTCTGGCAGAAAATACATATATTTTGCACCCAGGTATTTTATCATACATAAACAAGGATATGCCAGCAAAAATGACACCCCCCCCACCAGCGCCACCAAGGATAGCATTTCTCATCTTAAGGCCAGAAAAGCCTTAACAGGGGATGCCAGGCATCTCCTATACCTGAAAATAATTAAACCACTGTAATTGGCTATAAAACTTCATTAACTTTAACAAGCATTTATTGGTATAAAACACAAAGCTGCAGCTTCTCTTCAAAGGTGGTTACAGTATCTTCTCCGAGCAATAAAACATTAATCACGGATTAGCCAAAATACCTTGCCTGGTCGCAAGGGCAAATAAAGAAACCTGAACCCCCAGGTCTGCACTTGAGAGCATAGATCTAACACTGACCATCTGGTGAATGTTAAGGCCTACTTCAAAGGGCCTCCTTTGAAGGTGCTTCTAGCTTGGGTACCCCTCCTCCCAAAGTTGCAACATTAGCCAGCCTTCGACTCTAGAGTGTGAAGGTGGGCAATCAGCATGCCTCCGAGGAGCAGGTATGATCCAGCTCTGGTTCAGCTTCCCCTCATTCCCACGGATGGTACTTTATATGTCCCTACTCATCCTCATATTCCATTTAAATATCCTTCACGAGGCTTCGAATATAGCAACATTTTATGTGAACGTATGTACACATAAAATATACATACGGCATAGGATCAGCTTGGTTCATTTCTCTTCCTCTCACATGAAACCTTGAAGAAGTTGAAGAATGAACACCGAGTGGGAGGAACGAATTGTGGGGGAGGGGAGGATTCAGCAGTCCCGCCTTTGTTTCAGGATCCAGTTCCCCATAACATAGGCAGCCGAGACCCCTCGGGCCTATAGGTTCTTTGATATAACAATAATCATACAATAATGACATGACACATGGTATTTATTTAACATATCAACCTAATAAGAGGAGTTTGACTATAATATATAGCGATAGTATGGAGGTGTCCCTTCAAATTGGTGAAAAAACAAATTAATTCACCCCTTGAAACAATTAAGTTTTAACAAAAGGAACCTCAAATCTCCTAGCAAGGAACCATACAAAAGTATTCACAATCACTTGCATAAATAGGAGTAGGATAATATCATAGGTTCTGTTTGAGAGAGGAAAGAGAAAAAAACCCCAACGCAAAAACTCATGCTACATGAGAAAACCGTATGGGATAAAAAACTCACTACCTCTCTCAAACTATATTGTAATTATAAATTCAAACGGACACCATAAACCAAACTACCACTAAAAAACTGACCTAAGTCAGTAAAGGACTATCTAGATGAGCCCCCTAATGGGAAGGGCACCTGAAGTTCAATTGTCATACAGCTTTAAATAGATTAAGTAGATTTTAAACAGTGTTGAGGAAAACCCTCTGCAATATACTTAACTTAATCCAGATAAATCACCCTCAGGAAAACTCTCGATCGAAAAAGTACCCCCCCACGTTGGGACTCCGGAGTCCTGTGAAAATGCTATAGTGGCGAAAAAAACCGCCAACCCTTCACCCTCTGGCATTTCCAACCTATCTCAGTGTATCACTGTGTAGGGAATAAAGACTCGCCCCAGGCATTCTTATCTCAGCTACCTCACCGTATCACACCACTGGGAATATCCCTGGACATTCCTTCTGTATCACTTTGCTATGACACAATTGTAACCTATTTATTTAACATGGCACAACTCGGCCGCAGCTTTATTTATATACAAAACATCATAACCCTGGGTATACCCAAGCCGATCCAGCCTCTGGCTCATTATCCAAACCCAGTCCGCCGTCATAGCAAGACTGACCAATCGTAAACAGAGCTCCCCGCCGCACAGCAAGGGAGCTCAACCGTAAGCGCTGCTACCCCAGCTGCCTAGCTTATACCATCAGGCTTGGGTACCCCGCCACCAGCCCGGGGTAGCACAGCTTGCCCCGGGCCCCCCCACCACCGCTGCGGCCAGTTGTGCCAATTAACAGGGTCTAGCACATTCTGCAACAGGTCATTCCGACTGGCAGATAAGATGGGCCCATCTCTTTGAAAGAACCCTGGGCAGATCTCTTCTGCCCGATCGTGCGTCACATGCCGATTTTCCGATTCACTTTCTTTCTGGGCCTGCCGGCGTTGGATTACTGGGATACGGGGATAGCCCTGGGCCCATTATGTCCCTCTGACTCCCGTCTCGTGTGTTCTTACTCCTTCGCCTTCAGTGTTCAGGCCGAGTTTACGCCGTACGGTCCGAGAGCCGCCCAATTTTTGCCGCGTGTCCAACTTCTCACCCTGCAATATAAAGTAGTGGTTGGTAGACAGTCATAAGTACCAGCATCCTGGCCACAACTGGCGGCCAATCCCACCATGTGTTACTGAGTGTCCAACATCTATCCCTGCAATGTAAAATAGTGGTTGGTAGATAATCATAAGTACATAAGTACTGCTACACTGGGAAAGACCGAGGGGCCATCGAGTCCAGCACCCTTTCCACTACGGCGGCCAATCCCGCCATGTGTTGCTGCGTGTCCAACATCTCACCCTGCAAATAAAATAGTGGTTGGTAGATAGTTGTAAGTACATAAGTAATGCCACACTGACTGGTAAAGACCAAGGGGCCATCGAGCCCAGCATCCTGTCTATGACGGCGGCCAATCCCACCATGTGTTTCCGAGTGTCCAACATTTCACCCTGCAATATAAAATAGTGGTTGGTAGACAGTCATAAGTACATAAGTAATGCCAAAATGGGAAAGACCAAGGGGGGCATCGAGCCCAGCATCCTGTCCACGACTGTGACCAGTCCCTCCAAGGGCACCTGGCCAGCTTCCAGACATGCAACATTCTATGATGCTATTCCTGGCACTGTGGATTTTCCCTGGTCCAGTTGTTATGGTATAAGCCAATCATCAGAATTAAATGTGTAGCATGATGTTGTGTTGGATCAGATACCTATATATACACCAATATATTTGTGCAGCTTTTAAAAAATATATATTTGACACTGCAGCAGAACTGGCTTTCATTCCAAAAGCCCTCTTCCCTCTCCCTTTGGGGAATATTTAAAAGACATTTAAAAGACAAAAGTACTACTGACCTCACTTCCCCCTTTAACAAAAGACTCCTCAAGTAAGAGACTGCCTCAAGGCTAAATTGACTCTCTTCCTCTGATCAAAAAAGCCTGGCTGATCAACACAACAAATATAAAAGGTATCCAGTAGAGGCAAGGAGACAAGCAGGTGGGAAAGATATGAAATACAGCTACTAAAAACAAAGTACACCTGCTGGCCGCCCCAGACAAATCTTATCAGAATATCGATCACAGAGATTCAAGCAGGGGCAAACCCTGCACTACAATAAACCATTTGTCAGTAAAATCCAGACAGCAAGTCTTGTGATGTCATAAGACATGAGACCAAGATACCACAATGCTTTGCAAATGCCCAAGGGTCGTGTGGAAACCAGGAAACCAGATGCACATGGCCTGCTTCCCTGCAAAATAAGAGTATAAAAGGACAAGCTGTTTCCCCAAGAAGGAGACTCTCTTCTCTCTTCAAGACTCTCCCTCCAGGAGATTCTCTCTTCAGCACCAATCCAGATGCCTTGCTCCTGATCTGCAGTCCACCTGCCTCATGGCTCTTCAATGGACCACAAAATGCTTTGCAACAGACTGCTTTGTAAGTTATAACTTTGATCTAGACCTGCTACTCTACTTTACCTTACTTAAGCACAGATTATCTGTAAAGATCTCTTTAAAAAACCTACCTCTCGTGTGCAATTGTATATTAACTCAACCTTTTTGAAGCTAAAAATATGGTCTCTTTGTGTTCTGAGTATATGGTATCTTTTATATATACTTAATTTATTTAATTTATTGCAATTATCACCTTTGGTGATTGGTGGAGAAATTAATATCCTAAAACTTATAAATACAGCACCTGCTCTTAAATTATAAACAGTAGCGAGTGCTCTAGTGCTCTTTTCCCCAAGTAAATCATTTCTTATAACACAGTCAGTAAAGAAGGCCGGCGAGGAGTATGCCGAGCAGCCGCCAATAACATGGCGGCTGCCACGCAGCAGCTCCCCGAACCGAGCAACCCTTCCCTTTCGGCTTCCCTCTGAATGACGTAGGGGAGAACCTCACCCGTCATTGGCTGGGTGGCTGGAAGGGGCAGGGCTTCAGGGGACGCCCTCTCGCACTGCTTAAGGGTCGCCAACGAGACAATGGGAGTCTCTTGGTCGGCGGTTAGCGGTGCGGGAATTTTCAGCCCCAATTTTTAGCTGACCTGAAAAGTCCGGTCAGATCGCATGGCTTTGGACCTTTCAGTCCTCCGGCTGGACTCTCGATCGCACGAGTGCCTCCTTTAGGAATAGACCCTACCGGGTAGATGTGACTCGTGTCGTTGTTGGTCGGCCTAGTCTGGCTCTTCCGATGCCTCTCAACCGATCCGTGCTTTTCACTAGATCTTTCACGTGGTTGTCGGTGCCTGGGTCGCTGCAGGTGAGTGCTGCTAATCCTCTGGTAACCGGACACTGGGTCGGGGCTTGAACAGCGCCGGATTCAGGTGGCAGGTTCGAAGTCAGCCTTCAGGGTGATCCGGCCCTGTTGTATTTGCTCGCAGTTCTCCCGCACCCCAAAACCGGAGTCCCGTGAGACCGCAACGTGGTTGTGGGCACTTATTTGCAGCGGCTACAGCTGGCTCCGCAAGCTCCTTGCCTGCAGCCATGCGGTCGGGTCTTTTTCTGGCCTGCCACATGGTTGTGGGTCACGGGCTGTGTCCACCACTGCGCTCTCCGTTGGCCGCGTGATCAGGTCAGCATTGGATCAGGTCAGATGTTGGTTAAGAGGGGTTGCGATCACCCATTCTGCTCAGCTGGTTTCGCAGCCGCCTTTATACTGGCCGGTTTCTTCGCATGGTTGGCCATTTGGCGTTTTCCCCAATGCCGTCCACTTTGGCCGGCTTCGCGGGCGCGTATGTCGACAACCCGTTTCCGCAGGCGTCTTTTGCCCGTTTTCAGGTGGTGAGCTCAAATCCCACTAATGCTTTTGTACATTGCGGCCATTTGCTGTTTCTTTGTGGATTTGTCTCGAGTCGTGCATTTTAGCGGTCTCCCCTTGCAGCCCTCCTTTTCAGCCATCTAGCATGCCCCTCGATCCTACCTGGCTCTGGGGCCAGCATGCCCCGTCCTGCTCGTGCCACAGGCCGGTCGCGCGCTTTGTCCACCGTCATGGCCTGGCCGGGGGGGCCACCTCGTGTGTGGCAGACCGTGAGGTGGAGCAGGGACTGTCTTTCTTCTATGTTTGTGCAGCGCTGCGTACGCCTTGTAGCGCTATAGAAATGCTAAATAGTAGTAGTAGTTGCTTCAGTTCGCACTTTCATCCCCCTGCTCTTTCCAGTGAAGTTGCGTTTTGTTTTTCCGGTGCCTTCACCTCCTGCGCGTGCTTGGGGAGGGTCCAGGACGGCCGCTTGCCTCTTCCGCCCCTCTTTGCTCGCGGTCCCCAAGACGCGGTGAGGACCGTGACCACCCAAGGCTCAGGAGCTCTTGTTAGATGCGGCGCCATTAGGCCCTGCCCTTAGGTCTGTCGACCTGCCGGCTCCTCACCAGATGGGCACAATAAATTTCAGTGCCTCGGGGTCTGGTTGGGGCGTCGAAGTAACTGTATTGATTACCAACTTGGATAAATTCCTGTACTTGGATAAATGTTCCGTTGCCACGTATTTCTCCAGGGTCACCATGCTTTCGGCCTGGTATGGGAACATGGGAGCAATTCTCCTGCATGCCAGAAATTTTCCCATGCAGCCCCTCCCTATTGCTTCAGCCACCTCTACATCTGGGCCAATTTACAGGTGTATCTCTAGCAGGGGTTCCTTTCATATCGTACACTTTATAACACTCTCATGTTTCCGCCTCAAGTGCTACGCCCGAGGCTTGCTGTGACCCGGTTGCTTTCTGTGGGTTTACAGGCATACAGTTGACAAATCGTGCTATACCCGTATTCCTTCCTGTCCCCTTTGGTTGGAGCAATGGTCTTGCAATTCAGAGGTAGCGGGTTCACAGCGCACTGCTGCTCCTTGTGACCTTTGGTTGGAGCACCGGTCTTGCAATTCAGAGGTAGCGGGTTCATAGCGCACTGCTGCTCCTTGTGATCTTTGGTTAGAGCACAAGTCTTGCAGTACAAAGGTGGCGGCTTCATATCCCACTGCTGCTCTTTGTGATACTGTTCACTTTATAACACGCGCATGTCTCCACCTCAAGTGCTGCGGCAGAGGCTGGATTACCCGGTTGCCTGCTGTGTGATTTGCATGCATACGGTTGACAAATCATTGGCTATACTATACCCATATTCCTTCCCCCTTTTATGACTCAGCTGCTACCCTTTCTCACCTTTCTATTAATGCTTGCTCATTCTTGCTTAAGAAGCCCCAAGGGCTCCCGATGCACAGAGCTACCTTCATCGTGCAGGTCATGCAAATGTGGATTGCTACCCTGAGGGCTGCTTGTTAAAGTTAATGAAGTTTTCTAGCCAATTACAGTGGTTTAATTATTTTCAGGTATAGGAGATGCCTGGCATCCCCTGTTAAGGCTTTTCTGGCATTAAGATGAGAAATGCTATCCTTGGTGGCGCTGGTGGGGGGTGTCATTTTTGCTGGCATATCCTTGTTAATGTATGATAAAATACCTGGGTGCAAAATATATGTATTTTCTGCCAGAGCAATAAAGAACCATACTGGACTTAAATTAAATCACAACAGGAGAGTTAATTCTCGCTAAGGCCTTTTGGTGTTATTTAGAAAGTTACATATATAATCTCCTTATCAATTTGTTACTCCCCTTTCCTTTTTATGGTCTGAAAGGATTTGATACATTTTTTTCTTGTGGAGATTGTTTTCTTTCCTTGTTTTATGTTTTGCTTTAGCAAGTGTTAACTTGTACATTATTTTCTATAAATGCACCCCAGGCAACACTTGAACACCTAAACTAGGATTTTGATTATTAAGACAACAAACGTTTAATAGGTTCAATACCAGGATAGTGCAGAATAGTATGTGCTAGTTCTCTTTAGTTAGATCAGATTTTTTTAATGAGAATTTTCCTAGGGAAGAGCCCATGAGGAACAGTGTCATTTTACACCTTTTAAAAAATTGTTCCAGAGAGTTTATATAAATGTAGAGCCAGAGATCGCTTTAATTTTCACAAATCAAAATGTTTGTTTTATGGCTTTGGGAGCTGAAGAAGACTGAAGGAAGCAGTTAGTGCGCTCTTTTCAACTTTATTAGCCCACATCAAGATCACAAACCACGGTTTCTCCACACTGTAAACTCTTCTTTTGAGATCCGAATGAGAATGTTTGTGGAAATGAAAGTCATTTTGTCATAAAAACATAATTTCGGGTGCTGAAGAAACACAGGGCTAGAAGAGCCGTAGACTAGAGTCTGTAGAAAGCAGGCATTGAGTGGGCAGCCAATCAGAGGGCGGCTGCTACTATAAATAAGAGGAAGAGCGGGGCGGTTCGGTTCTAGTTCAGCAAGTGAAGTGCAGGAAACGCGGAGCTTTAGTAATTTGCTTTTTCTCTGCACTAGAAGTCCGACTGACTCCTTTGTTGTTAAAAAGGGAGAATGGCAGAAACGGCTCCAGCGGCTGCACCAACGGCGGCTCCTCCAGGCGCGGCCAAGAAAAAGGCGAAGAAGCCGACTGGAGCGGCGAAAGCGCGCAAGTCATCATCGGGCCCCAGCGTCTCCGAGCTGATCGTGAAGGCCGTGTCAGCTTCAAAGGAGCGCAGCGGCATGTCCCTGGCTGCCCTGAAGAAGGCTCTGGCGGCGTCGGGCTACGACGTGGAGAAGAACAATAGTCGCTTGAAGCTGGCGGTCAAGAGCCTGGTGAGCAAGGGCAGCCTCCTGCAGACCAAGGGCAGCGGAGCTTCGGGCTCCTTCAAACTGAACAAGAAGAAGCCGGAGAGCACGAAGAAGAGCGCTCCCAAAAGCAAGAAACCGGCCGTGAAGAAGCCGAAAAAGGCGGCATCGGCGGGAGTGAAAAAGAGTCCGAAGAGAGCCAAGAAACCGTCAGCAGCCGCTACCAAGAAAGTAGCCAAGAGCCCCAAAAAGCCCAAAGCGGTTAAAGCCAAGAAAGTAGCTAAAAGCCCGGCTAAAGCAGTGAAACCGAAGGTGAAAAAAAGTCCAGCAAAGGCTGCGAAACCCAAAGCCAAAAAGGCCGGAAAGGGGGCGCCTAAGAAAAAGTGAAGCTTTCAAAATGTGTTCATTCTCATATAAACCCAAAGGCTCTTTTCAGAGCCACTACCACACAGATCAAAGAAAGAGTAAGATGAGTTTGGTTCTTATTAAATGGCATGGAAAAGCCTGCTTCTGCACAGTTATGTATTATAGAAGCCAGAGCTTCACCAAAGGATAGGCGTAGCCGCCAGCAAGTTGGTTTAATTCAGCAGAAGCAGGTACGCTCTGAATAAAAGTTGCACTCCTTTGGCCTTTTCTGGGCGCAAAAAAAAAAAAAAAAATCCCCATTGCTACAATTCAGCAGACGAGAACAGAGCAAGGGAACACGGGTGTTTCAATAATGCAGCCTGAACAGCGGTTTGGGGGGGCGGCGTTACCACGATTCAGTAGACGAGAAGAGGCCAAGGGAGGGAGCAGGGCTTGTTCAATACTGTAGTTGGGAGGGGGTGGGGGAAGAGAGCGGTGAAGAGAGATTGCAAGATGCTGCCTACAATCCTTAAGCCTTCAACAGCCTGGAAATCGGGAGCTAAGTAGTAACCATAGAGCAGACTGACTCGTCAGCTCTTTTTGTGTAGGGATGTGGTGGCTCTTAAAAGAGCCTTTTGGGTGTGTTGCTTGAGTAGAATGCTTTTTAAGCCCTCTCGCCACGAATACGACGGGCCAGCTGGATATCTTTGGGCATGATGGTGACTCTCTTGGCGTGGATAGCGCACAGATTGGTATCCTCGAAGAGCCCCACCAGGTAAGCCTCGCTAGCCTCCTGCAGGGCCATGACAGCCGAGCTCTGGAAGCGCAAGTCGGTCTTGAAATCTTGCGCGATCTCTCGCACCAGGCGTTGGAAGGGCAGCTTGCGAATAAGTAACTCAGTAGACTTTTGGTAGCGGCGGATTTCCCGCAGCGCTACAGTACCCGGTCGATAGCGATGAGGCTTCTTCACACCGCCTGTGGCTGGGGCGCTTTTACGAGCGGCCTTGGTCGCCAACTGCTTACGAGGAGCTTTTCCTCCAGTAGACTTACGGGCAGTCTGCTTAGTACGGGCCATGCTGGACACAAGCTCTTCTTAGTTCTCTTCTGCTTTCAAAAAGATACCACTGGGTAAAGCGCCAGAACAGAAAAGATACCAATCAACGCCCCGTTCTGCTCTTTTATGGTTGCTCCATGGCTGCTGATAGGCTCCGAGAACCGTTAATGAAGGAATGAAAAGCCCGCCCTGTGGCGTGATTGGTGCTTTACATAGAGGCGCATCTCTTTCTCTTGCTAGAAAATGGCCGCCTTCGTAGAACACGGCTCGAAACCGTGGTTTGAGTTCACGTTTGGTATCCATTTTGTTTTTAGTGAACCTGATAAAAAAAAGTGTCTTACTTAGTTTTGGAGGGGGTGGGGGTTCGTTTTTGTTTCATATTCTCCACATTCTTAGATTAAGTTAACCATTTTGAAATCTTGTAAACGAATAAGTAGACCGAACCCGAGGTTTAAAATTCCCCCCTGTGCAGTGATCGGAAAGAAACTCTTCTTAGTTACCAGCCAATCCCGGGACCAACAAATGTTCAAATGTCTTGGGATGTTGCTGTTAAGTATGCTTACCAAAGGGATTTTTCTCATTTTTGGTCGTGGCCGGGAGGTGGTTGCACCTGGACATAAAAATGAAGTCTTGATAACTATCTTACTCTCTACAGCAGTGTTAGAAGAGGGAATTGGTCTATAAAATCTGCAAAAGTAATGTTGCGGCCTGCCGCTTGGGGTACCTCTCCAATCAAGGCATCATGGCATTCAGCCTGGTGGGGGTGGGGGCCCTGGTGAATAGCTCAAGGTTTTTGCTGGCCTCCTTGCCTTTGTGTTGGTTTTCTTGGGCAAACGGCAAGGGGGTGCGGGGCTCCGCATGTGGCACACAGGTGCTTGAATTTGCAGTCGTGAATGTTGCAGGTGCCTTTGTGTACTTCCAACAGACCTCTCGAGAAAGCGTGGTAGGCCTCCCATTCCTGTTCCCTGCCATGGGTGCTTTGTGCTGGGGGGCATGCCTCGGTGCGTTGTGGGGTCGTGTGAGGACATTCCGCAGCCACAAGCCGCCGTCGTCTATCCCAAGCCTTCCTAGGGTTTGCCTCCATCTTGTCCCTAAAGTGCTCGTCATATGCTAACCAGGCATAACCCTCGTGTTCACGGTAGATGATTAAAACTGTTTCTAGGTAACAGAGCATGGGGTCCATTTGATCACGCTGCTTCCTGTACACGATGCTCATCATGCGTGCATAGGATATTACACAGCACGCAAGGTTCCGTGGGAGCTCTCTGGTGTGGTCTGGTAACAGGTCGCCCCTTTTTGCTCGCTTCTTCGCATGTCGCCTGCGTCCGTCCTCTACCAGCTTGAAAATGTCGAAATACCTCCGACGCATGACCTTTTTTCGAAGGGACTTGGGAACTCTCTGCCATAGCCGCTCTGTGGGGACACCGTGGGTGAGCGCGTTAGTGTCTCCGGTAGGGGAGACAGAGGAAGAAGATGAAGAAAACGAGGAAGAAGAGGAGGAGGAGTCAGAAGACGATGTGGAACTGGAGCGACCAGATCGCCTACGTTTCTTACCTTTCTTCCTCCGTTTGACCTCCCGGTGCTTCCGTGTTGCTAAGTGGAGGTTGCTGTCTCCATCAGATAGGGTGCGGCCCCTGGGAGTCACTCCGGGGGCCACCTGGTGGCTGCTTGATGTCCCCGCTACTTCCTGCACCGCCTCGCGGCCCGGTGTGCGCCGGGGGTCGTGTCGTACCATACGGGCGTCATCAGTCATGGGTCTGCAGTAGGTCCATGTGCCACCTTGTCTCCCTCAGACTGGGTAGCTGTCGTTAGGAGTCCGCGATGAGGTGCATGTCCACAGGGGGCAAAGCAAGCAGGAGGTGACCTGCAATGGTCGTCCCCGTGACAGGCGTGAAGCTGGGTGGTATCCACAGTGGTGTCGGAGCCTGCAGTACGACGGTGATCTACTCCGTCTAGGACGGGAGCGGGATCGTTGGCTCCTGGGCCGCTCGGCTGATCTGTGATTCCCTGTGTTGCTCCTGGATCTGCTGGATCTTGCACCCTGAAGCAGGCGGGGGGTCTGAACTTGGGGATGCTGATCGGTACGCCGAGACCCATCTGAACTGCTGTTGGAGAAGGACCATCTTCTGCGCCGTGTCCCCCCCCACCCCCCCCCCGTCTGCCTGGAGATGTCAAGGCTGAAGCAGCATTGTCCGTGCTGTGCAGGTCAGGCAGTTCTGGGAAGGATAGCTCCGCAGGTTGTAGTGGCAAAGCAGGCGCGGATGCACGTGGCAGGGGCAGGTCAGCTAAATCAATGTATCTCTCCGGGTGCCTCCGGCGTCTCGTTGATATGCGGGGAGATGTGACTGCTGCCTCGGGTAGTCCCTCCTCTGCCCGACTTGGGGGTGGCTGAGTAGCTTGCACACGTCGAGGCATGGTGCAATGAAAAGTCTGAGGGCTCCTCTAAAGAAAGTCCAGAAAAGTCTGAGGGCTCCTCTAAAGAAAGTCCAACAGCAATGCGCAATGCCCGTCGACTAAACACTCGAACAAAACAAAACTAAACAAAAAACGCGAGTCTAAGGTCTAGCACGGGCGCACAAAGCCAGACACTCAAAAGGAAAAGAAAACCTCTTACTTGCCGACCTGCCACGGGGCTCAGTTGAAAACGAAAGTAAAATTCTTTACTTGCTGAGCTGCAAGGAAAAGAAAACCTTTTTCCTGCCGATCTGCCACGGGGCTCAGCTGAAAACAAAAGTAAAATTCTTTACTTGCTGAGCTGCAAGGAAAAGAAAACCTTTTTCCTGCCGATCTGCCACGGGGCTCAGCTGAAAACGAAAGTAAAATTCTTTACTTGCTGAGCTGCTGCGATCGAAGTCTGCTGGTCTCACTCCCGGTGCCTTCACTGCACGTGGGGAAACAAAGAACAAAGATGCTGTACGCCCATGTACCGAACAAAAAGAAAAACTTGTGTACCGTCTGCTTCAAAAGACCCGCTCAGGCCCCCTCGGCAGTCTTTTAACCTATGTCTGGAGCCCACCCGCTGTGACCCCGCTACGTCACCTGGGATGGCGGGGAAGCCGGAAGCGGGGGGCGATTCGGACCAGGGGGCAAGCATGCGGCAGCCGCCATGTTATGTCCGGCTGCTCCGCATTCGCTTCGCTTGCCTCCTTAAAGTTGTGCACAGAAACCGTGTTTTTACGAAGTATACTTGGCATGCACCCTACTTTATTTGCACTGGCCCCATTCAGCTTTTGGCAAAAACTAGCCTTTGGTCCAGCAGAAGCCAAGCCTGCCTTATCTTCCCCTGATACCCCTTTTTTCTGGGCTGAGCTCTAAAACAGATAGGGAAGGCTCTACAAGCAAAATTCACAGAAAGGGACTTTGCTGGATAGCAAGTCAAGGATGTTAGACAGTAGGTATGACCCTATCTAGCCCATTATATGGGCTGAAGCCAGTAGGTGGAGATTGCCACCATTTTCGCTTCCCCGAAACAATAGCAAAAGATTACCAGAAATAAGGGGCTTCCTATATGTAGATATGTAATTTTTTATTTCATGATATTTATACAGTGCTTTTTTTGTAGAAAAAAAGGTGCCGGTACTCATTATGGGCGGGGTCACCACATATGGCTCCACCCCTGATAGCCACACCCACATTAACCACACCCCCTATACCAGCCATGGCGCATATAAACAGACATCATTGAAAATATTATAGTACTATAGGAGAAAAAAATAACGTGATTTTTTTCATTATAAATAATCTCTGTAAGCTCTTACAGCTCCAGTATACCCAGTGCAAAATAAGACAGCCAATGTAAATTCTCAAATTGGACATAATTACAAACACTAAAATGAAAATAAAATGATTTTTTTCTACCTTTGTCTGGTGACTGTTTTTCTTTCCATATTGGTCCCAGTCTGTGATTCTGCTTTCTTTTCTTTTCGCTTAACTCTTCTGTGCCATTTGTCATTTTTGTCTCCTTTTTCTTTGCTTTCTTCAATATTTTTCAGGCTCTCTCTCTGTCCAGATTTAATTCATTCTTCCATATCATCAAGCTGATCAATCCATAGACTGGTGGGTTGTGTCCATCTACCAGCAGGTGGAGATAGAGAGCAAACTTTTGCCTCCCTATATGTGGTCATGTGCTGCCGGAAACTCCTCAGTATGTTCTCTATCTCAGCAGGTGGTGGTCACACACAGCAGCAGCTCTGGCTAGGCCTCCAAGCCTAATTTTTAGGTTTTGTTGAGTGCCTGGGGTTGAGGGCTCTTTTGAGCAAGTGCAAACCTGGTGGTGCCAGGTCCCTCCTTTTCTCCCCCCTCCCGCTGGCTCCGTTAAAAAAAAAAAAAATTTTGAACGGCCTTAAAGGCGTTTATTTCGACGTTTATTTAAGCGTCTATTGCAGCTACTCACTGAGACACCAGGTCGTTACAACTCGGAGCGGACAGCAGGTAATTTTACCTTTTTATAGCGGGCGGGGGTTCCCCGATTCTTCTCCTCGTGGCACATGGCGTCGGAGGGCGAGGGCGCAAAGGGTCGCTCCCCGGGTCGCTCGAGCGCTTCTAGAGGGGATGCGGGGGTCTTCAAGCCGGATTCGCCCTTGGTGGGTGACAGTTTCGCGACCAATGCATGTCCCGGTCCCTCCTCCGGCGTGGCGGTTTTTCCCGCCATAAACGCCCATCCCCCGCTCCTCGCCTCCGCCATCTTGGCCGGCCACGCGGCTCGGACGGCTTCTTCTTGGGCCGCCCTTGAGGTTGGAGACATTAATGCCATGAACGCCCTTAATTTGGGCGACGGCACAGAAGCGGCTAAAGTTAAGAGCCGTTCTTCCCGCGCGGCTCCTTCGCGGAGTTTCGCGCCGGACGCCATTTTGGATGCGCAGCATGTCTCTCCCCCGCTGTTGCGAGCGCCGGTTGAGAGCGCGCCTAGGGCTGTTGCTCAGGCTGCGGAAGTACACAGTCTGGGGGGTTTCTCCCCCGAGTTTGTTTTGCTGCTGCATCGGGCCTTCCTCATGCACAACGCTGACCCCGCTCCCTCCTCTGGTAAAGAGGTTGAGGTTCCCAGAGGTAAACGCCCTCGGGTTGATTCCCAGGCCTTGGAGGAATTTGTCTCCTCCGATGTAGATGAGGGCAGCGTGTCTGAGGTCTCCCAACGGTCCTTTGCGGATTCCTTGGAGGAGACGGACCCCCGCTCGGATGGAGCGGATGACCCCTCTGCAGCGCGGCTTTTTCGCCCGGAGGATTTGCCCAACCTGTTGTTACAGGCCATGGACACTTTGAAGGTATCCTCTCCGGAGGACGTCTCTCCCTCAGCCCCTGTTGGCTCTGCCATTATGCTGGGGACGAAGCGCCCGCCTAGAACCTTCCACGTGCATGATGCCATGCACACCTTAATTTCGGCTCAATGGGATGTCCCAGAAGCGAGCCTTAAAGTGGCTAGGGCTATGTCCCGCCTCTATCCTTTGGCTGTGAGTGAACGTGAGGCCTATCTGTGGCCTACCGTGGATTCTTTAATCACTGCGGTGACTAAGAAAACGGCATTGTCGGTGGAAGGTGGCACGGCCCTAAAGGACGCCCAAGACAGGAGATTGGAGGCGGCCTTAAGGTCGTCCTTTGAGGCGGCTGCTTTAAGTTTGCAGGCCTCAGTTTGCGGCTCCTATGTGGCCAGGGCGTGCCTGACTATGGTGCAGCGGGCTTCCCCCTCGGATCATTCCTTGAGGAATGATTGGCCAGCCCTGGAATCGGGCTTAGCCTATTTGGCAGACTTGCTGTATGATGTCTTGAGAGCCTCAGCTAAAGGCATGGCTCAGACTGTCTCTGCGCGGCGGTGGCTTTGGCTGAAACATTGGTCTGCTGACCACGCCTCAAAATCCCGCCTGGCTAGATTGCCTTTTAAAGGCAAGCTGCTCTTTGGGGTCGAGCTGGACAAAATCGTGACTGATCTCGGTACGTCTAAGGGCAAGAAGTTACCGGAGATCAGGGCTCGGGCTAGTGCTCGTCCCGGTACCTCCAGAGGACGGTTTCAGGAAGCCCGTCGGTACCGCCCGGGCAGGTCGGGTGCTTCTGCCCCCTCTTCCTTTAAGAGGAATTTCTCCCCCAAGCAGCATTCCTTTCGCAGAGACCGCCGTCCCGGAGGTGCTCCCTCCGGTCCTCCCCCAGGGTCTCGTACCCAATGACGGGGTATTGGTCCACGCCCCAGTGCAGATTGGAGGACGGCTGTCCTCGTTTCTGGGCGAGTGGACCACAATAACTTCAGACGCTTGGGTGCTGGAAGTCATCAGAGACGGCTACAAGCTAGAGTTCTGCCGACCCTTAAGAGACGGGTTTGTACTCTCTCCCTGCAAGTCTCCGGTCAAAGCTGTGGCAGTGCAGCAGACTTTGGACAATCTGATCCGCCTGGGTGCGGTCGTTCCGGTGCCAGAAAGTCAGCTTGGCAAGGGGCGTTACTCCATTTACTTTGTGGTACCAAAGAAAGGAGGTTCTGTCCGGCCTATCCTCGACCTCAAAGGGGTCAATCGGGCCTTGAAAGTGCGGCACTTTCGCATGGAGACTCTCCGCTCTGTTATAGCGGCAGTGAAGGCAGGGGAGTACCTGGCATCCTTGGACATCAAGGAAGCGTACCTGCATATTCCCATCTGGCCTCCTCATCAACGCGTTCTGCGTTTTGCAGTCCTGGGCCGACACTTCCAGTTCAGAGCCCTCCCGTTCGGGTTGGCTACTGCTCCGCGGACCTTTTCCAAGGTAATGGTGGTCATAGCGGCCTTCCTGCGAAAGGAAGGAGTACAAGTCCATCCTTATCTGGACGACTGGTTGATCCGAGCCCCCTCTTATGCAGAGTGCGGCAAAGCTGTGGACCGGGTAGTTGCTCTTTTGAGCTCCCTGGGATGGATCATCAACTGGGAGAAGAGCCAGCTGCGCCCGACTCAGTCCCTGGAGTATCTGGGAGTTCGATTCGACACCCAAGTGGGCAGAGTGTTCCTGCCAGACAATCGGATTGTCAAGCTTCAGGCTCAGGTGGACCAGTTCCTAGTAGCCTCTCCTCTTCGGGCTTGGGACTATGTGCAGCTGTTGGGCTCTATGACGGCCACGATGGAAGTAGTGCCCTGGGCCAGGGCTCATATGAGACCACTACAACACTCTCTGCTGCAGCGCTGGACTCCGATGTCGGAGGATTATGCGGTGCGTCTTCCCTTGGATCCAGCAGTGCGCAAGGCGCTGAGCTGGTGGATGCAGACAGACAAGTTGTCTGCGGGAATGCCTCTGGTGTCCCCAGAGTGGATTGTCGTCACGACGGACGCCTCGTTATCGGGCTGGGGAGCCCACTGCTTGGGAAGGACAGCGCAGGGGCTCTGGTCTCCTGCAGAGGCAAAGTGGTCTATCAACCTCCTGGAACTCAGAGCCATTCGGTTGGCGCTTTTGGAGTTCATCCCGGTACTGGTGTTGAAGCCTGTACGGGTCCTGTCGGACAATGCCACGGCTGTGGCCTATGTCAACCGCCAGGGAGGTACCAAGAGCGCCCCTCTAGCCAAGGAAGCTATGAGTCTATGCCAGTGGGCGGAAGCGAACCTGGAACAGCTGTCAGCGGCCCACATTGCCGGAGTCATGAATGTCAAGGCGGACTTTCTCAGTCGCCATACCTTGGAGCCCGGAGAGTGGCAGCTATCTGCTCAGGCGTTCTTGGACATCACGAAGCGCTGGGGCCAGCCGAGCCTAGATCTGATGGCGTCATCGGCCAATTGCCAAGTGCCGCGCTTCTTCAGCAGAGGACGGGACCCTCGATCCCTGGGAGTAGATGCTCTTCTCCAACAATGGCCGACACAAGAGCTTCTCTATGTGTTCCCGCCCTGGCCCATGTTGGGCAGGGTACTAGACCGGGTGGCAAAGCATCCCGGCAGGATAATCCTGGTGGGTCCGGATTGGCCCAGGCGTCCCTGGTATGCGGACTTGATCAGGCTCTCAGTCGACGATCCTCTGCGGTTGCCAGTGGAGCAGGGCCTGTTACATCAGGGTCCCGTGGTGATGGAGGATCCCTCCCCCTTTGGTCTTACGGCCTGGCTATTGAGCGGCAGCGTCTGAGGAAGAAGGGCTTCTCAGACAAGGTCATCGCCACTATGCTGAGAGCGAGGAAGCGCTCTACTTCTACTGCTTACGCCAGGGTTTGGCGTATCTTTGCAGCGTGGTGTGAAGCAGGCTCTCTTTCTCCTTTCACTGCTCCAATTTCTTCAGTGTTGGCGTTCCTGCAAGAAGGTCTGGACAAAGGCCTGTCGCTCAGTTCCCTTAAGGTCCAGGTAGCGGCTCTGGCTTGCTTCAGGGGCCGCCTGAAGGGTGCTTCCCTGGCTTCGCAGCCAGATGTGGTGCGCTTTCTCAAGGGGGTTAATCACCTGCGCCCTCCTCTGCACTCAGTGGTGCCTGCGTGGAATCTCAACCTGGTGCTAAGAGCATTGCAGAAGCCGCCGTTTGAACCCTTGTCAAGGGCATCTCTGAAAGACCTGACGTTGAAAGCAGTCTTTTTGGTGGCTATCACTTCAGCCAGAAGAGTTTCCGAGCTCCAGGCGCTCTCATGTCGAGAGCCTTTTCTACAGTTCACTGAGGCAGGAGTGACTATTCGCACAGTGCCTTCCTTCCTGCCCAAGATTGGTTCTCGCTTCCATGTGAATCAGCAGCTCTGTCTCCCTTCCTTTCGTAGGGAGGACTACCCAGAGGAGTACTCTGCTCTTAAATATCTGGATGTGAGACGAGTCATCATCAGATACTTGGAAGTGACCAATGATTTCCGGAAATCGGATCATCTGTTTGTCCTGTTTGCAGGTCCTCGTAAGGGTCTGCAGGCTGCTAAGCCTACAGTGGCAAGATGGGTCAAGGAAGCCATTGCAGCGGCTTATGTGGCCGCGGGGAAGGTGCTGCCTATCCAGCTGAAGGCTCACTCCACGAGAGGCGGCCTCAATGGCAGAGGCCGGATCCGTCTCCTTGGAAGAGATATGCAAGGCGGCAACTTGGGCTTCGGCTCATACATTCTCCAAGCATTACCGTTTGACTGTGGCTGCACGGGCGGAGGCCCGGTTTGGAGCTTCAGTGTTGAGGTCAGGGATTTCTATGTCCCGCCCTGGGTGAGTACTGCTTCGGTACATCCCACCAGTCTATGGATTGATCAGCTTGATGATATGGAAGGTAAAATTATGTATAATCATACCTGATAATTTTCTTTCCATTAATCATAGCTGATCAATCCATAGCCCCTCCCAGATATCTGTACTGTTTATATTCTGGTTGAATTTTAGGTTCAAGTTTAGCCTTCAGTTACTTCAGGAGGACTTCGTGTTCAAGTTCTTCTTTCACTTGGATTCTTCAAGAGTTGAGACGAGTTTGTGTTAGTGAGCTGCTGCATTCCTCTCCCCTCCGTTTTACGGGGCTGGATTGAGACATAAATTCTGCCGGCACTCCCTCCCGCTTCGTGCGGCTGTAGGGCAGCTTTGTACCCCTCCCGCTTCGGCGGTGTTAGGGTCAGTCAGCTCCTCCCGCGGTTGCGGTTGCAGGATAAGCCAGATCCCCCCGCATCGGCGGGTGTGGTGTCCCTCCCCCGCTCCGCGGGGATGAGCTGGACGGATTCCCCTCCCCCACTTGTGTGGGGATGAGCTGGGTTAATTCCCCTCCCCCGTTTCGGCGGTGGTGAGCTGGGCAGAGTGTCCCTTCGTGGGTGTAATTCTCTAAATGCTGAGTCCTGCGGATGGAGCTTTGATATCGACATACTGAGGAGTTTCCGGCAGCACATGACCACATATAGGGAGGCAAAAGTTTGCTCTCTATCTCCACCTGCTGGTAGATGGACACAACCCACCAGTCTATGGATTGATCAGCTATGATTAATGGAAAGAAAATTATCAGGTATGATTATACATAATTTTACCTTACTATCCATTCTTTAATTTCCTTCATCTACCTGTGGCTTTTCATCTTTTCCTCACCCTTGTTCTCCCCATGCCCCTTCCTCTTATTCGCCAGTCTTTCTCAATTCCCCTTTTCCATCCAGCAGCTCTGCTTTCTCTCCCCATCCTTCCAGTGTCTCCCCTATTTCTTTCTGCATTCTTCCATCCAGCATCTTCCCTCTCTCTCTCCCCAGCCTTCCATCTGTTTTCCCCCTCTCTCTCCCCATCCTTCCATCTGTTTTCCCTCTCTCTTTCCCCAATCCTTCCATCTGTTTTTCCCTCTCTCCCCAATCCTTCCATCTGTTTTTCCCTCTCTCCCCATCCTTCCATCTGTTTTCCCCTCTCTCCCCAATCCTTCCCTCTGTTGTTTTCCCTTTCTCTCTCTCCCCAATCCTTCCCTGTTTTCCCTCTCTCTCTATCCCCATCCTTCCATCTGTTTTCCCTCTCTCTCCCCAATCCTTCCCTGTTGTTTTCCCTCTTTCTCTCCCTCCCCAATCCTTCCCTCTGTTGTTTTCCCTCTCTCTCTCTCTCTCTCTCTCTCCCCCCAATCCTTCCCTCTGTTGTTTTCCCTCTCTCTCTCTCTCTCTCTCCCCAATCCTTCCCTCTGTTGTTTTCCCTCTCTCCCCAATCCTTCCCTCTGTTGGTTTCCCTCTCTCCCCAATCCTTCCCTCTGTTGGTTTCCCTCTTTCTCTCTCCCCAATCCTTCCCTCTGTTGTTTTCCCTCTCTCTCCCAAATCCTTCCCTCTGTTGTTTTCCCTCTTTCTCTCTTTCCCCAATCCTTCCCTCTGTTGGTTTCCCTCTTTCTCTCTCTCCCCAATCCTTCCCTCTATTGTTTTCCCTCTCTCTCCCCAATCCTTCCCTCTGTTGTTTTCCCTCTCTCTCCCCAATCCTTCCCTCTGTTGTTTTCCATCTCTCTCCCAAATC